>NC_081380.1:37366650-37711011 GCF_030684315.1 Stegostoma tigrinum
AAATATCGAATGAGAGGGCTCAAATTTCAGGTTTGTGTCAAAAAGCTAAAGTAATATGAGGCAAAAAAAATCATGTCATGTGATTAAGTCTGGAATAAATTGCCTGAGGGTATGGTGGAGGCAGGTTCATTTGAAGCATTCAAAATGGAATTGGACTTAACAGGAAAGGAAGACTATGAAAGGAAGAGGCAGGAGGAAGGCACTAAAGGAACTGCTTATTTGGAAAGCTGGTGTCAAAATGATGAGCTAAATGATCCTCTGCAATGAATCTATTCTGTGACTTACAAAAGACTGAACTAAGTCCCATTGGAGGTTGGAATACTGCACGGCGATCATTTATGTTTGAATAAGATTTCTCCATATTTTGACAGTATGAATGCTGGGAGGGTGTTCCCTGCCGTGGGGGGAATCTAGAACTAGGAGCACAGTTTTAAAAGTGACTTTTTCTGGGAATTATTAATTTCTGGTGGTCTCTATCCCAGAGAGCAGTGGAGGATTGGTCATTGAATATATTCAGGGCTGAGTTGGATGGATTTTTGTTTGACTAGAATCAAAGATGATGTACAGCAGGCAAGAAAATGGAGCTAAGGCCACAACCAGATTAGCTGTGATCTTGTATTTAATGGAGGAATCAATGGGCAAAATGGCATTCCCCTACTTCTATTTCTTATGACCTTATCATCTTTGTCTTTCTTCACACTTGTACTTAAATCAAGAGGAGATGGGGTGAATTTAGAGTTTTGCTTCATATTATTATCTGGTATGCCTTATTTTAAAATTATACTGTTAAAAAGTATTAATTTTTTTTTCTTTTTAAGTATTATGTATTCGCTGAAATAGATCTTGTCTAGAATAGAAAACACTGCTGTTTTGAAAGACATTGAATGCCTTTTACAGCTAAGGAGACAACTAATATCAGGGATAGTCCAACGCTGTAAATAAAATGATGTCACTAATGTCGTAATTATGTTGGATTTGTTACCCAATTGCATTTATATTGAAAGAAATCGGTGAATAAAACCTAAAATGAAGGGTAATTTCACACCTTGCAGAATTTTAACGTTCATGCAGATGAAGATGATCCAGAACGAATCAAACAGATCATCAAAAGAGCAATTGAAGATGCTGACTGGATCTTGTCTAAAGTAAGTATGCTTTGTTCATATTGCCATTGTATTTGTAGATAATGTATTAATGTGTTCTTGCACTGATGGTGTGCCATCAGGAGCAAGGGTCAGTACTCCACCCAGCAAAGACATATTATAAAACAAAGAATGAAGTTCAGACGCTTGTGTCCTGACAATGAAGGTTAATTGTGGGGAAAGGATCCACCTCTTTCCCATGGTGCACTCTTCTCACTTAACAAATGAATATCCTCAGTTTTTGTATTGCATTGGATACACACTTTTTATTACACTTTACTGCCTACTTTTGTGATTAAATGTTTAATTGGCAATATAAAAGGGAGCATCTGAGTCACGACTCTGATTCACTGTTGGCCATTCCAAGGGCACCTTGTTTTTTAATTCTAGATGCTACATCTCAGGACATTGGGGATGTGATGGCCTAGTGGTATTAGTGCTCGACTATTAATCCGGAAACTCCTCTGATGTTCTGAGGATGGGGGTTTGAAACCCAGCATGGCAGATGGTGAAATTTAAATTCAATAATGTGGAATTGAGTATCTAATGATGATGGTGAAATTTTTTTTTGTGAGGAAAATCCTATCTGATTCACTAATGCCTTTTAGGAAAGGAAATCTGTTGTCCTTGCCTAGTCTGGCCTAAATATGACTCCAGACAAACAGCAATGTGTTTGACTCTTATCTGCTTTCAAGGCAATTAGGGATAGGCGGTGATGGCCAGCCTGGCCATTGGCAAACACTTCCCATTACTTAATTTAAAAAGAAACCTACATGATGTCTCATTATGTGCTAGTTCATCAAGAATTTGGCAACTAGGACTACAAGAAACAAGACTGACCATCCAAAAGCGGCCTCTGTGTGAAAAGTATGAGGGCTTCCATGTATGCAACCAACTACTGTGGGTTCTGTATGCTACAAATGAGCTTTTGGTAGTGCTTAAGTTACACCATGAGAAAGATAAATAGAAATAAAAGCAGAAAATGTTGTAAGTACACATTATCACGGGACAGGACAGCAGAATCTGAGCTGACATTCCATGTGTTTATTTTTTTTGCCAATTAGTTTATAGATTTGTGTTGAATGAATGAGTTTCTATACATAGCGTTCCTGATCTTGGTCTGCTGTCAGATACATCAGAGAGATGAACTAGAACTCAAAATTGCAGTGTTCATTTCCTGGAAGGAGTGAGGTGGGGTCAGCTGCATGTCTGTTTTTATTCCGATCCATTGTTTAACCTCTTTTTTTTGTTTTGTTTTGCAGTATAAACATATGAAGCAGAAGAAGTTAGAAAAAGACCCAGAGTCCAAGCAAACAAAATAACAAGATATATAGGATTTTTGTTATAGCGATGCAGTGTCACTCATAAGCAATGATTAAATAGATGTGTATTTATTTAACTTGGACTGTTAAAGATTAATAGCAAAACAGTAATTGCAAATATATTAAGAATATTTATACAGGAAGCAATACACAAAGATTTCAGTTCAGGGTTGTAATCTGTTTCTGAAGTTGGAGCGTACCATGTTTAATGCAGTTTAATTGACTTAAATTAGAGACTTTGAACTTCTGGCTGTTTCTAAGATGTTTTGCCAATGCCACTTAATGAGCTTTAGTATCAGTGTATAATGCAATTCACATTCGGATCTTGCTGCCTTCTAACACTGAGTAAGTAACTGACTTTGTTTTGAAAAAAAAGTTCTTGATTGTCCAATTATAATGGGAGGATGTGTATATTCTGCTGAACGTTCCATACATATAAATATGTCTGTTTTATATTAAATATTGTTTTGCAGCCATCTTTGGCTACTTGTTTTAGTAATATTGGTTGGAGTTGATCTAAGCATGGATATTTAATGCCATTAGATCTGTTCCATTGATTTTTTTTTCAGGGTATGGGGGGAGTGGTCAATTGCATTTATGATACATTTCAAACCTAATTATAACCACACTTTTAAAAGTGTTATTTTTCATTTTTTTTCAATTTCCGGACGTTTTGGAAAATACTATCAAGGTTCCTGAGGCCTCACATTTCAAGAAATCTTTTCTGCTGCTCCCCACTTTCAAGAATGCAGTTGATACCATAACTCCTAATTTGACTTTCTTAGGAGCAAAGATGTAAAATGATGGATAACAAAGTGTGAAGCTGGATGAACACAGCAGGCCAAGCAGCATCTCGGGAGCACAAAAGCTGACGTTTCGGGCCTAGACCCTTCATCAGAGAGGGGGATGGGGTGAGGGTTCTGGAATAAACAGGGAGAGAGGGGGAGGCAGACCGAAGATGGAGAGAAAAGAAGATAGGTGGAGAGGAGAGTATAGGTAGGGAGGGGATAGGTCAGCCCAGGGAAGATGGACAGGTCAAGGAGGTGGGGTGAGGTCAGTAGGTAGGAAATGGAGATGCGGCTTGGGGTGGGAGGAAGGGATGGGTGAGACGAAGAACGGGTTAGGGAGGCAGAGACAGGCTGGTTTCGGGATGCAGTGGGGGGAGGGGAAGAGCTGGGCTGGTTATCTTGGATTCTCCAGCATCTGCAGTTCCCATTATCACTGATGTAAAATGACGGGTCGGTATGAACGTGAGGATGGGGATACATTATATTTATAGAGTTTTCATTTTAGATTACGATAGATTTTTTCCATGCATAAATTCAGATAACTGTTGTTTATAAAGCAGAAACAGGATACCAACATTGTAAGTCAATTTTAGTTTTGTTACTAATCCCTGTGAGCAATAAGATCCAATCTTATTTTTGAATTTTGGATTCACTTTGGTAGACTTTCCGCAGTGCAGTTGAATTGTAAATGAATCCTCCTTTGTCTGAGTGCTACCAGACTAATTGAACATGCATTATAGCAAGACTCTGTGCCGTTGAGCAAAGGAGGAACAAGATCAGAGCATGTTTTCTGTTCATTTGACAGAAAGAGGGTGTCACTGGCTCGGCAGAATGTATTGCCTATCCCACATTGCCCAGAGGATAGTTCACAGTCAACCACGTTGCAGTGAGTCTGCAGTCACATGTAGGCCAGACCAGGTAAGGATGACCGTTTCCTTCCCCAAAGAATGCTTGTGAGCCAGATGGGTTTTTCCTGAAAATTGACAATGGTCATCATTAGACTGTTAATTCCAGACATTTTATTGAATTCAGATTCCACCATCTCTTATGGTGGAATCTGAACCTGAGTCTCCAGAATGTTACCTGGGCCTCTGGATTAACAGTCCAGCAATTAATACCACTAGGCCATTGCTTCCCCCTGCTCCTTGTTGGTATAATGGGGGGGGGGGGGATAAAGCTAATGCTTGTGCCAGTTTGAATGAAGCCAGTGTCAAGGAGAAGAGGGAAGCTATTGAAATGGTGTTGTGGGAAGGGTTCTGTGTTAGTTAATTGGAAACTAACTTCTTGTCAGAAAGAATATGTGTAAAATGTTAATGTTAATGTTTCTTTCTGGGTTGATAGCATTCTCAGCAGTAACGTTTAATGATTTGAGTTCAAGGACTACTCTAATCAGTGGGCACGATCTCTTGAGTGAAATTTTATTGCTGTACTCAATGTTTGGTTGGTTGTGTGGTTATCTGGAAAGTTGTCATTTAGACAAATCATTTAACTGTAATCCAGTCCTCGTATATGTAAATTGCTCCATTGCACCTCTATCAGTGGAGGAGTTCTACCAATATTTGTATTCAGTCACAACAAAAATTCATCATGGTCATTCATTTTTTTTCGATAAAATTAGAAAATGCTGGAAATACTCAGAAGGTCTCTCAGCATCTGTGGAGGGAAAAAAAGTTTTGTTTCAAGTCTATGACCTTTTCATCAGAACTGGTGTTTAAAAGACCTTTATTGTGCACAAATTTAATTGCAGAATGACAACTGATCTTGGCTGACTAGCACTAAAATTATTGGCTGTGGAGCACCAGCCGGAAACTATGTAATAAAAATATCTTTTGAAGTGTTCCAAAGTAAATATTAAAATATACTAGATCAGCTTGTACCACATATTGTACCTATTGTTTTCGTCAGCTGCAAAATAAAATCTTTTTATCTGGCACTTCTTTAAAAGTGCTCAAGTTTTTTTTTGTGCTTGTACTATTGGCCATTCATCTCCTGATATCAGTGACACAGTATAACATTGCAAGGTTGCTGAAAACTCCAAGATAAGTTATGCTGGAAAATTGTTACCATGCTTTTTTTTTCTCTTTTTCAATTCTCTTTTTTTTTCTCCCCCTTGTTTTTGAAAATATCTTTTTTAATTTGTGGTGGTCCATCTATGAATAGTAAATCTCTTAGGTTGCACTTGTAATATTTAGAAAGACTTTATTGATGAAAATCTGTCTGCAAGGAAGAGTTATTTAGTTTTTGGGGTGGGAATCGTCAGAACTCCTTTTCTGATGAAGCGTCTAGGCCTGAAACATCAGCTTTTGTGCTCCTAAGGTGCTGCTTGGCCTGCTGTGTTCATCCAGCTCCACACTTTGCTATCCCAGTGTATCCTGGATTTTGAGGTCCATATCGGAGTACACACAAGTGTTTAAAACCGAGGCATTGTACACTTGTAATTTATTCTAAGCAGTGCCCTTTTGAAAAGGTAGGACTGAATTTTTCCAGAAATCAACTAAATGTCTATTTTAGGAAGTTTCTTGGAGCGTTTCGTGCCATGAACTTTAGGGAGGTTTCGTCTGCAGTTCTCTGCAGCACATTATTCATGCACCATGCCTCTATACTGTTCCACTTGTGTTATCATGCATTCACCAATGGCAGGAATGCTAATCTCTTCCAAAACCTTTGTTGGATTTCTGGCAACTGTGCCACATTTAAAGCTAAGCTGTGCATCAAGTTACCTTCTCCAGCCAGGAGCTGCCACAGTACACGTAATAAGAGTAATTGAAAACCAGATGTTTCTGAGTGTATGATAACAAGCGTGAAGCTGGGTGAACACAGCAGGCCAAGCAGCATCTCAGGAGCACAAAAACTGACGTTTCGGGCCTAGAACCTTCATCAGAGAGGGGGATGGGGTAAGGGTTCTGGAATAAATAGGGAGAGGGGGGGAGGCGGACTAAAGATGGAGAGAAAAGAAGATAGGTGGAGTGGAGAGTATAGCTGGGGAGGTAGGGAGGGGATAGGTCAGTCCAGGGAAGACGGACAGGTCGAGGAGGCGGGATGAGGTTAGTAAATAGGAAATGGAGATGTGGCTTGTGGTGGGAGGAAGGGATAGGTGAGAGGAAGAACAGGTTATGGAGGCGGGGACAAGCTGGGTTGGTTTTTGGGGGAGGGAACAAGCTGGGCTTGTTTTGGGATGCAGTGGGGGGGAGGGGAGATATTTGAAGCTTGTAAAGTCCACATTGATACCATTGGGCTGCAGGGTTCCCAAGTGGAATATGAGTTGCTGTTCCTGCAACCTTCGGGTGGCATCATTGTGGCACTGCAGGAGGCCCATGATGGACATGTCGTCTGAGGAATGGGAGGGGGTGTTGAAATGGTTCGCGACTGAGAGCTGCAGTTGTTTATTGCGAATCAAGCGGAGGTGTTCTGCAAAGTGGTCTCCAAGCCTCCGCTTGGTTTCCCCAATGTAGAGGAAGCCACACCGGGTACAGTGGATACAGTATACCACATTGGGAGATGTGCAGGTGAACATCTGCTTGATATGGAAAGTCATCTTGGGGGTGAGGGAGGAGGTGTGGGGGCAAGTGTAGCACTTTCTGCGGTTGCAGGGGAAGGTGCCTGGTGTGGTGGGGTTGGAGGGCAGTGTGGAGCAAACAAGGGAGTCACGGAGAGAGTGGTCTCTCTGGAAGGCAGACAAGGGTGGGGATGGAAAAATGTCTTGGGTGGTGGGGTTGGATTGTAGATGGCGGAAGTGTCGGAGGATGATGCGTTGTATCTGGAGGTTGGTGGGGTGGTGTGTGAGAACGAGGGGGATCCTGTTGGGGCGGTTGTAGCAGGGGTGGGGTGTGAGGGATGTGTTACGGGTGACGCGATCAAGGGCATTCTCGACCACTGTGGGGGGGAAAGTTGCGGTCCTTGAAGAACGTGGACATCTGGGATGTGCAGGAGTGGAATGCCTCATCCTGGGAGCAGATGCGGCGGAGGCAGAGGAGTTGGGAATAGGGGATGGAATTTTTGCAGGAGGGTGGTGAACCCTTCCCCCACTGCATCCCAAAACCAGCCCAGCCTGTCTCCCTAACCCTCCCTCCCTAACCTGTTCTTCCTCTCACCCATCCCTTCCTCCCACCTTAAGCCGCACCTCCATTTCCTACCTAATAACCTCATCCCACCTCCTTGACCTGTCCGTCTTCCCTGGACTGACCTATCCCCTCCCTACCTCCCCACCTATACTCTCCTCTCCACCTATCTTCTTTTCTCTCCATCTTCGGTCCGCCTCCCCCTCTCTCTCCCTATTTATTCCAGAACCCTCTCCCCATCCCCCTCTCTGATGAAGGGTCTAGGCCCGAAACGTCAGCTTTTGTGCTCCTGAGATGCTGCTTGTCCTGCTGTGTTCATCCAGCCTCACACTTTATTATCTTGGATTCTCCAGCATCTGCAGTTCCCATTATCTCTGATACAACCTTGGGACTGTTCGCAACAATTTTCCATTTCTACTGTATTTATAATTCCAATAAGATTGGAAGGCAAGGCTGATCACGCTTGGCACAGACCCCTAATGCCGATGTCCTTTTTTTCCTTGCATACCACGTTGACCCCCTCAGTTGATCCCCCCCCCCCCCCCCCCCAGGGTGCCAGCTCAGTCATGCCCCCTGCTGAAGTAAGGTGGAAGTGATGTCAATGAACCCTCTACTCCTCCCATAGTAAACTATGTCTTCCTATAAGCTTTTGTTTCCCACATTTATCAATTGAATTTCCCCCTTTTAGAATTATCGTCCATCTACACCCCAGAATGCTGGACCATAACCCCAGATAACCCCAGTTATCTTTCCCAGCTTCCCTCCTACAGTATTGGCTTCCAATAACCTCCTTTCACATTATTTGAACAGACACCCAAAGTTGACTTTGGTCCAGCCCTGACCAACTTGAACTTTTTTTTTCGCTGATTTTACTTTTTTTTATTCATTCATGGGATGAAGCTGCCACCAGTTAGGCCAGCATTTATTGCCTGTCCCTAATTACCCACAGGGCAGTTTAAGAGTCAGCCACATTGCTGTGGGTCTGGAGTCACATGTGGGCCAGAGCAGGTAATGATGACAATTTTTTTCCCTAAAGGCTATTAATGAACCAGCTGGGTTTTTCCAACAAATCATCAATGGATTGTCATTAGACCCTTAATTCCAGATTTTTATTGGATTCAGACCCAGGTCCCCACAAATTTTGCCTCGGCCTCTGGATTAATAGTCCAGTGAATTTTTCTTCTGGCAGCTCATTCCATTACACACATCACCCTTTTGTGTGAAAGTGGTGGAGGCTGGTACAATTAGAACATTACAATTAGAGCATCTGGAAAGGAGAATGGCCCATATCCCTCTAAACTCTTCCTATTCAATGTTGGCAAATGGGACCAGATTTATTCAGGATATCTGGTTGGCATGGATGGGTTGGACTGAAGGGTCAGTTTCCATGCTGAATATACAGCTCTACCATGCTACTACTAAACCATTACCTCCTCCATAAGTGACTAATTTCTGTGCAGCCTCCTGCCTGACTTACCATAAATCTGACTGGTTGCATTGGACCTGCAGAACTGACCTGACCCATTCCCTGGGCTGCAATAATAAGAACTCCTAGCTTGACTGCCTAAAATGGCCAACTGATTGTGTCCAAGCCCCTGGAAGCTGGCCTTGAATGATTGTGGTCAATCCCTAGACAGACATTTCTGAGGACTACACCTCTCACACTTGGAGACATGGCCATTTGGTTGAAACACATGGTGTGTTTATGTTGGAACCTGCTGGCACATGCTGTAGGTTTAACATTGACATAGCACAGTGCCATTCAGCAATATGGCCACCTCCTTGACTAATCACAAATGACAAACATGACAAGTTGCCTGGCTTTCTGTCTTCTTTAAACGGCAATGCAAGGCAGAAATACTCTGAATCTTTAAGTCCTGAATGAAGCAAGGTGAGGCAGGAATGAATTAGCACTTAAGAATGCAAACAAGGACTCCTAAAATAAACCCTGGTCCAATCCTTATCCCTGCGTGCAAGGTGCTCTGGGAGTAGTATTATAATGAAAATTGGTGCACTCCAAAGTGCAACATTGAAGTTGAGAACTAATCTAAGTTACTTGAGGACATGTCATTGATAATATGTTAAAACACAAACATATATGATGCCAACCTTCATGGACAGAGTGGGGGCTGTAGGCAGTTGCTAGCAATAGATGTTGGTGGCTACTATCCAAGTTGGACACTCAGAGGTGTAAGCAGGACCTGCAACCACCAGACCCACGTTTTGACCTCCACGTCAGAAATTGTTGATGTCGTACTTGAGGAGAGGAAACTGTGTGCTAATGTGGCAAGATTGGGCACTAATGGTATGCAGTGCTCACAAGTAGGCCTATTGATGATCGATTTTTGTCTTGCTATTCAATATGTGATTGCAAAATTGGACAATGTTTTCTCAATTTTGAGAGCCTCATTTTTCCAGTCTCACCATATTCACGAATAGGGTTGGGAAAGATTCCATCCTTGGACTTTGCGAGGTTGAAGTAATTTATGCAGATGTTGAGAATGAAAAATGCAAGCATATATCAGTAATGTATCGGCAACTTCAAACACCTCATTAATTGAGAGGCTCACTATCCACAATTTTTAAAAGTTGCATAAAACAATAGAGAACATTGGATTATGGGTGTGGTCAAGATCCCAAACTAGCATGATAATGTCACATTCAGTATCAAGTTGTTGGGCCGTCTATGATAGTGAGAAAATACATGTAAGGAGAGATAGTGATTTGTTATTTGGCATTTAATAGGGATGTTTTTTTTGTTTATTCATTCATGGGATGAGGGTGTCACTGCTAGGCGGCATTCATTGCACATCCTTTTTTGCCCAGAGGGCAGTTCAGAGTCGACCATATTGCTGTGGGTCTGGAGTCACATGTAGGCCATACCAGGTAAGGATGGCAGTTTCCTTCCCTGAAGGGGATTAGTGAACCAGATGGGTTCCCCCCCACCCCCAATTGGCAATGGATTCATGGTCATCACTAAACTTTGTTCCAGATATTTATTGAATTCAGATTCCACCATCTGCTGTGGTAGGATTCGAACCTAGAACCCCAGAACATTATCTGTGTCTCTGGATTAACAGCCCAGTGATAATACCAATAGGCTGTCACCTCTCCTTGTTATCAAGTCCATGCACCTCATTTCCTTTTCTCCAAAGGCTATGATGCCTAATCCACAATTTAAAAAAAAATAAATAGAAAAGCCTAGTGGGCACCTTCGGAGAGAGAAACCACAGAGTTAACATTTCAGATCTGAAGCTTTTCATCATAACTGAAAAAAGGGTTCAAAATGATTGAACAAGTGAAAGGAAATTAGAAACAGGTGGAAAGAAGAATAAGAGGGATGTTCTGTGATAGGGTGGAGGGACATTAAATGACAAAAATAATTCATGGCATAAAGTCAAAGGGACAAATAAATAAACAAAAGATGTACCTGCAGACATGAATGGGAGGATCCTAAATACCTGCCATTCAAAAGCCAATTCAAAGAAATCAATACATTTATAAAAAAACAATAATGAAATCAAATGGAATGCAGGTGAGATACTAAGTGTTGAATTTTATGTTGAGACCTGAGGCCAGTTGGGAAGTTCTTTTTTTGTAGGAGACCATATTGTGAGCTGCAAACACAGTATGCTAAATTTAAATAAGTTCAAATAAATAACTTTCTTTTGGATGCTGTGGTGGGCAGCAGTGAAAGTACACTTGTCACTTCTCCTGTGCTTGAGTTGACAAGTACTGTTGGAAGGGTGGCCAGTGTTTGTGGTCATTGAGGAATTGGCTAGGCTATCCTGAATAAATAGTCGGTTTGGAATGCTGAAAGAGACACGAAGACATACTTGATGCTGGCATTCATGACGTAAAGTAGTGCTGCTCACTCTTACAGTGCTCTGACCAGACTGCATTCTGACTTGTGTCAATTTTTGGGGGATGGACAAGCAGTAGCAAAGATGCAGAGAGCTGGAGGACTGGTTCCTATACAACAAGGGCTGAACTGGTGAGGAAAAATTTAGACATACTTGGACTTTTAAATTTGAAGGGGGGACAAAATGCATATTTTGATTGAGATAACAAGGTATAGAGCTGGATGAACACAGTGGGCCAACAGCTTCAGAGGAGCAGGAAAGCTGATGTTTTGGGCTTGGACCCTTCTTCAGAAATGGGGGACGCAATGATGATAGATGGATAAAGGAGCAGATAGTTGGAGAGAAGATGGACAGGTCAAGGAGGTGGGGATGGAGTCAGTAAAGGTGAGTGTAAGTAGGGATTTGGGATGGGGGTTGGTCAGTTGAGGGAAGACACAGGTCAAGGAGGCAGGATGAGGCTAGTAGATAGAAAATGGGGGTGGGGGTTGTCAGTGAGGTAGGAGCGAATAGGTGGGAGAGTACAGACAGGTCAAGGAGGCTGGTTTTGGTATAAGGTCAGGGTTGGGCAGATTTTGAAGTTTGTGAAGTCCACATTGAGACCATTGGGCTGCAGGGTTCCCAAGCAGAATGAGTTGCTGTTTCTGCAACCTTCGGGTGGTGGCATCATTGTGGCACTGCAGGAGGCCTAGGATAGATGTGTTGTCCAAGGAGTGGGAGGGGGAGTTGAAGTGCTTCGCAACTGGGACGTGCAGTTGTTTGTCACAAACTGAGCATTGGTGTTCCACAAAGCGGTCTCCAAGCCTCTGCTTGGTTTCCCTGATGTAGAGGAGGCCACATTGGGAACAGCAGATACAATATACCACATTAGCAATGTGCAGCTTGGGATGGAGGTGTAGGGGCATGTGTAGCACTTCCTGCGATTGCAGGGAAAAGCGCCGGGGTAGTGGGGCTAGTGGGGAGCGTGGTGCAGACAAGGGAGTCACAGAGAGAGCGGTCCCTCCAGAAGGCAGATAAGGGTGGGGAGGGAAGAATGTCCTTGGTAGTGGGGTCAGATTGCAGGTGGTGGAAGTGGTGCAGGTGTTGAATCCGGAGGTCGGTGGGGTGGTACATGAGGACGAGGGGTATTCTGTCTTTGTTGTTATTGCGCAGAGGGGATATGAGGGATGAGTTGCGGGAAATGTGAGAGATGCAGTCGAGGGCATTTTCAGCTGGTGGAGGGGAAATTGCGGTCCTTGAAAACAAGTACATCTGGGATTTGATTGAGTATATTTAGGCATTTCTTATAGATCTCAGAACTACATATTTCATGAAGATGTCCAATCTGCCATTCTATCCATCAGGCTTTGACCATCTGTAGTTATGTTGCAGGAAGTCCACAAATGTAACTCTAAGTAAGTGAATACAAAGCAATGTGATGAGGCTGTACTTTTGTATCTTCCTTACAACCCAGGAGTGTGCATATAATTTTATTTCTGCATAAGAAGAGATCATGTATCATTGAATATATTTTACGTATTACCACCCAGTAAGGAGATAAGGAGGTTCTTGTAGTAAAAAATAATTTTAAGTTTAGCTATACATTTATGTTCTTTCCTGGATTTTCCCAGTCTTCTTCACATCTTGTTCCTTTGGAGTCAGGATCCTGAAATACCAGAACACGTAATTATCAGTGATCTAATTAAGCACCTTAACCTTTTACAATGATAAAGATTTTCAGAGAAGTGCAATTGCATTACGAAATGTTTGTATTAGTCATCATAGTAGTTGTCAGTGAGTACGCTGTTTACAATGTAAAAATCAGATTTCAAAGTAATACCAAAAGAATCTAGTTGAAGAACTACATTTGTGACATATTATTTCAATGTTGACTAGGTATCTAAGATGCAAATAAATTGCCCCACGTGATTCCTCTTCTTGTAACATCCCTGATGAAATCAAGGTTCATTGTACAATGATAAGTTGCAATTAGAACACACTGTACTTGAGCTCCCACTCAACCTATACTTTCCCATCATCTGAAATGGAAACCTTTTATCGCTTTGGTGCCTGTCTTGATATCTTCAGACTTTTAAAATGTAAGCACTTCAATCCTTCTACTCTCTTAAATATGGTCACTGTCCTGAGTTATGACTTTCTGATCTCAATACAGAGCTCAACACTTTTAGATTCTAACCTCGAACCCAATTTATTTGGTTTTCTTTGCTGAAAAGCGTAACAATCACCCCATGTTTCCTAAGACTGTCTGCCACAATGGTTTCCTCAAGTCATATCTGGATCTGTTGTAGATTAATTGGCATAGATTGATTCCTATGATTAGGAAACAACTCTCTGTAGTACTGTATCATGCAACAACCAGGATGACAGAAGGTGAACTAGTTAGATCTTCTTTAATGTACAAGATTGAAGTTTCCAAATGTATTGTCTAATTAAGTTATTTAGGTGTAAAATTTAACCAGAGCAGTTGTTTCCACTTTTTTTTAAAACCTTGTTACACATTGTTTTGAAGAAATTATGTATTTTACAGGCATATTATGGACTAACAATGTTTTACTTTTTTTTTATATGGGATGACTTCAAGTCTGACACCCTATCTAGCAATCTAGTTTGGTGTGTGAAGACGTAGAAATCTCATGTTGGAATCTCATGTGTGTCAACTGCTCGAGTTGATCATTAACTTTTGCTTTTTCTGCTCCTGTGTGTCTCTGAGTAGTAAGTCAACAATACTTCTATTTATTTTGTTCTGATTACCGATGGAGGGGTTGCTGGCAAACAAAGAACGGTGGAAAAAAATCAGCTGGTATTTAAATAGTTAAACTGAGCATAGACTGCTGCTCCCACTGACAAGTCTATCAGTGAATCTGTTAACATATATGGAAATAGTAGGTTTTCTCAATTTGTACTGTTATATTATTTAGGAGAAATATTATCTTTAACAAAGCAATTGTCAAAAGACAATAAATGACCCTGAGATAGCAAGAACTGCAGATGCTGGAGTCAGACACAACACAATATGTAGCTGGGGGAACACAGCAGTATCAGAGGAACAGGAAAGTTGACATTTCAGATCAGGATTCGATTCTGAAGAAGGGTCCCGGCCTGAAACATTGACTTTCCTGCTCCTCTGATGCTGCCTGGCCAGCTGTGTTCCCCCGGCTCCACACTGTGTTGTCAGTAAATGACCTCAACCTTCCTTTCTTACCTCAACTTGAAATTCCCCTCCAACACCTTGTCTTTGCTTAGGAAGCTTTGAGACACCTTGAGGTCTTGAAAAGATATTTATAAATGGAAATCTTCTTAGCTTTGGCTTACACGTTTGTTCCAGTTTTGGAAGAAGTTATTTGCCCTCAATTAAGAAGTTTACAAAAACTAATTATCCAGATTGTGTCTCAACATAAACCTCAAAGTTTACCATAGTAAAATCTTATCATTGGTTACACTACCAGTCTCAGCTCCATAGATCTCTAAGAAGAGTAGAATCATTTCAGATTCCTGATAAAAGATTGACATTTTGAAGAGGGGAGAACATATTCTGCATTCTGCAGCATCTTGTCCATTACAAATCTCTTTCAATTAATTTCTGTGGTGGGCTATAGTACCTGATAGCTGACAAAATAAGGGCACCCAGTAAAAAGAGTCACATTTCTTCCTCAACACCAAAAGCAAGTCACCATTTCAAACACTTCCTTCACGTGAATTCATTTGCTGATTTCTTTAACCCAAGACTCCTTACTAATTATTTCCCATAACCACCATGTTTTCTGAAGATACACTCCCGAAATACCATGACTAACACTACTTTGTGATAGATAAGGAAAATATTTGCAGAAACATATGCCACTGACAACTCCATTTACGCAATGAAGGATCAAAGAGATGGAAATCCAGTATTACATAACCTGACAGCTAGCTTGCTTTTAAAATAAGAACACCTATACGTAGAGATTTAATTACTTTTCACCTATACTTTTTCACTGCCGTAATGAAACTGTGTTTACTGTTGTGCAAGAGATACGTGTTTCAGTGACAAATTTTGACTAGTCCTGTGAATAAATAATCCTATATTAAAGGCCGCCTATAAATGTTGATCAAGGTTTTAAAATGCTGATCAAAACTTGCATGAATACTACTGGTAATTTTTGGTACACTAGTGTAAGAGTAAGTCATGTTTCTACACTGAAATATTTCTTTTAAATTAAGATTAAAGTTTTAAATCATGAAGGCAAGTGAAGGAAGTTGAAATGTTCTTCACTTAGTCACATGCTCAACCTTATGTTGAATGACTAATATATTGTTAAGTGACACAGATGGTTTCAAATATCCTTGGATTTTTAAAAATGTATTTAGATCTTACTAAGTGAAAATACTAGAAAAGTGGGCTTATTTCCTTCTTGCTTCTATCCATCTTCTACCCTCCCTGACTGACCACATTGGAAATAATCTGCTAAAATAGCTTTAAACTTTAGATGGACGTGTTATCTCATTGGAATATCTCCTCTGGCTTAGCAAATGCTACCATCCACTGCCCATTGAAGATATTCTTAAAGAGTGGGAACCTAGTACACTCAAAGTGAAGAAACCACTGATTAAGAGTTATCTCCCATAACAAATCATTCCATATTACCTCTGTTCCAACATGCTGGCAAGGGCAACATTGAAACCAGTTGAATAGACAAACTGACATTTCAATAGCACTTGATCTCTTATACCTTTGAAATGTTGCAAAATGAATCACAAACAAATTTACTTAAAAGCGCAGTACTATTAGTTGATCAAGAACTACCAAGGTATGGTTCCAGATATGGATTCTACCAACTTAACTCAAAGCATCATGGTGAAAATTTGAAAAAAGAACGCAACAAAAGCAAAGATGAGACAAACTCTGAGCCTGCTCTTCCAAAAATCTCTTCCAGTACAGATGCGAAGTGTAACTATTCACCTCTTTAGCAGAGATTGTACAGATTTTTCGGTGACTTAGTATGAATATTAGATAATGATAATGCACTCAAAGGACCTAATGTCTGTGTGTGTAACCTGAAAGGTTAGACCACTTTAACTGCCACTAGTACTAATACATTTTTAATCAACCGGTCTGGGAATAGTATAACACATCTTTGGAGCAGGTAGGACTTGAACTCAAGCCTCCTAGCTCAGATGTAGGGACTGGATGAGCATAGCAGGTCAAGCAGCATCAGAGGAGCAGGAAAGCAGGAAGAAGGGCCCAGATCAGAAATGTCAGCTTTCTTGCTCCTCTGACATTGCCTGGCCTATTGAGTTCATCCTGCTCCACACCTTGTTATCTCAGACTCCAGAAATGGCAGTTCCTACTATCTCTCAGATGTAGGGACATTGCTACTGCTCCACAAGAACCCTCAGTCACTAATACTAATTGCAAACCTGATTTCAACCTAGAGTGGTGGTCTGCCACTCCAGCATGATTGACACAGAACTCATGCAAGCAATTTTAGAAATAGCAGATAAGGATGAATTGGTGTCTGGTCTCTTTTGATCTGTTTTCTCTTTATGAAAATCTACAATGAAGCACTCAAAAACAAACTGTGGAGATTGCAAAGAGGTCAGCCAGGTGGACGTCTTAGAATCTGAGTTCCCTGAATGGACCAGATTAACAGCCCCATTCAGGGAGCCCTGGCTGACAGATATGAACAGGAGTGTCCGAGGTTCTGTTCAGTCTGAGAGCTGGCTCTGACCGAGCTGGATCAGCTTCAAAAAGTCTCCACAAGTAAAATAAAGGATGACTTGATGACAGGATACCAGCCTCAGTGGAGTTATTTACAGTCCTTACATTTTGCAAAGATTTTTTTTAAAAATGCTAGAATGTTCTTCCTGGCAAGAAGCACATTAATTTTTAATGGGCAGATTTAATGTCAGTTGGTACACTGTACAAAAATGCAGAGAATTATAACAGTGCTTTCATTTGCACAACTCCTCTATTTTATGGTGGGAGTACTTCCAAATTCAGTGTAAGAGGAAATTGGCTGGAAGATTTTGTACACTGTATATTAAAATAGGAAGCCGATGAATTCAATAACTCATGATGATTGGGAGCCCAACCACACGTTTCCGTTTTGACTTTTAATGGAAACAATGGCTATTCTCAGCCACAAAAAAACTTACAATCGTCATGACTAAGGGTATCGAAAGTAATAGCCGGATAATGGCAACAGAAATACATATTCGAGGTTGATACTGATAGTTTCCATCCTTAAATTTATCACCATTTTTGATACAGAATAAAATTGGCTCTATTCAATAATTTGTACTAAACCATCAATGTCTTTAGTTCCTTCCAGAGGATGTTTCAACTCGAGGAACTAGGAACATTCGCCCTATTTGAATGGATACAGTTATATGTGAATATAAAAGTTGAGAATGCATCATCCAATATATTTCCATTATGCTCCTGAAATAATGCACTGCTAAAAATGTTTGTGATGTATAGGGCAGAATTTTCCCTTCCCCGGAGTGATGAAGACAATGATGAGTCAGTTGGGAAAATATGGTGAAATCAGTAGATATTAGATTCTCAACATCAAGAAAACAAGGTCCGATTCTGCAAACACAGCCTGAACAGTAAGACAAGAATCTCATTAATGAGTGCTAGGAAGCCTGCTTATGAATTCCAAATCACTATTGTTTCTGCCTTCTTCCTTTTCTCGTGTACAGCCAGGCTGCTTGTAGTGCCGGAAGATTGGCTTTCTCTGCACTACCTCAAGGAACCAAGGCCCTCATCAGTTTCCAAAAGTAGAAAACCAATTTGAGAGCGGCAGCGTTGGAGAGTACTGCATTGCTGGCCTGATTGTCGTTGACTGCCTGGTGGTCTACATTCCGTCCTTTCCGCCAGCCCCTTCTGCTGGGGTGTGATCTCTTCTCTAAGTGTACTATCCACATAACTAAAGTATCAGCATTGCAAGAGTACATTAGTGATTGATCACATGCATAGTCTTTTCAAATCATGGGATGAAGGATAATGTTACATTACCATGGTTTGTTAACTTGTTTAATACATTAGAGTGTTCAAAATGGTACAATGCTAAGTGATTTGCTTGAAATCGAAGGAATTTGGATCTCAAATAATTTCACTGAAAGGAATTGATATATTGATTTTACCTCTATTATCAGCATTGAATCATATAGAAAGATATTATGTAACATTTTTCAAAGTGCATTACAGCACCAAAACTCTGGTCTGGAACTGTAACAAATTGGAAAATCGCATCTGGGGTCTGGTCATAAGAAATGGTAAACAGTCACTAATCATCATTTTCTTCTGACTTTACCACAAATCTCCTTCAACATAACTAACAAAGTATAACACAGAGTAATAGCTTAATCAATCGAAAACTTAATAACTATTTGCTGTTTATTTTTACAAAAGCAACATCAGTAAATTTGCATGGTGAATATTCAACCCAAATGACTAAGAAAAGCAATCATTTGATAAATATATATACGGCACATTGAACAATCATTAATTTTGATTGATTATCAGTAAACATTTGCACAAAATATCCACAACCTTTTCTTGAAGGAACATGAACCAATGAGATCAAAGTAACCTCACAAAATAGTGAAGAGAATGTATTCTTAAAATTATTTTGCACCTATAAAATCTGCCAGTTGAAACCTTTAAAATTCCTTCACCAGCTTTTATGAGGATAAAGAGAATGTCATCCTACTTTAAGTTAGAGAGATGTGAGCGCTGTATGACTGGTGTCAACTCAAAGCCAAACATCCTTTCCACAAATATGCTGGAATAAGTTACTTGATCACTTTGCACCTGTTTTCAATCATAAATCATTTCAGATTCTGAGTTAATAAAATGTGAGGCTGGATGAACACAGCAGGCCAAGCAGCATCTCAGGAGCACAAAAGCTGACGTTTTGGGCCTGGACCCTTCATCAGAGGCCCGATCCAGGCCCGATACATCAGCTTTTGTGCTCCTGAGATGCTGCTTGGCCTGCTGTGTTCATCCAGCCTCACATTTTATTATCTTGGAATTCTCCATCATCTGCAGTTCCCATTATCTCAGATTCTGAGTTGTTTTCTTTTACGTTGTACCTCCTACATTTCTGACAACATTTATTTAACAAATATAGAAATCGCTGGGAAAGCTCAGTAGGTCTGCCAGCAGAATTGGAGACAGTAATGTCTGCAGATGCTGGAAGCCAGAGTCGGTAGGTGTAAAGCTGGAAGAACACCACAGGTCAGACAGCATCTAAGAAGCAGGAAAGTCAACCAGTCCTGACGAAGGGTTTCAGCCTGAAGTATTGACTTTCTTGCTTCTCGGATGCTGTTTGACCTGCTGTGTTTTTGCAGCTTTACACCTCTCGATGCAAGTGCAGCAGCAGCTATGGAGAGAAATTAGAGTTAACGTTTCGGGCCAAGAGATCCTTCCTATTCCGTCCACAGATGTTGCCAGCAATTTTTATTTTTGTTTCTGATTTACAGCAACCTTACTTCTTTCAGTTTGTATTTAACACTTATGTAATGCAAGCTGCCATGTTCCAGTATTAGATGACCATTTTTTTCACAGGAAGAATAAGAGGCTTAAAAAAACTTATTTTTAAGTGTTGTGTTTCAGAAGACACATTGAGTCAGATTTTATTCTGAATGGCACGTTCATGTGGAGTTTCAGAAGGCAGATTTTTAACAATGGGACATCCAAACAGTGTGACAGCCTTTACAAGTCTTCTGGGATCTGTGTGAACATGGCAAGGAAGTATGTGCCTACTTAAACAGGCAAAATAAATAATTATTAATGAAGTGGACAGCCACTGAACCAAGAAAACTGAACTGGAATAATGAGTTTAATGTTTCATCAGGTACAGAAAGCAAAATAAATATGGAAAGTGGATTGGGAGAAATGAAGGCAGATTCTCTTCCTTGCAATCTCCAGCAATAATTTAAAATCTGAAGAAAAGTGACTCCACACTTTTTAAAGCTACTTTCAGTAACAGGGAGGTTATTGGACAGTCGGTAAGACTTAACCATGTTGTTAAAATGTCATTGAGACTGGAATTACATAAAGCTTTTGTGGCGAATTTATGTCACAACATCACAACAGACATTTCATGTCATTCAAAGCGTTTGAGCAACTCCCTCTCTTTACCTGACTGCTACCTAAAATTAATCTAGAGTGTTTGCAACATTTGGTCATATTTGACTCTACGAACACCTCACTTTGTTGTCTCTTTAGCTTATCAATTGCTGAAAACGACATTCATGCTTTCGTTATGTCTTGCCTTGACTATTCCAATGCACTTCTGGCAGGCCTGCTTTCCTCTATAAATTTGAGGCAACACAAGACTCCACCTCCCATGTCATAACTTGCACATATCATCCCATTTCCACATTTAACCATCCGCCTACACTGGATCTTGGTTGAAGAAAGTACGGATTTTAAACTTCTCATCCTTGTTTTCAAATCCTTTTATGCTTTTCCACTTACTATGAGGAAAAGATTCAGAGAAGAATTGCACCTGTTGTATCTCAACCTAGAGGTTTTGTTTTCAAATTGCCTGTGAAAGTTAGTAGCTATGGATGAGTTTACACTTGGCTTTTATGTGCAAAAAATTGGGATGAACAATGAACTATTACAAGCATTGTCATATGCATTACATACAGCATGAGATACCAGTGATCTGTCCAAATTAGCAAGGAAAAATACCACAAAAACAGAATACAGTGTTAAGACTAGAAACTGCACATCAAGTTCATTATAGGGAGTAAAATAATTCCAAGAGACCCATAAATTACATTTGCTACAACACAATAAGTGTCAACTGTGACTCAGTTGTACCAATCTCCCATTCAATTCAAAAGGTTTTGGCTTTTAAGTCCCACTGTGAAGACTCCAGTGTAGTGCTGGGCGTGTGGTGCAGTGTCAGAAACTCTGGTTCTTTGATTAAACATTAATCAGGCCCAGTTGGCCCTCCTGGGTGAAATACCCTTCCATTATCTCAAAAAAAAGTCAGGAGAGCTGCCAGTTTAATGGTCAATATTCATCCCTGATAAAACATCACTAAAATTGGATCACGTTCTCAATGCCACTGGTGGGATCTTTGTATGTGAAAATTGACTTATTTTTCCTAAATTGCAACTGTGACCTATACCTTCAGAGGGAAATTGTATACTGTATATGGGAGCTGCTGAGATTAGAAACACACTGCAGAAATGTAGTTTTCCTTCATTATTTAACTTTTAAGCCAATATCCTGTGATGTAAAAATTTACAAAACAGGATGAGAGCATTCACCCTGCCATTCCAGGGCCAGCATAATAACTGACTCATAACTTTTTCCAGGCTCCTTAAAATATTGTTGTAGAGAAGCACAACTGTGAGCTCCTCAGGTTAAACTGAGATTCATCTCACCATAGAAATTTTACACAAGTGAAAATTTAAATCTTTAACTCAGAGGCATGGCCATTATTTTGAGTGGAAATGTGATCAGATGGAGAGTTCTATAAATTATTGTTTGAAATCAAAGAAATGTGGTGGGTTATAATTTATGCAAATTACCTGCTATCAATATTCCCTTTTGAGCTATGTATTTGCGTTCCATACGTCACATGTTTCTCCATGCAAATAACCAGGAAATTCCCAAGCCCATATCACTATCTGTTCAAACACACAGTCCCACAATCTGGTTTTCTTACAAGCTGTCTAATTCCACTCAGCTGGTGGCACATTTAGGACATTTGGAAACATTTCCTGATCAAACTAATAATTAAAAACAGCATTTAAAAGCAACTCCACTGCAAATGAAAGTATTGATCTTATTTTAAATGCTGTAGCTCACTGAGGATTCAACAGTGGGTCAGTCATCTGAATTCTGGTTTGACTTGGGAAGATTTTTTTTACGCTGAGATGCTTCTTGTTTTTGAAGCAACAGTTTTGCTGCACATGAATGTTTTATTAACTAACATTCGGGGATGGAAGTTCCTGTGTAGCAATGTTCTCTATAGTGCTGGCCATTTTGTAGCATTGCACAATTCTAGGATCAGAGAATGGTGTAGTGTTAATATCATTGGACCAGTAATTTGGGAAAACCTGGCTAAAGTTCGGGTGACAAGTGTTCAAAACACACCACTACAAGTATTAACTTTACAAAAATCTGGAATTGATAGTGAATCTCAAATAATGATGACCATGAAAAGAACACAAAAAAAGCCCATCTGATTCACTGATGCTTTTACGGGTGCTAAATCGGCCATCCTTACCTGGTCTAGCCTACTTGTGACCCCTTGGTAATGTGGTTAAATCTTTAATGCTCTCAAGTGCAATTAGAGATGGGCAACATATGCTGGCCCTTCCAGCGTAATCAATAAAAGAAACAAGAATGATGTGAGGAAAAACTCATGCAGTAAGCGATTAGGGTTTGGAATGTACTGCTGGCGGTTGATGGTTCATTTTTTGGCACACAGATGGTTATTTAAAAGAAGCCAGGTGAATGGCAGTAAATGAGATTCTTATTTGAAAACCCAGTGATCCGTGAGGCCCATTTATGACTCAAATATAAATGGTGCAATTCCACTCCTTGTCGATGTCAGCAAATCTAAGCAGTCCTGGAAACCAGAAACTGCATTTATAAATACAGCAAGAGTCAGTAGAAATCAATCAACAGTTGGCTTGGGAGGAGCATTGGAGGCTGCTGATTGCGTGTTTGAGATTTTGGTGAAGAGGCAAGATTGAAAATGACAGTACTGGGTTCAAAAAGTGCCTTGCGTTGACTTGTTGGAGTGATCTATCCACTCTCCATACTCCAGCAGATTCTCCACGTGCACTCTTAATACCCTCATTAAGTTGGCTTCCAGTGATGTTAGCATTAGAAATGTGCACAGTTTTATGGATAGCATTCTGGAGACAAAATAGCACCTATGCTGCTGAAAATACAGCCGCATTTTATTGCCTAAAGTTTCTTCCTTCTATGGATGTTTCAAAGCCAAAGAGTTTTATGAGTCATTTTTTCAGCTATCTAGAATTTTGCAACTGTTGACACAACATTCTAATGCTGACAGATGAGGCATGAAAATGATACATCAAATCAAAATTCCAAGCTATTATTATATGTGGTTTTCTAAATTTAGATTGGTGCATAATATGGAATATGCTACTGTTATTGTGTTATTCCCACCATTTTAGGGGAAATCTCTAGCCCAAGACTAGTCAAACTGGAGAAACAGGACCTGATATCTATATCAATCTAAATCAGTGAACACAGGGATAATAAGTGAATAAATTGAGATATGAGTTAGAAAACAGGCAAAATCTTGCATGAGTCCAGGTTTAAAGAAGGGAGAAGGTCTGCCAGGGCAGCAATAGAATAAAGCAAGTGTAAAGTTAACATCAATGATGCCTTCAGCAGTAGATGAACTGAGGCAAGGGTGGAAGTTATTAGTCTTGATGATGGAGTGGATATTTGGTCAGATGCTGGTCTCATGTTCAAATAGGACAGTGAGGTGACCAACAATCTAGTTCATCCTTAGATGTGATCAGGTGAAAGATGGGGTTGATCACTAGGGAACTGAGACAGTTTCTTTCTGGTGGGCTGTGGGCGTCACTGGCACACTCTCACAAATATGTGTCAATTACAAGCCAACAATCATTGTAACTATAATGCAAACATTAAGTAAGATTTCATAACAAAGTCTGCACTCTTGTGGAATTTGAATTCATTGAATATAAGAGGGATCTGTATCTCCTTAAAAGGTAAGAGTACGTGAAGATTCTGGACATATAACAGGAGTGTTGTGGTAAAATTTCATTTCTCTTCAGTTTAATTCAGTGGTGTTTAATTTTATCCTCATTGTCCTAAAGTCAGTCTGTCTGTGGCGTTTTCATCCATGTCTTGATAATTTCAAAACATCTCATCCGAGTGACCACATTAACAATTTCCTGTCATGCTGTTTGGCAAGTAGATGTGCTTGTCTGAGACCTACCTGTTCTTGAGTGAATTTAGTGAATTTCACAAACCATTTCCGTTGCTTCACATGTAGCAAGTCATTATATAGAACATAGAACATTACAGCACAGTACAGGCCCTTCGGCCCTCGATGTTGTGCCGACCTGTCATACCAATGTCAAGCCCATCTAACCTACACTATTCCATGTACGTCCATATGCTTATCCAATGATGACTTAAATGTACCTAATGTTGGCGAACATACTTACGCTAGTATGTCAATATTTTACCACACATCCTTGACTTTCAGGTAGTCTTATCAAAAGGGATTGCTGACTTAAGATCTTTGCTTATACTCCGCTACATTTGTCTCAGCTTCCAGACCAAAATGTTGTCTTAAAACATAAGCAAGGACACAAACTTTAACAATTAAGGAGTACTGCAATATTCAGAGGTATCATTTTTTATGGAGAGGTGGCTAAAGGTATATCTGCTTAATTTGGTAGCTATGAAAGATCCCCTTGCAGTCTTCAAAGAAGAACAGAGACTTATCTGTACGGTCCTGACCATTATGTATCTGGGCATAATCACGTTTCTGTTTGTTGAAGCTTGTTTTATACAAATTCGCTGGCACATTTCCTGCACTACAATAGTGACCAGAGCTTATTTCTGAGATAATAAAATGTGAAGCTGGATGAACACAGCAGGCCCAGCCGCATCTCAGGAGCACAAAAGCTGACGTTTCGGGCCTAGACCCTTCATCAGAGCTTATTTCTGGAATGCTTCTGACCTCATATACATGCCATTCTAAGACTGTGTTTTTCCTCCTCTCTATTATGGCTCACCTTTGTTGCCATCTTTCCTCATTTGCTGTAGAAACCCTCATCTACATCTTTTTCATATCTAGACTCAATTATTCCAACACATTCCAATCTGTTGTCCCAAATTTTACCCTCCATAAATTTGCGGCCACCCAAAGCCCTGCTGCCTCAGTCTGAACTCCCACCTTCAATCCTGTAGTTGATGACCTACCAAGGCAATCATCTTGGCCTTGTGCCTCCTTGTCTGTCTAATCTGATCTGATGCCACTGCACCCCAAGATATGTCTGTGCCTCTAAATCTGTGCTATTGGTCCATTGCCAATCATAATGGCTATACTGTCAGTAACCCTATCTGGAATCTCCCCACTATACCTCTCCACCCTTCTGCCTCACTTGTCTTCTTTGAGTTACTTAAACATTTGGGCTCCTTCCTCAATACTTCCTTATGGAGCTTGGTGTCATATTTTGTCTAATAATTGGACAACAGTTGGAAAAAACACATCTGATACATTATTCAATACTATTCAGCCAGAAACCCTCACAAAGATTATTTTTCTTCTTGTCACTGTGTGATTCATTAATGTTTATAAAAAAAACTGTGAGAACAACTGAATGACAATTTTTTTACACATTAATATCGTGCAATAAAAACAAACTGTGTGACTAAGCAGAACATTATCATGTGTCCTTTAGGGCAATGCTCATCAAGATGAGACTGGTATTACAGGGAATGGAATATTTTTGGCTTTAAACTCTTCCTGTTAATCTCTGCCAATCTGGTTCCAACAAATGAACATTAAACTGAAACTGTCTTTGACTCCTTCTTCCCACAGCTGCTGATTGCCCGTATCTAACATTGTTGGCTTTTATGTAAGAATTACAGTATTCTGGTCTTGCTGCTAGGAATCCTTCAAGCATACTATGCACTAGTGCAGGGATTAAATAAAAACTGAACTGCAGATGCTATAAATCAGAGACAAAAATAGAAATTGCTGAAAAAGCTCGACAGGTCTGGCAGCATTCGTGGAGAAAAACCACCCTGTTCCCTGGCCCAACATCTCTGTCTCAGGCTTGCTGCAATGTTCCAGAAAAGTTCAGCACAAGCTGGAGAAACAACATGTCGTTTTCAGCTTGGGGACCTTGCAACCATCCAGACTCAATATTGAGTTCAATAATTTTAGGGCGTGAGCTAATTTTGGGGCCACGTCTAAGCCCCTTATCCCACACACCAGACCTTGTTATCGCATGATCTGCCATTACACAGTACCTATTGTTAGCCATTAACAGTCTCCATTAACAGCTATTCACCCTCCTGGCCAGATCATTATGCACTCCTCTGCCTGTCACTGTTTTTCACTCTCTTTTGGTCCTATCCCCACCTATCGTTTACTCCTTTCCCCAAATTGAAGCTCTATCTTCTGCTTGGGCAAATTCCAAAAAACAAAATGTTTAGGGTAATTTTCCCTGGTGTCTATCCAATATTTTTCTCTCAATCAAAGTAACCAAAACATTGTCACATTGCTGACTATTAGAATTTGCTGTCTTGGCTGTAAAGTGCATTGAGACATCAGGTTGACTGTGCAATATACTTTGTAAATGCAAGCCTTTCTATCTTCCAACAGAGGCAAATTGGAGAGCTTGGTATCATAGATCATGAGATCCTCAGCAGCTGCTTGTTACACAGGATACAAAATGGAGACATAATAAAGTATTATCACACAGATAAACAGTATGGAAATCATGAAACATCATGAGATATTCTTGAAATGTAAGTGATTTCTTGATTCATTCTCAGTATTAGCTAACTATGCTCTGCTAAACTACATGATACATTTGTCATGTAAATCATGCACTGGCAGATGCTGAGAAATCTTGAGTCAGTAAATTTCTTAAAGAAAGTTTTCAGTTTTAATATTTAAACAATATTGACATTGAAGTGAACAGAAAGCTAAATTGGGCTAGCTGAGTGACGGCAAAGTTAAAAGTTCCACTTCAAATGTCTAAATTCCAAACAAGATTAGACTATAACTTTAAAAGAAAGTGAAGTCTTTTTAAAATATTTTTCAAGCAGCATATTATTAGCATATGGAATGTTTGCAACAGGTAAGAGCCTTCAACATCAGTGAATATTTTGAACTTAATGTTTTGGAGCAATGAAACAGTTGAGTACATTTATTTGTTGAGATCCTTTTATGCTTTTCAGGTAAGATTTTCAACTCCACAACAGTAGCAGAGTCTTTGAGCCACAGTGGGTGGTCATTTCTGCCCTTCTGCAAGTCACCCAGGCTATGATATGGGTTACCAGCCAAGCCAATGACAGAACCAGAAAACCTCTAGTGTTAGTGACAGAGGAGCTGGAAACGTTTCGGGCAACAACTGGTTACAAGCCAAGGATCTGTGTGGTAGACAGCTGTATTTCCTTAAAGCACACATGAAGCAATCGAAGGAAAACCACCTCATGGCATTCTTTACCCAGTCAAGGGGCTTATTAAAATTAAAAATGAGAGACACTTATGGACACCTGAAGAGGAAAGATTGTGAGGCACATAAAAATGAGCACAGGATCTGCTCTTGGGCACTTAATTACTGCAATGCGATGTTAAGAGTATTGGACACTCTAGACATCCCCCCATTGAGACATAGAGCACTTAGTGGTGGGCAACAAATACACCATTGTGCACCTTATGCCATCTGACACCGTTATAATTAACCCTGGGAGCTAGTGATTCATGAAATCACTCTATTTGGAGCGAGCCAGTGGATCTGTTAAATATTGGTGATAACAGAGGCACAAATCCCATCTAGTTTCGGCTAAGGGAGTTAGTTCTTTATACTGAAAAACATGGCCATTTTCCAAAAGTGTTGTAATTATTTTGGTTTGATGTCATAGCAGGAAGTAAATATTCTGTCTTTCTTTCTCTGCATTTACAAGAAGGAAACTGAGAACGATAGTCTTATGGTTCTAGATAAGACAATGATTGACTGTGTATCAAAATTTGTTATGAGTGGTTTATTGCAATTGCATGAGTGTGCTGTGTCTGCCTGGTATCCAGGACAAGAGCCTATTGCACAAAAGTAACCAAATTTTACTGAGCAGTTCAGGATCGGCAATAAATGCTAGCCTAGCAGGGATGTTTACATCCTGTGAATGAATTTTTAAAAAAGTCCTATTAGAGATTGCACCACTCAACTGAACCTGAGAGGGTGTATTTAGTCTGTCACAATAAATGGCTACTATTCAGATTATATCTGTAATCATCTGTAAATTATAGCCTAGTTGTAAAATTGTGTTCAAATCCTGTTAGCAGTGGAATTTGAATTCAATAAAAAGGAATTCTGGACTCTTGAAACCATTGCTGCTTGATGGGGAAACCCCATCTAGTTCACTGATGTCCTTCAGAAAGAAAATCTGCCATTCTGACCTGATCTGGTTCACATATTAATCCATGCCCACAGCAATTAAGTTGACTTTCATATACCCTCTGAATGGACTAACAAGCCACGCAGTTCAAGGACAGCTGGGGATAGGCAATAAGCCAGCCAGTGATCCCCATAGCCCACTGTTGATTCTTTTTAAATATGAGCTTGAATAACCATCAAATGAGTAATGCAAAACAAGAAAAAATATTCTTCAAATCAGGCAGCATTGTACAGAAAGCAAACACCACTGCTTAAAATGTGGATTTCACATCAAGGCAGACACATGAAAAGCCCACACCAGGATTGTTAACTCCTGTTTATATTAAGTTACTGTTCTCATTTCTTACACCTAGCACTTGCAATTCCTTATGCTTTCAATAATACATTGTCTGGTACAATTATCGACCTGTTATACTTACCTTACAATGACAGTATCTTGTGGTTAATGTAATAAAACATGCAACGTGTTTCAATACATTGTAATCAAAAATTGAGAGTGAGGTAAGTCATTTGGAGCATGACTGATCACTTGGTCAGAGGTGTGCTTTACAAAAGATTTTACCTGGGAAAGAGCAGGAGAGAAATACAAGTCTGAGAACCCAGTTCGGCTGTTGATAGTGAAGTGGTTGGGAGATGAATAAGAAACACAAGGAGGAATACAGATTTCTCAGGGTGGTTATAGAGATGAAGGAGGTTAATGTGAACAGGATGGGTGGATCGCTGTAGATTAGGGAGCACATCAATGTTAAGTGAATGATGCTCGGTATGGGTTAGAATATGGACAAGAGAGATTTGAAAGAGCTGAGACATCTGGAAATGCCATAATCCACAAGTGAATGCTTTGAGAGCAGATGATCAAGAAGAGGTGTTGAAACTAATAGTGTTTAGGAGGTATATGTAGGATTAGTGATGGCAATATGGGAGCGGGATAGGGATCCATGGCTGTGAAAAATTGGTTTCACCTGAGACAAAGGCCAGGAGAGTGATGAACTTCACATGAAATACATGGTACAGGTTTTGTGGTTGAACCTGTCATGCTACCTTCAATCTTTCAAATATGTAACCAGAGAAAATAGTGCCTTACCTATTATTTTAGTATGAATGTAAAAATATAATCTGACATTTCCAATTTTGAAGTATCATTGACCATTTTGAATACATAATAATGGTGGTGTTTCCATTCAGCTTTTTGATGATGGATGTGTGATGTTGTCACTTGAAGATTGGATAAACAGTGTAAAGTTTTCATTTTGATGATGTCTTTTCTTAACCAGTGATGGTACCACTAGTCTCTCAATGACATTCGTTTGCTGTGATAATGCTTTGATCACCAGACAGCTCTCATTCCGACCACACTCACTGTATTCTCATATCTTGTCTAGTGCAAGTACATCTGTTAGTTTTGTCAAGTAAAGTTTAGAGAAGCATAACCTTTACCTAAAAAAAATCAGTTTACTTGCTGTTCACCCAGTCTTCAGCAGAAACTTCAGCAGAAAATTGGCATGATCACTGGACAGGAGTGTCAATTGAAGCATTTGTTTTCAGGATATTTGCAGCTCTTCCACCAAAATCCTGGTGAACAACTGGGAGAACATGAGGAGAAATTTATCACCTACCTGGAGAAATTCACATGGATTATTAAAATATTAGAAAGTTTTCACAACAGAAAGGAGCATCTGTTATATTTTGGTGAACCAAGAAACCTAGACTTGAGAAAGAAAGAGAGAAAGAGTGAATGAAAGGAAGGAAGGAAGGAACTAAAACTCCATGACCTTGGCCTTGGCTCCACCCTCTGCAACTGGACCCTCAGCTTCCTGATCAATAGGCTGCAATCAGTGAGGGTAGGTAACTGCACCTCCTCCACAATAACACTCAACACTGGACACCCCCCCCCCCCACCAAGAATGCATCATTAGCCCCCTACTGTACTCCCTGTACACCTTCCAGTGTGTTGCCAAATTCTGAAGGAACGCCATCTACAAGTTCACTGACCACACCAATGTAGTGGGACAGACATCTAGCAACGACGAGTCAACATACAGGAGGGAGATAGAGGGCTTGGTGATGTGATGCAGTGAAAACAATCTGCCTCTCAACACCAGCAAAACTAAAGAACTGATCATCAACTTCAGAACGAAAGGAACAGAACACACCCCCATCTACATCAATGGAACTGAGGTTGAGGGGGTGAAGAGCATCAAGTTCCTCAGAGTGACGATAACCAATGACCTGTCCTGGACTTCCCACGTAGATGTAATAGTCAAGAAGGTACAAGAATGTCTCCTCTTCCTCAGGCGGCTCAGGAAATTTGACATGTCCATAAGGTCTCTCACCAGTTTCTACAGATGCACCATTGAAAGCATACTGTCTGTGTGCATCATGACCTGACACGGCAACTGCTCTGTTCAGGACCATAAGAAACTACAGAAGGTGGTGTGCACAGCCCAAACCATCACAGAAGCCGATATTCCATTTGTGGACTCTATTCACACGGCTCACTGCCACGGAAAGGAGGCCAACGTCAAAGACCCATCGCACCCTCTTACCTCTTACAGCCTCTTCCATCAGGCAGAAGATACAGAAGCCTGAACACATAGACGAGCAGGTTCAGGAACAGCTTGTTTCCAGCCATTATCAGACTGTTGAATGGATTTTAGACTCAAATGATGTAACCTGTATGCCTCGAAGTCTTTTTGATCTTTTCATTCTTTACTTGCTATGATTTGTCTGTACTGCTCGTAAACAAAGTTTTTCATTGATTTTATTGTCACATTTACCAAAATACAATCAATGAATGTTTGGAATAATCTAATAGGAACAAAAACACTTGGGTTTTCTTTTCTTTGGCTTGATTTCCCAAATAGTTTAGTCACAATGATCAAACTCAAGTGGAAGATCAACTGTGTGCAATTTTCCGTTGTCAACTCCTACTTATTTGTAACTACAAATACAACTTAGGACATTTGGCTTAATGTTTGGGCTATAACATTATGTTTGACGTGAAGTTTAAAGAGGATAGAAAATGTTAGATGGAAATAAAAAATTCATGCTGTTGTTGGGAGTCTCTAATATACGAATTCTCTGGTAAATGAAGAAATACATAGATTTGCACAAGGGTACAAGTAGAAAATGACCTATCTGGTGGGTCTCTGCCAGTCCTCCTCTTCTTCTTTCAAACCCTTCATCCATAGGGGGATTCCCATTCATATCCTGTGATAATATTAATGTGTAAGTGAATAAAGGCAGCAACAAAACAATCAGCTCAAAAGATGTCCTAAGATGTCTCAGAGAAAAAAGAAACAAGTGAAGAAAGATAGCACTTTTCTGTACTAATTCAAGGAAGCGTGGGTGTCACTGCCTAGGGCAGTGTTTATTGTTGATGCTGAACTTCCCCAGGGAAGTGTTGGTCAGCTGTCTTCTTGAATCATTGCAGTCCTTCAGGTGCAGGAAGAGCCACAGTGCTGTTAGGAAGGGAATTTCAAGATTTTGACCCCGTGATCGTGAAGGTTCAGAAATATAGTTCCAAGTCAGGATGACATGTGGCTTGGAGGGAAACCTGCAAGGGGTGGTGTTTCTATGTATCTACTGTCCTTATCATAGTGGTCATAGGTTTCAAAGATGCAGTCGAAGGAGCTTTGGCGAGATGCTGCTGTGCATTGTGTAGGTAGTCGGCACATGTGCTTTGCTGGTGAAGGTAGTGAATATTCAAGGTGGTATATGAGATGCCAATCGATTGGGCTACTTTGTCTTGGATGGTTTCAAGCTTCCTGATTATTGTTGAAGCTGCACGCATCCAGGAGAGTGAGGTGATTTCCTCAAACGCCTGACTTGTGCCTTTCAGAAGGTAAGTTGCTCTTCATAGAATCCCTAGCCTCTGGCCCTCTACTCTGCTCACAGCATGAATATGGTTGGTCCAGCTCAATTTCTGGCCAATAGTAGCCCCCAGGATGTTGAAAGTGGAGAATTCAGCAATGGTAATACCATGGAATGTCAATACACAATGGTTAGAATCTCTCTTATAGTCATTGCCTGGTGCTTGTGCGGTGAAAATGTTATTTGCCCCTACATTTGGACAGGAGCTGTTCAGTTTCTGTGGCATCACAAATGATGCAGAACATTGTGCAATCATCAGCAAACATCCCCACTATTTCTGGATTGAAGACCATTGGTAAGCATCAAGTCTCACCAGTTCTAGAGTGGTGTAATAACATGCCTGAACGTGTTGATTAGAAAATCTTTGGCACCCCAAATTGTGGGTTTAAACTGTTCATTGGAAGCTTCAAACTCAAGGGTGCTTGTGATTCAGTGGTCATGTCTTACTCTCTGGATTAGGAGGCCTGAGTTCCAACTCCCACCTGCTCAAGTGTTGTGTAATAACATCTCTAAACAGGTTATTAGAAAATATCTACCCTGAGGAACTCCTGCAGTGATGTCCTGCGGTTGAGGTGGTAGAGATTAGAAATGGGAAAAATGTTCTTGCCCAGCTTTATTTAAATTGATTTTTCCATAATGCTCAACCACTAGTAATTCTGAATGGCCTACTCTTGCCTCTATTTCCTATGTAATACATCTTATATACCCACACACATCCTCATAAACAGCAACTTGGCAAGTTAAAAAAAAACTGGATGCATGTGGAAATATTTCATACCCTGGTGTTTTTGAATGTTGGAAATTTTCACAGTGTGGGTGCAGATTTCCCTTATCTTCCTACTAGATACATCTGATTTACAATGATCCAGTACATCCCAAATGAGTACGTACAGTTGGGATATCCCAGCAGAGTCAGTGGGAGCTAGTGAGGATGACAATTTTTAGATTGTAGAGTTGTGCACTGCTTGAGTTGGCCAGGTTAATGGGTGCTTTTCAAGAAAACAGCTGGAACAGAAACATTAGCTATGCATGGGTATGAAATCACCAGGAATCCTCTCTCTCAACAATCAGTCACATAGGAAGGCCAAAAATAAAACTTACAACAACTCAGAGGGATATTGTTCTGTAATGCCTGAAGAAGATCAAATATTTTCCAAAGTCCAAAGGAACTGGCACACATAATAACCTGCATACACTTTGAAGACTGCAAGGTTAGTCATAGTTAACAATTTAGATATTCAGTTGAGTTAGCAAAGGATAGGGCTGAAGCATTTGCAACAGTTTTCAGCCAGAAGTATCTAGTGAATGATCAACCTCAGCTCCTCCAGTGGTCCCCAGAATCTCAGGTACTAGTCTTCAGCTAATTTATTCATTCAGTGTGATACCAGGAAACTGTTGGAGATGGTGGGTATTAGAAACTATCTACACTGGGGAACTCCTGCAGTGATGTTCTGGGGTTGGGATGATAGAGAATAGAAGTGGAAAAAAATGTTCTGCTTTATCTAAATTGACTTTAGGATTTGGGAAGTCATGATAAAATTGTACAGACCTGAAACATCAGCTTTTCTGCTCCTGTGATGCTGCCTGGCCTACTGTGTTCCCCCAGCTCCACATTGTGTTATCTCTTCTGGAGTAACGTGTCCAGTTCTGCCCACTCAGTTATAGGAAGGATGTTATTAAACTGGGGAGAGTTCAGAAGAGATTTACCAGGATGTTGCCAGGTGTGGAAGGTTTGAGTTATAAAGAAAGGCTGAATAGGCTGGGACTTTTTTCATTGGAGCGTAGGATGTTGTGAAGTGAATTTGTAGAATTTATAAAATCATGAGGGGTATAGATAGGATTAATGGTAGGTGTCTTTCCCTTATGAATGGGGATTTCAAGTCTCAGAGGCATATATTTACGGTGAGAAGAGAGAGATTTATAAAAGACGTAAGGGACAAATTTTTACACAGGAGATGGTTTGCATGTGGAATGGACATTTGGCTAAGTACGTGAATAGGAATGGTTTGGAGGGATATGGGCCCAGGAGCAGGCAGGTGAGACTACTTTAGTTTGGAATTATACTTGGCATGGACTGGTTGGACGGAAGAGTATTTTTCCATGTTGTATGACTCTGTGACTTTTCCATAATGCTCAGTCACTAATCATTCTGCATAGCCTCCTCTGCTATTATCCTGGATAACATTCCAGTCATAGTACTGAAGGTGTGTGCCACTCCCCTAGCTGAGCTGTTCTAGTACGTTACAGCATTGGCATCTTCCTGACAATGTGAAAAATTGTTCAAGCAAGTCCTGTGCATAAAAAGCTGGGCAAATCCAACCCAGCCAATTACTGCCCCACCTGCTCTTAATCACAATAAAGTGACAGAAAATGTCATCATCAGTGACATAAACGATACTTGTTTAACAATAACAAATCAGTTTTACCCTGTTTGGGGTCAGCCTTCACTGGAAGAGGAAACTCCTTGGCTATACCATCCATAATACAAATACATCAGTGCAAAAGGTAAGGCTGAAGCATTTGAAACTATCTTTAGCTATAAGCACCAAGTCAATGATCCATCTCAGCTTCCTCTGGAGGTCCCGAACGTCAAAAAGGTCACCAGTCCAATTCACTCTGTTTAGCGTGGCACAGTGGTTAACACTGCAGCCTCACAGTGCCAGGGACTTGGGCTTGATTCCACTCTTGGGTGACTGTCTGTGTGGGGTTTGCACATTCTCCCTCTGTCTGCGTGGATTTCCTCTGGGTGCTTTGGTTTCCTCCTACAGTCCAAAGAAGTGCAGGTGAGGTGGATTGGCCATGCTAAATTGCCCGTAGTGTCTGGGGATGTGCAGGCTGGGTGGGTTAGCCATGGGAAATGCAGTGTTACAGGGATAGGCTAGGGGGCTGGGTCTGGATGGGATGCTCTTTGGAAGGTCAGTGTGAACTCAATGGGCCAAGTGGCCTGCTTCCACACTGTAGGGATTCTATTATTCTACATAAAGAAACAGCTGAAAGTGCTGGGCACTGCAAGTACTATGAGCCCTATTCTGGCAATGGTACTCCAGGGTCACTTAACTACTGACCTCAATAAAGCTTTAGTTCAAACATGGACGAAGGAGGTGAATTCCATAGGTGAGGGGAATGTGACAACCCTTGACATCAAGGCCAGGCTGACTAAGTGTGGCGTCAAGGAGCAAAACTAGAGCCAATGGGTATCAGGGCTCAAATTCTCCTCAGTAGGAATCATACACGGCACATATGAAGGTGGTTGTTTTTGGTGAAGGTGCGTCATCTCAGCTCCAAGGCATCTCTGCATGAGTCCCTTAAGGTAGTGTGCTAGGCCAAACCATTTCCAGTTGCTTCGTGACCTTCCCTCCATCATAAGGTCAGAAATGGCAACGATTGTACAATGTTCAGCACCATTCAAGACTCCTCAGATACTGAAGCAGTTCATGTCCAAATGCAGCAAAACCTGAATAATATCCAGGCCTGGGCTGGCAAATGCCAAGTATTTTTTGTGCCACACAAGTGCCTGACAAAGATCATCCATAACAAGAAAGAATCTAACTATTATCCCTTGATGTTCAATGGCATTACAATCGCTGAATCACCTAGTAACAGCTTCTTGGGGGTTACCACTGATCAGAAACTGAACTAACCATATTAAGAAAATAAAATGTGAGGCTGGATGAACACAGCAGGCCAAGCAGCATCTCAGGAGCACAAGAGCTGACGTTTCGGTCCTAGACCCTTCATCAGAGAGGGGGATGGGGTGAGGGTTCTGGAATAAATAGGGAGAGAGGGGGAGGCAGACCGAAGATGGAGAGAAAAGAAGATAGGTGGAGAGAGTATAGGTGGGGAGGTAGGGAGGGGAGAGGTCAGTCCAGGGAAGACGGACAGGTCAAGGAGGTGGGATGAGGTTAGTAGGTAGATGGGGGTGCGGCTTGGGGTTGGAGGAAGGGATGGGTGAGAGGAAGAACAGGTTAGGGAGGCAGAGACAGGTTGGACTGGTTTTGGGATGCAGTGGGTGGAGGGGAAGAGCTGGGCTGATTGTGTGGTGCAGTGGGGGGAGGGGACGAACTGGGCTGGTTTTGGGATGCGGTGGGGGAAGGGGAGATTTTGAAACTGGTGAAGTCCACATTGATACCATTAGGCTGCAGGGTTCCCAGGCGGAATATGAGTTGCTGTTCCTGCAACCTTCGGGTGGCATCATTGTGGCACTGCAGGAGGCCCATGATGGACATGTCATCTAAAGACTGGGAGGGGGAGTGGAAATGGTTTGCGACTGGGAGGTGCAGTTGTTTGTTGCGAACTGAGTGGAGGTGTTCTGCAAAGCGATCCCCAAGCCTCCGCTTGGTTTCCCCAATGTAGAGGAAGCCACACTGGGTACAGTGGATGGTACGAGTGTGGCAAAAGGATAAAACAGAGGCTAGGAATTCTGCAGTGTGTAAGTCACCTCCTGACTTCCTGAGGCCTGTCCATCATCTGTAAGCCATAAGTCAGGTATGTGCTAGGATATTCCCCACTTGCCTGGATGGGTGCTGCTCCAACAACACTCAAGAAGCTGGACACCAGTGAGGATAAAGCAGCCTGCTCAATTTGCCTCATATTGTCATTGCCTTATGGGGCTACAGCGATGCAAATCAAGCCTAACTATTCCAGGAGTGGACACAAAAGTTATTGATTTTAACAGAAGCATACAAAAATTCCCCAATTTACCAGTTTCTCAGGTACAAGTCGATGGAAAGCAGGGCCAGGTTTCTGTACTTCATACAAATTACTATGTATTTTAAGTAATTAGACTCCAGCTACAGGTAAACAGTTTATATGCCATCAGCACATGAGAATTCAAATCGAAACTCTAACCCCCAATGAACTCGGCCCTACATACGCACAGACATACATACATATAAACACGGGAGAAAGATATGTAGACAGAGGGAAGAAACTGGAAAGACAGTTTAGTAATCCTTGCTCCTAAGCTCTTTTGAGTGGCCCTTGCTGATCCAAAAGTTTATTTTTTGTCTTTTTTTTAATGCTTCCATTGGTTTGCAAATATTGCAAGAAGGCTGGCTCAATAATAAGATGACCGATATATCAATGAAATGTCACAGGGTAATTGTGCAGATGAAAAGATTAATTGATTTTCTTCAATCTGGAAGTAAGTTTTGACTGCAGACGACAGAGAGATAAGCGTTAGAGTTTTTGAGCAAATCCCTTCTTTGTATCTTGTTCCCAGCTCTAAATTGTTCTGCTACCTGAGAACAAATCACATAGCCATTGACAGGCAAAAGGCCCTTGTTATCAGTAACTGATTACTAATCCATAGATCAATCAACTTCTTGTTGCCACTCCCAGCTATGCCTGCCTCTTTGTAGGTTACGTGGAACAGTCCCTCTTCCGCACCTACACAGGCCCCAAACCCCACCTCTTCCTCCGGTACATTGATGACTGTATCGGCGCCGCCTCTTGCTCCCCAGAGGAGCTCGAACAGTTCATCCACTTCACCAACACCTTCCACCCCAACCTTCAGTTCACCTGGGCCATCTCCAGCACATCCCTCACCTTCCTGGACCTCTCAGTCTCCATCTCAGGCAACCAGCTTGTAACTGATGTCCACTTCAAGCCCACCAACTCCCACAGCTACCTAGAATACACCTCCTCCCACCCACCCTCCTGCAAAAATTCCATCCCCTATTCCCAATTCCTCCACCTCCGCCGCATCTGCTCCCACGACAAGACATTCCACTCCCGCACATCCCAGATGTCCAAGTTCTTTAAGGACCGCAACTTTCCCCCCACGGTGATCGAGAACGCCCTTGACCGCGTCTCCCGCATTTCCCGCGACACATCCCTCACACCCCGCCCCCGCCACAACCGCCCCAAGAGGATCCCCCTCGTTCTCACACACCACCCTACCAACCTCCGGATACAACGCATTATCCTCCGACACTTCCGCCATTTACAATCCGACCCCACCACCCAAGACATTTTTCCATCCCCTCCCCTGTCTGCTTTCCGGAGAGACCACTCTCTCCGCGACTCCCTTGTTCGCTCCACACTGCCCTCCAACCCCACCACACCCGGCACCTTCCCCTGCAACCGCAGGAAATGCTACACTTGTCCCCACACCTCCTCCCTCACCCCCATCCCAGGCCCCAAGATGACATTCCACATCAAGCAGAGGTTCACCTGCACATCTACCAATGTGGTATACTGCATCCACTGTACCCGGTGCGGCTTTCTCTACATTGGGGAAACCAAGCGGAGGCTTGGGGACCGCTTTGCAGAACACCTCCGCTCAGTTCGCAAAAAACAACTGCACCTCCCAGTCGCAAACCATTTCCACTCCCCCTCCCATTCTCTTGATGACATGTCCATCATGGGCCTCCTGCACTGCCACAATGATGCCACCAGAAGGTTGCAGGAACAGCAACTCATATTCCGCCTGGGAACCCTGCAGCCATATGGTATCAATGTGGACTTCACCAGTTTCAAAATCTCCCCTTTCCCTACTGCATCCCTCAACCAGCCCAGTTCGTCCCCTCCCCCCACTGCACCACACAACCAGCCCAGCTCTTCCCCCCCACCCACTGCATCCCAAAACCAGTCCAACCTGTCTCTGCCTCCCTAACCGGTTCTTCCTCTCACCCATCCCTTCCTCCCACCCCAAGCCGCACCCCCCGCTACCTACTAACCTCATCCCACCTCCTTGACCTGTCCGTCTTCCCTGGACTGACCTATCCCCTCCCTACCTCCCCACCTACACTCTCTCCACCTATCTTCTTTACTCTCCATCTTCGGTCCGCCTCCCCCTCTCTCCCTATTTATTCCAGTTCCCTCCCCCCATCCCCCTCTCTGATGAAGGGTCTAGGCCCGAAACGTCAGCTTTTGTGCTCCTGAGATGCTGCTTGGCCTGCTGTGTTCATCCAGCCTCACATTTTATTATCTTGGAATCTCCAGCATCTGCAGTCCCCATTATCTCTTGTTGCCAACTAGCAGCTTGTATACACAACTTCTGTTAATTTGCAACTGCTTCAATTACTGCTGTTTCAAATTGCTACTAATGATGTTTGCCGAGAGAATTAGGTTACTTGCTCTTTGAAACATGCAGCCATCATTTCAAAACACTTTTCAAAAAAAAATTGTTCTTTCTCATTTCAGTCTACCACTTTTTAAAAACATAAAAATAAACAGTACTTCCCTTAAAATATCCACAAACATTCCCTCCCTCCACTAGTGATACATCAAAGCAGCAGTGTGTACTATCTATAAAGTGTACTACAGAAATTCACCAAAGATCCTTAACAGACAACCATTTCCATCCAGAAGGACAAGGGCAGTAGATACATGGGAACACCACCCCCTGCAAGTTCCCCTCTAAGTCACTCACTAACCTGACTTCGAAATAAATCACCATTCCTTCACTGCCACTGGGTCAAAATCCCGAAACCTAATAATTTGGGTGTCTACCTACAGCAGGTGGGCTGCAGCAGTTTAAGAAGGTAGCTCAGTCCCAATTGTCAAAGTCAGCCAGGGATGGCACTATATTCTGGCCCAACCAGTAAAGCCCACATCCCATGAATGAATAAAATGAAAAAGGTACCCGACTGAACATTTCCAGTGAATCATCCTTCATCGTACAAGATAGCAACTTGTTCGAATGACTAATGACTCTTGATGATAAAAGAAAACTCTTGCCATCAAACCTAATTCTCTGCTTATTTTCATGTCCTCTGGTTCTTCTTAACAAATTATTCATTCTATATCAGCCAAACCCAATTCCTTCATTATTTATATGACGTCAAACAAATTTCCTCAAAGTCCAGAGGAAAAATTCCCAGTTCTTCAGGTCTTTTTGGTAGCCAAGAGCCTTTAAACTCAGTAGAGTTGTGACCTTCCAAAGAAGCCTTTCCAAGGCCTCCGTAGGTGGCCACCATGTACAAGAACCAAAACTAGACTCTGTGTTCTCAATGAGACATAATAATGTTTTTAATATATTGACAGGCTAGTGTTTTACTATTTGGTATTTGATGATCCTAGTGGTATATCCCAATGCTCATACATGATGGTACTGATCATGTCTCTGAAACAATTCACGTTCAAAGTAGCCATGTCATCCGTCGATTAAACTGGCTTCACATGTAGTATGATATGCAAATACGTTTCATTGGTCGTATTGAACTACACTGCACTATTTCTGTTTCTATTGAGACTAAATAACACCTGCCAGATCTTGGCTCACTGCTCCACTGCAACGATATCTGAAACCTATTTCTTATCGAAGCTCCAAACACCTGCAAAAATCTTTGTATCACCTGGGAACTCGTGGAGTTTTCCCAATACCTTCATTCAAATTGTAGAAATATAGGAACAGGAGTAGGCCATTCAGCCTTTTTTTAAATTCATTCACAGGATGAGGGCGTTGCTGACTCAGCAGCATTTATTGCCCATCCCTAACTCCCCAGAGGGCAGTTAAGAATCAACCACATTGCTGTGGGTCTGGAGTCACATCTACGCCAGACCAGATAAGGATAGCAGTTTCCTTCCCTATCAGATGGGTTTTTCCATCAATTGGCAATGGATTCACGGTCATCATTCGACTCTTAATTCCAGATATTTGTTGAATTCAAATTCCACCAACTGCCGTAGCGGGATTTGAACCTAGGTCCCCAGAACATGACCTGGGTTACTAGGTGAACAGTTCAGATAATACCAATAGGCCATGACGTTCCTTTCTGGCTGATTTGTGGTTTAGCCATTTCCCTTAATATCTTGACTTAACAAAAAACTATCAACCTCAGATTTAAAACCAACTACTGATCCCACATCCACTGACATTTGTAGAAAAGCATTCCAAACCTCTACCATCTTTTGTGTATAGAATCGCTTACTAACATCTCTCCTGAATGGTCTGGCCATAATTCTCAGACTGTCCCTCATAGTCCTCGAATGCCCCAACAAATGGAAATACTTTATCTTTATCAACCCTGTCTTTTCCAGTTAATATCTTGAGGATTTTGATCAGATTATCCCTTAACCTTCTAACTTCTACAGAAAACAGGCCTAATTTGTGTAATCTCCCCTTGTAACTTAACCCCTGAAGTCCAGGTTTCATTCTTGTAAGTCTACTTAAGTTGTGGTGCTCATATCTGCTCTCAGTACAGCAACCGAGGTCAAACCAGGGTTTTGTAACTGCAACGTAACTTCTGCATCCAGTTGTCTAAATGTAAAGGGCAGCATTCCGTTAGATTTCTTGATTATTTTTGCACCAATGTGTGACATTTTAAGGATCTATGCACCTGTACCTGGACATCCACCGTATTTAACTTCATGCAATCTAAAAAAAGACCCCAATCTATCCTTTCTCGGTCCAAAATGGATAACCTCACATCTGCCACAATTTTGCCCATTCGCCTAACCTATCAATGTCCCTTTGTAGTTTTACACTATCATCTACACTATCGACACTGCCGTCTAATATTTATGCCATCAGCAAATTCGGATATATGACTTTCTGTGCTATTACCCAAGTTGTTAAGAAATAAGGTATATAATTAAGGCCCTAACACAGATCCTTGTGGACCACCACTGGTCACATCCTACCAATCTGAGACCTACCCATTATCCCTGCTTTCTGTTGTCTGCCACTCAACTAAGTTCCCAGCCACATTAGTAATTTGCCCTCAGTTCCTTGGGCTTCCGCCTTAATGAACAATCTCTTAGATGGGACTTTATGAAATGCCGCCTGCAAGTGCATATAAACAACATCTGTTATACATGCCTGTGTCCACTAGTCACCTCTTCAAACAAAAAATGATGTTTATCAGGCACAACCTACCTGTCATGAATTATGCTGATGAACTAAAAATATTCAAAAAGTGCTCAGTTACCCCGTCTTTTAATACAGAAATCATTACGAAGATTGTGAATATCATCAGCCTTCATTACTGTCCCTGCTTAACAGCACTAGTAATAGTTTGCATGTAGAGCTGTTGTCATCAACATTAACACTTTGGTTCATAAAAATGAATCTGTTATCCAACCTGGCTACCTCATATAATGCAAAATGAGAAGCTTCCTCTGGGGCACCCTGTCAGAAATTATTTGAATTGCACGTGACAATGTCATCAGGGCTACCTACATCTGCCAACCTACAATAAGTGATTGTGTGTAAGAGAGAAATTAGAAGTGATAAGAGCAATGGGCATGATACCTGTTGATGTGAAGCAGGTTCAACTCAGAGTTGGTGGCAAAGAGATAAAAGTGTCATCAGCAAACGTGTTAAAATTGATTGCATGCCCATGGATGATGAATAAGAAAAGACCAATGAAGATGCCATATTGACATGCTGAGGTCATGAATAAGAAACTTAAGCAAATGTCATGATTGTATCAGAGTATGAAACAATGCACTATGGGAGAGTAGCATCATGGAACTGGTATGTGGGAGATAGAAGAGACAGAAATTAATAGAAAGATTAATTGTGTTGAAAGCAGAAGGCAGGGAGACAAGAACTAAAATAAATAGTAAACCACAATCACACAGGACTCTCCTCGGTGTCATGGGCTGATCACAAGTTGACAGTGACAAAAGAGCTGAGTGGATTTGTGACAATTCACTTTGAAAGGAAGACCAAGGGGATGTGTGCAAGGAGTGAGAATTGAGACCTGAGCTTTATAAAGAAAGAGTGATGACAACAACTTCAAAGATAAGAAGAGATGGTAAGAACTGCAGATGCTGGAGCCAGAGATAACACAGTGCGGAGGTCGCACCTCCCTTCCTCAGCCCCACCCATCCTCTCTCTATTTATTCCTGATCTCCCTCCACCACCCCCTCCATTTCTGAAGAAGGGTCCTGAAGCGAAATGTCAACTTTCCTGTTTCTCTGACGCTGCCTCCTATACAAAGATAAGAAAATGCCTGAAGGAAGGGAAAGGTTGGACAACAATTGTAAGCTTTCAGCTCTGAAGGAGAAGTCAGTAAATTTCTGGTTTAGAAGGCGATTATGAATACCACCACCTCTTTGCTTTGAGGAAATAAGATTTAAGAAAGTTCAAAAGAAAATGGGAGTAGCTGCAGTGTTGGGCAGGGAATGAGAGGAGGTTACAAAGAAGTTAATGACTGAATATAGGTTCAAAATAAAGAAGATCGTATAATTTATAAATTTGTGAACAATGACCATGAGAACATTTTCATAACATCATTTACATCAATGTACTTTACAATCTATAATAAATGCATCAACCTTTAATGTTTTACTGATGTTGGAATGAGTTTATCATTGATCTACAATGAGTTACTGTAAAAGGAAGTATGTGAAATAATTCAAAGCTCTGTGTCTGAGATCTGTCCCTGTTGCTCCAAAACTACATTATGTATTTTTACGTTCTGTAAAACTAGTGTGACTTTTCAAGTAATTGAAATGGAACTAGTAAAAAAGATACGTTTTGGTGAATTTGCTTAGTTTAAACGGACTCCCTGACTGTTTACCATGATAAAAGTATTTCAAACAAACACTTTAATGGTAGTAAAACAATTTAGGACATCTTTGAGGTAGTGAAAGGTGCACTTTCTTCTAATTCTAAAACATCGTGGGCTGTGTAGCTTTTAATTATACTGAGCCAAACTATAATTGGACATTATATGTGGACAGGTAGTGCAACATGAATAAAATACTGTGAGTGCTAAACATCTGAAGCAACGAAAGCTGAACATAATGACCCTCTCTGCATTTCAGATGGCATCTTTAGAGATAATGCAATCAGTGGACATTTTTTTCCTGATTTTTATTGGCTGTGAGCATTGACTGAACTGAGACATAGGAGCAGACGTAGGCCATTCAGCCCATCAAGAATGCTGCATCATTCAATGAGATCATGGCTGATCTGTGAATCCTTGGCTCAACTTTCCTGCCTTTTCCCCATCCCCTTCATTCCCCTATTGATTAAAAATTTGTCTATTATAACCAAAAACCAAATGATTCCAGCTGACTGTACAGCACTCTGTGTACTGAGTGTATCCAGGCATTGGTTACTGTCATTCACTCAGTCAGCCGCTTTGGGAAGGCCACATTGTCTCATGCCTGACATAGAATTGCCAAAACCAATATCCTACTCCAAGCTTTATCATGACAAATGGTTATCAGAAAGGAAGACGAAATACTTCAAGAATGTCTTCAAAGCCTCTCGGAAAGAATACAATATCCAACATTACCTCTTGGAAATCTCTGGCCTAAGATTGGCCAAATTGGAGAAGAAGCACCCAAGAAAGTGCCAACCATTTTCAGCACCTCCAAAAGGCCCAGCTGGAGGCCGAGCACAAACAGAAAGAGTGTGTGAAAATGTGAGCATCCTCCCCGCCACCAACACACTTTAGTGATTTCTCCCTGCCCCACTTCCGGCCAGGTTCCTGGATCCAATATTGAATTATTTTGTCACTTTAGACCCAGAACACCAGAGTGGGAGAAGGTCACCCTCAATCCCAAGGTACTGTCTAAGAAGAAGAGGAGAAACAGCCCGCCCAAATCAGAGCCGTGGAACCAAGCCACCCAAGGGGTGAAGTTTTGCCTTTCATCTGTGCTGGATCAATTGTTTGCTGCTGAACAAACTGTTGACTAGAGCCTTTCAAAGCTAGGAAAAAGTAGATTCATGTAGGAAGCTCAAGGCTGTAGTATGACAATGCTGTCACTTTAAGAGGCTATTTCGCCTTTATTTTGAACAGAGGTTGTAAGGCAGATGCGAGGAGCTATCTCCAAGAGAGTAAATAATTTCGGAGGCCTTGGGTTGTTTTAAATAAGTTGGAACAATGGAAGCAAACTGGGTACGGCCAGGTCTCAGAGACCAGGCTTTCTGGTTATTTTTTGTTAGTATCTAGGTCTGGTTTTAAGAAGAACCCTTTGTGGTCTCAAAAGAGTTGGAGCTGCAGTGAACGTTTTCTAGCTGCTACTTTCTCTGAATTTTGTCTTTTTTTTGGACCGAGAATCTGTGTCTGAATTTGTCTGTTTGCCAAGGGATGTTTCTCTATTGGAACAGTTAAATAGTAATCATTACTATATCTATTATTCAGTTAAGTTTTCCAATAGTCAAGTTATTCTAAATTGTTGTTTCTTTAGTTTGCACTTTAACTATGATTTATTTAACTTTAAATAAGTTGTGTTTTGTTTAACATCAAATAGGTTGACCATTGCATCTGGAACATAGCACTTCACATCCACCTTCAAAATAAGAAAGAGTCAGGGTCAAGGATACATTCTTAAAATATTTTGGGGAGGTCTGGTCTGGTCCATAATAATAGTTATCATTTATAAACTGGATTGGACTCTATTGTGGTCAGTCCTGACATGAAATAATCTGTCCATTCACTATCCATTACCTCAAATGAAAAATTTCTTGCCAAGTTAAGTACTTGAGTCATAGATTTATACAGCACAGAACAGATCCTTTGGTCCAACTTATCAGCACTGACCAGGTGTCCTAAACTGATCTCGTCTTATTTTCCAGTGTTTGGCCCATGTCCCTGTAAACCCTTCCTTTTCATGTATCCATCCAGATGCCTTTTAAATGTTGTAATTTTATCTGCCTCCACCGCTTCCTCTGGCAGCTCATTCTGTGCATGTACCCCCACTCTACGTGAAGAAGTTGCTGCTCTGGTCCCTTTTAAATCTTTCTTCACTTGTCCTCTGGTTTTGGACCCCCTTACGCTGGAAAAAAGACCTTAGCTATTCATCCTATCCATGCCCCTCATGATTTTATAAACCTCCATCAGGCCACTCCTCAGCCTCCAACGTTCCAGGGAAAAAAGCCCCAGCCCATTCAGCCTCTCCCTTTAGCTCAAACCCTTCAACCCTGGCAGCATCCTTGTAAATCTTTTCTGAACCTTTTCAAGTTTAATGACATCTTTGCTATGGCAGGCAGACCAAAGTCGAATGCAATATTCTAAAAGTGGTCTCACCAATGTCCTGTACACCCACAACATGGCCTCACAACTCCTATTCTCAATGCACTTACCAATGAAGGCAAGTTGCCAAATACTTCTTCACCACCCGTGACTCCATTTTCAAGGAACTATGAACTTGCACCAGTAGGTTGCTTTGTTCAGCAACACTCCCCAGGGCCTTACCATTAACTGTAAGTCCTGCCCTACTTTGCTTTACCAAAATGCAACACCGCACGTTTATCTAAATTAAATTTCATCTGCCATTCCTTAGCCCATTGGCCCATCCGATTAAGCTCCCATAATACACTGAGATGACTTTCTTTGCTGTCCATTACACCACCAGTTTTGGTGTCTTCTGCAAACCTACTAACCATTCTGCCTATATTCACATTCAAATCATTTACATTCATCACCAATCCTTGCGGCACGCCACTGGTTACAGGCCTCCAGTCTCAGAAAAACCCTCTCCCACCATCCTCCATTTCCTACCTTCGAGTCAATTCTGTACGCAGTTGGCTAGCTGCCCCTGGATTCCACGCGATCCAGCCTTGTTAACCAGTCTACTTTGCAAAACTCTTTGAAACCAAGTGCTTTGCAGTTAAAGGATTAATTTTGAATTACAATTAGTAAGCAAATACAATTCGTGCACATTAAGATCCCACATTTTGTGATGCACTGTAATTGTATGACCTAAATCAGTTACAGTTAAATGAGACAGCCAATTTAACATTCACTAGCTGATTAGTTACAACATCCAGGTATGGTTTCCAAAGTTTTGCAGAATGCATTAATATTTATAACAAGTACAGGAGAATTGATACTTAATAAGAACAGTTTAAAGTGGTTTTACAGTCTATCTATAATCTGTAATTTATCGTTACAGGTCTTTACTCAATTTCTGTTGACTGAAAAACTTTCTTGTGTATTGACCTATTGAAACCAGGCCTAATTAACTCTTTCTAGCCACTAACCCCTCTGGGTCATTAATGTAGGGCTAAGGCATGAACAGTCCATGATCGTGGCAAAACAACAAAGGACCAATTGCTCATTGCTATCATTCCAATTAACAGTCATCTCAGAGATAACAACCTCGTGTATTAGATTAGATTCCCTACAGTGTGGAAACAGGCCCTTCAGCCCAACAAGTCCACACTGCCCCTTGAAACATCCCACCCAGACCCATCCCCCGATAACCTGCACACCCCTGAACATTATGGGAAATTTAGCACAGCCAATCCACCTAACCTGCACATCTTTGAACTGTGGGAGGAAATCGGAGCACCCGGAGGAAACCCACGCAGACACAGGGAGAATGTGCAAACTCCACGCAGACAGTCGCCCGAGGCTGGAATCGAACCCGGGTCCCTGGCGCTGTGAGGCTGCAGTGCTAACCGCTGGGCCACCATGCCATATCCTCATTCATTCTTTCACGTGAAAATAATATTATGCAATTGTCCCTTTTATAGCAGCTGGTACTGCTCCAATTCTACTCATCTTTAGAAAGACAGTTTTAAAGGACCACAGCACAGAGAAAGACCTTTTGACCCATTGAGTCTGTGCTGGCCAAAAGTAAGCCCCAAACTATTTTAATCCTATGTTCCGGCTTTGCCCACAACCTTTTATGCCTCGGCATATCAAGTGCATACCAAAATGTTCCCGAAATGTTGAGTGCTTCTGCCACTGCCACCCTTATAGGCAGTGAGGTCCAGATTTGCACCACTTCTGGGTGAAAAACATTTTCCTCACATCCTTTCTAAATCTCCTCCCCTTACCTTAAGTTTATGCCATTGATCATTGATCCCTCCACCAAGGGATAAAGTTCCTTCCTGTCCAACCTGTATATACCCCTCATAACTTTATACATCACAATCATGCCCTAACCCCACCCAGTCTCCTGGCTCCAAGGAAAATGACCCCAGTCTGTCCAGTCTCTCTTCATAACCACAACTCTCCAACATAGGCAACAACCTATTAGCCCTGGAGGGAGTATTATATAGATTTATAAGCATGATACCTGGCCTTCAGGGGTTAAGTTGTTGTTGTGGGTGACTTCAACTTTCCCAATATAGATTGGAACCTCCTTAGTGCAGATGGTTTGGATGGAGCCGTTTTTGTCAGGTGTGTTCAGGAGGGTTTCCTTACTCAGTATGTGGACAAGCCGCCAAGGGGGGAGGCCATTTTGGATTTGGTGCTCGGCAAAGAGCCAGGACAGGTGTCAGATCTCGCGGTGGGAGAACACTTTGGCGACAGTGACCACAACAGCCTCACATTTACCATAGCCATGGAAAGGGAAAGGAGCAGTTACCAGGGGAAGATATTTAACTGGGGTAAAGGAAACTATGATGCTATCAGACAGGAGTTGGGAAGTACAGATTGGGAGCAATTGTTGCACAGAAAGGGCACAGCAGACATGTGGAGAGATAATGGGAACTGCAGATGCTGGAGAATTCCAAGATAATAAAATGTGAGGCTGGATGAACACAGCAGGCCCAGCAGCATCTCAGGAGCACAAAAGCTGACGTTTCGGGCCTAGACCCTTCATCAGAGGGTCTGATGAAGGGTCTAGGCCCGAAACGTCAGCTTTTGTGCTCCTGAGATGCTGCTTGGCCTGCTGTGTTCATCCAGCCTCACATTTTATTATATAGCAGACATGTGGAGACTGTTTAAGGAGCAGTTGTTGCAAGTGATGCATAAATTTGTTCCTCTGAGACAGGTAAGAAGGGGCAAGATTAAGGAGCCTTGGATGACAGGTACAGAGGCACTTCTTGTCAAAAAGAAAAAGGCAGTGTACGTAAGGTGGAGGAAGCAAGGGTCTAGCACAGCTTTAGAGTGTTACAGGCTTGCTCGAAAGGAGCTCAAAAGTGGATTCAGGAGGGCCAGGAGGGGGCACGAAAAAGGCTTGGCAGGAAGGATTGGGGAGAACCCGAAGGCATTTTACTCATACGTGAGGAATAAGAGAATGATCAGGGAGAAGGTAGGGCTGATCAGGGATAGCGTAGGGAACTTGTGTGTGGAGTCTGAGCAGATAGGGGAAGCCCTAAATGAGTTTTTTGCTTCGGTTTTCACTAAGGAAAGGGACCTTGTTGTGAACGAGAATTTTGAGGAGCAGGAAAACAGGCTTGAACAGATCAAGCTTGAGGAAGTTGATGTGCTGGAAATTTTGGCAAACATTAAGATTGATAAGTCCCCAGGGCCAGACCAGATTTATCCTAGGTTGCTCCAGGAAGTGAGAAAGGAGGTTGCTAAGCCGCTGGCGAAGATCTTTGCTTCCTCACTCTCCACAGGAGCCGTACCAGAAGATTGGAGGGAGGCAAATGTTGTTCTTCTTTTCAAGAAAGGGAATAGGGAAATCCCTGGAAATTACAGACCAGTCCGTCTTACGTCTGTGGTCAGCAAGGTTTTGGAAAGAATTCTGAGGGATAGAATCTATGATTATTTAGAAAAGCATAGCGTGATTAAAGGGAGTCAACATGGCTTTGTGAGGGGCAGGTCATGCCTTACAAATCTTATTGAGTTCTAAGAGGAAGTCATGACACAGGTTGATGAGGGTCGAGCAGTGGATATGGTGTACATGGACTTCAGCAAGGCATTTGTTAAGGTTCCCCACGGCAGGCTCATTCATAAAGTCAGGAGGTATGGGATACAGGGTGATTTGGCTGTCTGGATTCAGAATTGGTTGGCTGACAGGAGACAGAGAGTGGTTGTAGATGGTAAGTGTTCTGCCTGGAGGTCAGTGCTGAGTGGTGTCCCACAAAGCTCTGTTCTTGGGCCTCTGCTCTTTGTAGTTTTTATAAATGACTTGGATGAGGAAGTTGAGGGGTGGGTTAGTATGTTTGCTGATGACACAAAGGTTGGAGGTGCCGTTGGTAGTATCGAGGGCTATTGCAGGCTTCAGCAAGACATTGACAGAATGCAGAGCTGGGCTGAGAAATGGCAGATGGAGTTCAACCTGGATAAATGCGAAGTGATGCATTTTGGAAGGTTGAACTTAAATGCTGAATATAGGATTAAAGGCAGGACTCTCGGCAGTGTGGAGGAACAGCAGCATCTTGGTGTTCAAGTGCATAGCTCCCTCAAAGTTGCCACCCAGGTGGATAAGGTTATTAAGAGACCATATGGTGTTTTGGCTTTCATTAACAGGGGGATCGAGTTTAAGAGCCGCGGGGTTATGCTGCAGCTCTACAAAACCCTAGTGAGACCACACTTGGAATATTGTGTCCAGTTCTGGCCGCCCTATTATAGGAAAGATGTGGAAGCTTTGGAAAGGAGGTGCAAAGGAGGTTTACCAGGATGCTGCCTGGACTGGAGGGCTTGTCTTACGAGGAGAGGTTGACTGAGCTCAGACTTTTCTCTCTGGAGAGAAGGAGGAAGAGAGGTGAACTGATCGAGGTGTACAAGGTAATGAGGGGCATGGATAGAGTCGATAGCCAGAGACTTTTCCCCAGAGCAGGATTGACTGCCACGAGGGATCATGGTTTTAAGGTGTTAGCAGGAAGGTATAGTGGAGACGTCAGAGAGAGAGTTGATAGTATCGCGGGCTATTGCAGGCTTCAGCAAGACATTGACAGAATGCAGAGCTGGGCTGAGAAATGGCAGATGGAGTTCAACCTGGATAAATGCGAAGTGATGCATTTTGGAAGGTCGAACTTAAATGCCGAATATAGGATTAAAGGCAGGACTCTCGGCAGTGTGGAGGAACAGCAGCATCTTGGTGTTCAAGTGCATAGCTCCCTCAAAGTTGCCACCCAGGTGGATAAGGTTGTTAAGAAAGCATATGGTGTTTTGCAAAATTCAGGAAGACAGATTGGCAAAAACAGCAGAGAGTTGTGAGCACATGGAATAGTTTGCCAGTGGTAGTTGTGGAAGTGGAGTCATTAGTGACATTTAAGCGACTGCTGAACATGCACATGGACAGCAGTGAATTGAGGGGAATGTAGGTTAGGTTATTTTGTTTTTGGATTAGGAATATTCCACGGCACAATATCATGAGCCGAAGGGCCTGTACTGTGCTGTACTTTTCTATGTTCTATGTTCTAAGTTATGAAGATAGATTTTACAATGTAGCCTGATTTCTTCAGAATTTAGAAGGTTAAATGGTAATCGGATCAAAGACTTTAAGATATTACCTGGAGAAAACGGAATCTGTTTAACAATTAACCAGAATTAGACAGAGTGTAATTTGATTTCTCACTTCCTTAATCAAGTCAAAATATAAAAATAAACTATTTCCACTGAATGATGATTCTAAAATTAAGGGACATAGTCTCGTGATTAGGGTCAGACCATTCAGGAGAGATTTTAGGAAGCACTTGTGCAGACAAAAGATGGTAGAAGTTTGGAACTCCCTTCCACAAATGTCAGAGGAAACTGGACCCATTGTTAATTTTAAATCTGAGATATTTTTTGTTCAGCAAAGTTATAAAGGAATAGGAGCCAAATGCAGATATATAGAGCTAGGCCACAGGTCAGATGGGATCTCATTGAATGATAGAACAGGCTCAAGGGGCTGAATGGCCTGTTCCTATGTTGACCCCATTCTGCTGAGCTCCTCATGTTTTAGTAAACTTCTATTAATACTTAGTTTTCTCATCTTCATGGAAAACACTGCTGTTTTTGCCAATCTATCTTCCTGAATTTCGCATCACGAGAACCATTCTTATCAAACATTCTACACTCTCTCCAATGTATTTCTCTCCTTTCTGAAATGTACCTCCCAGAGCCGTTCACAAAACTTCAACTGAGGCCTAACCAGAGTTTATACAAATTCAGCATAATGTCTTTGTTCTTCTACTTTGTATCTATAAATTAATAAAACCTCAGAGATTGTATGCTTTATTAATAGCTATCTCCACCAATCCTACCACCTGTAATAACCTACAAACATACAGACCTAGACCCCTCTGTTCCTGCCAGTCTTTAGAGTGGTAACCTTCACTTTACACAGTGCCTCCATGTTCTTTCCACCTAAATGTAGTATCTCACACTTCTCCATGTTAAACTTCACCTGCCACATATCTGCCCACTTCACCAACTCACAGTTTCTATCACATGAAGAGTCATAGAGTCACGCAGTATAGAAACAACCCTTTCAGTCCACCATGTCTGTGTAGGCCAATGAACAACAAACACCAAACTACACTAATCCCATTTACCTGCACTGGCTCCATAGCCTACTATGCCGTGGCATTTTAAGGGCTCATCCAGAAGCTTCTTAGGCATTGAGAGAGTACCTGCCTCCAACACCCTGTCAGGTAGCACATGCCATATTTCTATCACTTTCTGGATGACGTTTTTTTTTCCTCAAATCCCCTCTAAACCATTTACTCCTCGCCTTAAACCTCTGCCCGCTGGTCTTAGACATATTTGCCATGGGGAAATGATTCTCATGATCTACTCTGTCAATGTCTCTCAAAATTTAATATCCCTCAATCAGGCCCCCCTCGGTCTCCTCTGCTGCAGGGAAAACAGACCCAGCCTATCCAGTCTCTCCTTGTGACTGAACATTTTTGTCCCAGGCAACATCCTGATGAATCTCAACTGCACCCTCTCCAGGACAATCACTTCCTTCCGTTAGTGTGACAACCAAAACAGCACACAGTATTCCATCTGTGGCCTAGCTAATGTTTTATAAAGTTGAAACAAGACTTCCTTGCTCCTACATCTTCATGCCTTGACAAAGGAATGTAAGCATCCTACATACCTTTTCACCATCCTGTCTACCTGTGCTGACAACTTCAGGGATCTATGGACTTCCCTTGAAATGGTTCCCTGCAAGCCAGCTTTGATTGTTTTAAGTTTGGACGAGAAGGTGAGCCAATTTGATGAGGCAGATGAGATCAATTTCTAATTATATTATCAGATACTCAATAATTTTAGACAAGTGAAGCCAAAAGGCCGCAGAAACTGAGCAGCAGGTTGGTACTAAAAAGGGGCATTACCCACTTGGACAAGGTGCACAATGATGGCCATTTTCTAACTGGTTTGAAGCACACCAATGTGTTCGCACAGTGGCTAAAGCAATCACAACAGAATCAATTACAGCCAAAATAACTATAATGAGGGAGCATAATTTTAAGGTGATTGGAGGAAGGTATGGGGGAGATGTCAGAAGTAGGTTCTTTACGCAGACTGTGGTGGGCGTGTGGGATGCACTGCTGGCAGTGGTAGTGGAGTCAGATACTTTAGAGACCTTCAAGCGACTCTTGGATAGGCACATAGAGGATAGTAAATTGTAAGGCATGCAGGGTAATTTGATTTTAGTAGGATAATAGGTCAGCACAACATCGTGGGCCAAAGGGTCTGTACTGTGCTGTACTGTTCTATGTTCTGTGTTCTAGTTATACTGTCAAAGACAAAATTGCTTGTTACCCTTCATCCATTGTGTGTATGTATTTTCTTACCTGCAGTGAGATTCTCCTATATAAATATTTCTAGCATCAAGGTTTTTCTAGCATCAAGATTTTAAATTAAAGAATGTTACTTTTTATCCTATACTTACCCAGAGGTTTAAAAATATGACTTCTCTCTCACTCAACTCACACTATTACTCGCAAAATGATTGACGATACAAATTAAGTAAAAGCAATAAGATTTCAATGTTCTATTGCCTCAGTCTTCCATTTGTAGCAGGTCTGTAGTTTCTTAGAGGAAGTTAAGCTTTCAGTTGCAGGAAAGGCTTTGTAAGCAGAAGTTTCCAAGTAGGCTGCAAGACTTCTTGTGGTTGAATTTTCGAGCAGCTCGCTTAGATGACCTTGAAGTTGGAACAGATTCAGAAGAAACTTCTCCCACTATCAAAGTATTACCATTATCTTTGCTATTTAGTTGACTAGCTGCTAGTTTACTAGCCTTCCTGAAGGGCTTCTGATGAAACTCTGACTCAAAGCAGGTGTTGCTGTTTTAAAAACAGTGAAAATATAAATATTTCTCATAATGTGAAGGATACAAGTTCTAAAGTCCTTGACTGAAGAAAGATGGCATACTGATTGCATATACTATACAATTGCTTGACAGTTTGAAATTAACATAATCTTATTTGGACTAGAGACCATCATAATACAATGAAAGACCACGAGTTATATATTTCACATTCATGGAACACACATCAAGTTATGATGCTGCTTTTGTCCATGATGAAGCAGAAAGTTGAATTGGCTGGAATGCTATAGTTCTTGTGATTTTGTCCCGTACTGAAACAAAGGTATTTATGAATTTCCTGGATGGCTGCAAATATCTGCATCTAATTAGGTATTAGCTTGAAACCCAACACTCTCTGGCTCAGAATGCCAAAAGCTACATGAATTTTGGTGGACATAGCTGTGCTTGAATGTTAATATCTGAATATTTACAATATACTGGAGCATGTCAACACAAGACAGCCACAGACAGGAGACAATAAAGCAGAATATGCAAGTGCACACTACAGCAAAATTTATCAGCAAGACATTTCCTTTCATCATACTGACTATCCTCTTCTTAAAAAGTGATAGCAAAAGAAAAAGGTTAAAATGGAATCAGGAAGTTTTATCTAGATTGTAATGCAATAGTGAATAATTCAATGGTCTGCTGCTTTGATTAAGCAATATCTTGAGGGGCATAGATAAGATGAATAGCAAAGGGTTCTGGAGTTCAAAACCAATGGGCATATCTTGAATAAAACTTTAATAACAGAACTGTGGATTCTGCAAATCAGGAACAAAAACAAAGTTGCTGGAAAAGCCCAGCAGGTCTGGCAGCATTTGTGAAGGAAAAAGCGGAGTTAACGTGTCAGGTCCGGTGACCCTTTCACAGAATTGTTCCTCAGTTCTGAGGAAGGGACAACGGACCTGAAATGTTAACTCTGTTTTCTTCCTTCACAGATGCTGCCAGACCTGCTGGGCTTTTCCAGCAACTTTGTTTTTGTTGGGCATAACTTTAAGGTGAGAGAAAGAGTTTAAAACCTCATGAGGGGCAACTTTTTTTACACAAAGAATCGTTCATTTGTGGAATGAACTTCCAGAGGAGGTATTGGCTGCAGGTACAGTTACAGCACTTAAAAGGCATTTGGATCTATACATGACTAGGAAAGATTTGAGGGAATAGTGGCCAAATGCAGTCAAGTGGGACTAGTTTAGTTAGGGAACATGGCCAGTGTGAACTAGTTGGACTGAGGGGTCTGTTTGTATGTTGTATGACTCTGTGACTCTAATACTATTTATACACAGGAATCCTTATGCTATATTAGAAGATGAGGAGGTCATGGCCCAGTGGTTTTATCACTGGACTGTTAATCCAGAGACCTAGGTATTGTTTTGGTGGCCTGGGTTTGAATCCCATCATGGTGCATTTTGAATTCAGTAAATATCTGGAATTAAGAGTCTAATGACGACAATGAATCCGTTGCTGATTGTTGGCATAACAAATTTGGTTCACTAATGTTCTTTAGTAAAGGAAACTGCAGTCCTTACCTGGTCTGCCTACATGTGCCTGTAGACCCACAGCAACATGGTTGATTTTTAACTGCCCTCTAGGCAATTAGGGATGGGCAATAAATGCTACCTAGCCTGTGATGCCCTCATCCTGTGAATGAATAAAGGAAGAAAAAATCCTCTACAATTCAAGACCCTCCACACCTTAAAAATGGTTGTTTTTGGCAATGGGTCATAGCCAAGTGAGAAGACATTTTTCAAGTAAACCAGGTGTTTTAATTTGCATTTAAAAGGTGACAGATGCCCCCTTCATGTAAGGCCCACATCCTAATTCTCTTCCAAATAAACAAAAAAGAAGAAACAACAGTCATTTAAAGCCAATCGATTAATAAATTGAAATATTAAATCTGAAGTTAAAAGGTAGTCTCTGTAACAGTAACCATGGAGTTATAACTGATTATTGTAAAAATCCTATCATGTTCACTAATGTTCTTTAGCACGGGAAATCTGCTGTCTTTTCACGGACTGGTCTACAAGTGACTCCATCAACTTGTTGACCTTTAACTGCTCTCTGAGACTGCCAAGAAAATCACATGGTTGCATTGTAAGAAATGGGTAATAATCTAATTATGCTGAACTAGGCAGTCAGACGTTGCCAACTGCATTAATATGGGCACAATGGTTCCACAGGCAACTCAATGGAATATAATAACCTTTCGTGAATATGTAACTGATTTTAATACATAACAATAAATCTATTCCTAGTCAAACATTTACCCAGCTTGTGTTTTGAAGGAAACATTTAAAATTGCACCAGTCTGATCCAATACTTGGCACATTAAGAGATAGAATTTAATTAATTATTACTGAATGTTTGTATGGATGGAATAAACTCTTGAGGAAACACTGGTCTCATTTTCCCTCTGTATTTTACATTTAATGAGCTCCTCAATTAGCTCGTAGAGACATCTGCCCTTGTTTCCCTCACCACCACTGTTACCAGCTAAACATGACCAGAGACTCTTAATTGTGGAGACCACTCCCACTGGTCTCTGGTTGTGTTCACCTACCATAATTTCTAGCTGCTGTTCCTGCCTTTTATTTCAATCATAGAAGAGAATTCCTACTATATGGAAGCAGGCCATTTGGCCCATCACGTCTGCATCAACCCTCTGAAGAGCAGCCCACCCCACTCTTGGTAACTGTGCATTTCCACCTAGCCTGTACATCTCTGGACTGTGGGAGGAAACCAGAGTCACAAACAGACACACAGAGAATGTGAAAACTCCGCATAGACGTACCCAAGGCAGAATTGAACCCAGGACCTGATGCTACGAGGCAGTAGCGCTAACCACTGAGCCACCATGCCAGTCACAATAAGGCTTTGTTGTTTTGATCAGGTCATATTAGGTAGCTGGGGGTGCGGCTTGGGGTGGGAGGAAGGGATGGGTGAGAGGAAGAACCGGTTAGGGAGGCAGAGACAGGTTGGACTGGTTTTGGGATGCAGTGGGTGGGGGGGAAGAGCTGGGCTGGTTGTGTGGTGCAGTGGGGGGAGGGGATGAACTGGGCTGGTTTAGGGATGCAGTGGGGGAAGGGGAGATTTTGAAACTGGTGAAGTCCACATTGATACCATATGGCTGCAGGGTTCCCAGGCGGAATATGAGTTGCAGGAACAGCAACTCATATTCCGCCTGGGAACCCTGCAGCCATATGGTATCAATGTGGACTTCACCAGTTTCAAAATCTCCCCTTCCCCCACTGCATCCCTAAACCAGCCCAGTTCATCCCCTCCCCCCACTGCACCACACAACCAGCCCAGCTCTTCCCCCCCACCCACTGCATCCCAAAACCAGTCCAACCTGTCTCTGCCTCCCTAACCGGTTCTTCCTCTCACCCATCCCTTCCTCCCACCCCAAGCCGCACCCCCAGCTACCTACTAACCTCATCCCACCTCCTTGACCTGTCCGTCTTCCCTGGACTGACCTATCCCCTCCCTACCTCCCCACCCACACCTTCTCCACCTATCTTCTTTACTCTCCATCTTCGGTCCGCCTCCCCCTCTCTCCCTATTTATTCCAGTTCCCTCCCCCCATCCCCCTCTCTGATGAAGGGTCTAGGCCCGAAACGTCAGCTTTTGTGCTCCTGAGATGCTGCTTGGCCAGCTGTGTTCATCCAGCCTCACATTTAATTATATTTCTAATCTAGCCAGGTTCTATCTCCACCTCCTACCCTCTCAATTAAAATCAGGGTCATTGCTTCTACTGCACTCTCCCACCTCCAAAACCACAACTTTCAAACTTCCAGTGTAAACCAAATTACATCTGACAGTCCTTTGTGGGAGACTTGAACCACGTTTAACCTCTAAAGTATGCTCCTTCGGATTAATTAACATTTTAAAAGATTTTGTTATATGTTCGACAATTATAACTGAGGTGGTATTGTTCAGGATGTTTTCATAGCTTCACCTCATGAATTCCAAGCACTGATGCATTCCAACACATTTCTGAAAACAGATTGTTTATGGTGAGCTGACTAATTTGCTTTGATGTAGGTGAGCGAGCAATGAAGAGATATTATATCAGAGATAATGGGAACTGCAGATGCTGGAGATTTCAAGATAATAAAATGTGAAGCTGGATGAACACAGCAGGCCAAGCAGCATCTCAGGAGCACAAAAGCTGACGTTTCGGGCCTAGACCCTTCATCAGAGAGGGGGATGGGGGGAGGGAACTGGAATAAATAGGGAGAGAGGGGGAGGCGGACCGAAGATGGAGAGTAAAGAAGATAGGTGGAGAGGGTGTAGGTGGGGAGGTAGGGAGGGGATAGGTCAGTCCAGGGAAGACGGACAGGTCAAGGAGGTGGGATGAGGTTAGTAGGTAGCTGGGGGTGCGGCTTGGGGTGGGAGGAAGGGATGGGTGAGAGGAAGAACCGGTTAGGGAGGCAGAGACAGGTTGGACTGGTTTTGGGATGCAGTGGGTGGGGGGGAAGAGCTGGGCTGGTTGTGTGGTGCAGTGGGGGGAGGGGATGAACTGGGCTGGTTTAGGGATGCAGTAGGGGAAGGGGAGATTTTGAAACTGGTGAAGTCCACATTGATACCATATGGCTGCAGGGTTCCCAGGCGGAATATGAGTTGCTGTTCCTGCAACCTTCGGGTGGCATCATTGTGGCAGTGCAGGAGGCCCATGATGGACATGTCATCAAGAGAATGGGAGGGGGAGTGGAAATGGTTTGCGACTGGGAGGTGCAGTTGTTTGTTGCGAACTGAGCGGAGGTGTTCTGCAAAGCGGTCCCCAAGCCTCCGCTTGGTTTCCCCAATGTAGAGGAAGCCGCACCGGGTACAGTTGGGGAAACCAAGCGGAGGCTTGGGGACCGCTTTGCAGAACACCTCCGCTCAGTTCGCAACAAACAACTGCACCTCCCAGTCGCAAACCATTTCCACTCCCCCTCCCATTCTCTTGATGACATGTCCATCATGGGCCTCCTGCACTGCCACAATGATGCCACCCGAAGGTTGCAGGAACAGCAACTCATATTCCGCCTGGGAACCCTGCAGCCATATGGTATCAATGTGGACTTCACCAGTTTCAAAATCTCCCCTTCCCCTACTGCATCCCTAAACCAGCCCAGTTCATCCCCTCCCCCCACTGCACCACACAACCAGCCCAGCTCTTCCCCCCAACCCACTGCATCCCAAAACCAGTCCAACCTGTCTCTGCCTCCCCAATCGGTTCTTCCTCTCACCCATCCCTTCCTCCCACCCCAAGCCGCACCCCCAGCTACCTACTAACCTCATCCCACCTCCTTGACCTGTCCGTCTTCCCTGGACTGACCTATCCCCTCCCTACCTCCCCACCTACACCCTCTCCACCTATCTTCTTTACTCTCCATCTTCGGTCCGCCTCCCCCTCTCTCCCTATTTATTCCAGTTCCCTCCCCCCATCCCCCTCTCTGATGAAGGGTCTAGGCCCGAAACGTCAGCTTTTGTGCTCCTGAGATGCTGCTTGGCCTGCTGTGTTCATCCAGCCTCACATTTTATTATCTAAGAGATATTATATGCTTCCTTGTGCTGTGACACAGAATAACTCATTTTGGTTTATGACTTGAACAGCTTCTGGTTAATAATATTAAAACGCTGATAACTGACTTAAAGTAAACTAACAAAAGCCAGCATTGTAATGAGTTTAAGAGTTCCTTCTCGCCCAAAGCATCATTATTTTGGACACTATATCAGATTCTCAAATATACTGCCCCTGTACTGACTGAACACTTTTGTTTGGTCATGGTTGCATGGAATCAATTGTTAACGATGGCAACCCTTATTATGTTGTCTATACAGAAAAAAAATCAGTCATGAATTGAGCAGAGCATGAAGGGAGCAGCCCATCAATATGTCTTTTCATAAATAAATTACAATCTATCCTATTCTCAAAGTAATTAAACAAAAATGGCAAGCAAGGTGCTCTACTCCCAGCTTCAAAATGGCATCCAAGCCCCTGGTGAACAGAGGGAGCACTTCAGTGATACCCACAAGGCCTCACTGGAGAAGTGCAGCATTCCCAACAACACCAGGGAATCATTGGCCCAAGACCATCCAAAATGGAAGAGGAGCATCTGGGAGGGCATCGAGCACCTCAGCATGAGAAAAAGTGGAAGGCAGGCAAAATGCAGCGAAACCAGCGAACTGCCAAGCCAACGCACCCCTGCCCCAACCCCTTCCTGTAACCACCTCCTGCCCGAAGTGTTACAGAGCCTGTGGTAGCCTCATTGGTCTGTACAGCCACCTACCAGCTCCCCCAAGAGTGGAAGAGATTTATCCTCATCTGGAGGGACTGCCAATGATGATAAATAAATGATTTTGTGACCATGGGATGTTGGAAATCCAGGAGTCATTCAGACTCCACCCTTTTCATGCTACTCCTGTAAAAGGGAGTGAGATTGATGAATTCAGAGATAATGGGAACTGCAGATGCTGGAGAATCCAAGGTAACAAAGTGTGGAGCTGGATGAACACAGGTGAACTTGAGGTTGGGGTGGAAGGTGTTGGTGAAGCGGATGAAGTGTTCAAGCTCCTCTTGGGAGCAAGAGGCGGCGCCGATACAGTCATCAATGTAACGGAGGAAGAGATGGAGCCTCAAGTTCACCTGGGCCATCTCCAACACATCCCTCACCTTCCTGAGCCTCTCTGTCTCCATCTCAGGCAACCAGCTAGAAACTGATGTCCACTTCAAGCCCATTGACTCCCACAGCTACTTAGAATACACCTCCTCCCACCCACCCCCCCCTGCAAAAATTCCATCCCCTATTCCCAATTCCTTCGCGTCTGCTGCATCTGCTCCCACGATGAGGCATTCCACTCCCGTACATCCCAGATGTCCGCTTTCTTCAAGGACCGCAACATCCCCCCTGCAGTGGTTGAGAACACCCTCCACCGTGTCTCCCGCATTTCCTGCAACAGATCCCTCACACCCCACCCCTGCAATAACCGCCCTAAGAGAATCCCCCTTGTCCTCACATACCACCCCACCAACCTCCGGATACAACACATCATCCTTCAACACTTCCGCCATCTACAATCCGACCCCACCACCCAAGACATTTTTCCATTCCCACCCTTGTCTGCCTTCCGGAGAGACCACTCTCTCCGTGACTCCCTTGTCTGCTCCACACTCCCCTCCAACCACACCACACCCGGCACCTTCCCCAGCAACCGCAGAAAGTGCTACACTTACCTCCACACCTCCTCCCTCACCCCCATCCCAGGCCCCAAGATGGCTTTCCATATTAAGCAGATGTTCACCTGCACATCTGCCAATGTAGTATATTGTATCCACTGTAACCTGTGTGGCTTCCTCTACATTGGGGAAACCTAGCGGAGGCTTGGGGACCGCTTTGCAGAACACCTCTGCTCAGTTCGCAATAAACAACTGCACCTCCCAGTCGCGAACCATTTTAACTCCCCCTCCCATTCCTCAGACAACATGTCCGTCAGGGGCCTCCTGCAGCGCCACAATGATGCCACCCGAAGGTTGCAGGAACAGCAACTCATATTCCGCTTGGGAACCCTGCAGCCCAATGGTATCAATGTGGACTTCACCAACTTCAAATTTCCCCTTCCCCCATTGCATCACAAAACCAGCCCAGCTTGTCCACACCTCCCTAACCTGTTCTTCCTCTCAACTATCTTCACCTCCCACCTCAAGCCACACCTCCTTCTCCCACCTACCAACCTCATCCCACCTCCTTGACATGTCCGTCCTCCTCGGACTGACCTATCACCTCCCCACCTATACTATCCTCTCCACCTATCTTCTCCTCTCTCCATCTTCGGTCCGCCTCCTTCTCTCTCCCTATTTATTTCAGAACCCTCACCCCATCCCCCTCTCTGATGAAGGGTCTAGGCCTGAAACGTCAGCTCTTGTGCTCCTGAGATGCTGCTTGGCCTGCTGTGTTCAGCCAGCTCCACACTTTGTTATCTGAGATTGATTAATTGTTTGGGAAAATCTGCAATTGCCTACTAAGCCAGTTTTGAAGCCCCTTTCCATAGAAAAATACAACAGTTTTGCACTGGAGCTAAGTAAATTGTTCAACAATGACCAGGTTTAACCAGAGCCTTGATCTGGCTGTGATATAATCTGGTTTAGTATGAGCATTGATGGAAAAAAGCTGAATGTCTCAATAATCCTTCTGCAAAACCAGGAACATGAGATATTTGAGCTACAAATCTTCAAATGAACAATAGTTACACCTAAAAGAGGATACATCAAACGTATGGACCAAAATCAAAAATTCTGCTTATATCAATTTGCCTGAAAACGGATTTAATCACCACTAACATTTTCTTGTTTCATGTATTGTCACTGTATAACATAGCACCTATCCCCTATGCAAATACCCTTTTCATCCAATTCCGCTCATTCTAATTTTACTCGCTACTCCCCCTCGCTTCTATCTCCCCTTGCCTTCTTTCATTCCTAAGTCGGTTGTCATATTTATTACATTTCAACACATAAGTTAAGATGTGTTTTGGAACATTTCACAGTATCAGCCTACATTAGTAATACAGTTTGACCAGATCCCTGACAATGGAATCTTTCTTAAGATTTCTGTATCTACTGAGGTAACGGATGGTAACACTGTTTGGGTTAGCCAGGTGTTCCATACCTGGAAATCTTACCCCTTTACTTCATTAAAAAGTCAGGTCATCATCAACAGCTCCCTCACCTCGGCAGAAGTGATACCCCACCCAGCCCCCACACCATTCCACTATGAGAGTGGGACCTTTTACTTCAATTCCATTTCATTATTTTGGGTGCTGTTCCATCCCAAACCAGAGATGAGGTAGAATGCATTGACTGGTTGCATCAGCTATTTACAACATTTAATCTGGTTGGAAATTCCACTAACAGTTACTTATTTTAGGTGAGTCATTGCACACATCTGGAAAATCCACCCCACAGCCAATTTCTCACAGAAACTGTCTGAAACCCCTTGCTTTCAAAGTTCCCCTTTACTTCTCAGCAGATCTGTGGAAAAATAAAGTTAGGCGTGCATCTGGATAATTGTTGTTGTGGATGGATAATATTTTCCCCTTGTTTCGCCTTCACATATCTCAGTCGTTATAAAGCTTGAACCAATTATTTTTTGTAGGCATCACGCCAGCAATGGTTCCTGTCTTTCCATTTATTTCTCAGAAAAGAGCGCACTGGGAGTTTATCATGGAATGGCTCCATAACACAATGCAGAAGAAGGCCCTTCAGCCCCAATTCCTGTGCTAGATCTAAGGCAGTTCATTCTTATTCCTCTGCTTTCTCCTTTCTAAGTATTAATCCAAGTCGGGTGGATTACTATCGAATCTGCCTCCACCATCCTTTCAAGATCACAGAAACTCACTAAGCATGTTCTTTTATGTCATCTCTGACACTTTTGCCTTAAATCTGTGCCTTCAGCTCACAAATAGTTGAGCTGATGCTAACATTTCCTCCTCATTTATTCCATCCAAACTGTTTAGGATTTTGAAAAGCTCTTATCAAATCTCCTTTTAACTTCTCTTCTCCATGGAAAGCTACCCCAGCTTCTCCAGTTGTTCCACATAATTGAAGTTCCCTACCTCAAGAACCATTCTGAAAAGGACTCTTTTGCACTCACTTCTAGGCATTAATATCCTTTGTAAAGTTTAGTCCCCAGATTTAAACATAGTACTTTGCTGACACCTAGCAAGTATTTTGTAAAGGGGGAGTAAGGGCTTGAAGTCGATTGATAAAATGTGGAGCTGGAGATGCACAGCAGATCAGGCAGCCTCAGAAGAGCAGGAAAGTCGATGTTTTAAGTCTGGACCCTTCATCAGGAGAAAGTGCCCAGATCCAAAACATTAACTTTCCTGCTCCTCTGATGCCATTGGACCTGGTGTGCTCCTCCAGCTCCATATTATAGCGAAGTATTTTGTAAACATTGGGAATAATTTATTGCTTTAATGCTGTATACCTTCACTGATAAAGGCATATGCTTTTTAACAGCCATCTTAATTTATCCTACCACCTTCAAAAATGACAGGATTTGCACTTGAGGATTAAGCATGTAGACTGAAATCCTACTGAAGTGAAAAAAAAATTGTCACAGGGTGGCAAGCAAAAGGGGGCAAGACTCGCTAGAAATGATCCGGATTTAAGTCTCTGCTTGTTGGATTCAGTTGTGTAATTCTCAGTGGCGTCATTTGAAGGATATAGTGACAGATTCCTTAAGAAGGGTACGTCTTTTGTTTTAATCGATCTTGCAGATATCCATTCAGTTAGAGCAGAAGATGTAGGAGCTGAGGTAGACCATTCAGCCCATCAAGTCTGCTCCCCCATTTAATGGGATCATGGCTGACTTGACAGCCCTCCATTCCAGTTTCCTGCCTTTTCCACATGACTCGTGATTCCCTGACTGGGAATCTTAAGAATCTCAGCTTTGAGAGGCCTGCAAAGGGGTGGACATGGAGAAGATGTTTCCACTCGTAGGAGAGACTAGGACCCGAGGCCACAGCCTCAGAGTGAAGGGAAACCCTTCGGGACTGAGATGAGGAGGAATTTCTTCAGCCCCAAGAGTGATAAATCTGTGGAACTCAACGCTACAGAAGGCGATGGCAGCCAAGACACTGAGCATCTTTTAAACAGAAATAGATAGGTTTTTAATTAGTATGGGAATCAAGAGTTATGGTGAGAAGGCAGAGACTGGGGTTTTGAAACATATCAGCTATGATCGAATGGTAGGATAGTATTGATGGGCTGAATTACCTAATTCTGTTCCTGTATCTTATGATCTTATGATCTTAAACACCCTAGTGACACAGTGTCAAATGGTGTCAGTGGTAAAGAATTCCACAGATTCACGGCCGCTGAGAGTAGAAATCCCTCCTCATACAGTGATCAGTGATGGGACCTCTGCTATTTGTGATCTAAATAAATAATTTGGAGGAAAACATAATTGGTTTAATTAGTAAGCTTGCAGACGATACAAAGATAGGTGAAGTTGTGCAAAGTGAGAAGGATTGTCAGAGGATACAGCAGGATATAGATCAGTTGGAGACATGGGCAGAAAAATGTCAGATGGAATTTAATCCACACAAGTATGAGGTAACGCATTTTGGAAGGGCAAATACAGGTGCAAATTATACAGTGAATGGCAAAACTCTCAGGAGTACTGATATGCAGAGAGATCTGGGTATACAGGTCCACAGATCACTGAATGAGGCAGCATAGGTAGATAAGGTAGTAAAAAAGGCCGATGACATGCTTGCCTTCATTGGAAGGGACATTGAGTATAAGGATAGACAAGTTATGCTGCAGCTTCATACAACTTCAGTTTGGCTACGTTTGGAACAGTGCATACAGTTCTGGTCACTGCGCTACCAGAAGGATGTGCATGCTTTGGAGAAGTTACAGAAAAGGTTTAGCAGGATGTTGCCTGGTATGGAGGATTTTAAGCAATGAAGAAAGGTTGGAGAGATTGGGTTTGTTTTCACTGGAACGCAGGAGGTTGAAAGGTGACCTAATAGCAGTTTATGAGATTGTGAATGGCATGGATTGAGTGAGAAGTATATGAGGCTTATCTATAGGTTGGAGGGGTCAGTTAGAGGGGACCCAGGTTCAAGGTAAGAGGGGGAAGGTTAAAAGAGATGTGCAAGGCACGATTTTCACACAAAGGCTGACGTTTCGAGCCTAGACCTGCCTGTCTCCTCTCCACCTATCTTCTCCCTTAGCCATCTTCGATCCGCCCCCTTATTTGAGAACCCTTTCCCCCTCCCCCTTTTCAGATGAAGGGTCTAGGCCCGAAACGTCAGCTTTTGTGCTCCTAAGATGCTGCTTGACCTGCTGTGTTCATCCAGCTCCACACTTTGTTATCTCGGATTCTCCAGCATCTGCAGTTCCTGTTATCTCTGATTTTAACCCCACTGCGAAGCTTCTTCCACAGATGCCTAACCTGAAGAAGTTATCCTTCTCCCTCTGGATGAACCTCAGGGGATCTCTCTCCCACTGCAACTCGCTTGTAATTTGTCCGTCTCCTCTCCATCTATCTTCTCGTCTAGCCATCTTTGATCCGCCACCTCGTCCCTATTTATTTCAGAACCCTCTCCCCCTCCCCCTTTTCTGACGAAGGGGCCTAGGCCTGAAACATCAGCTTTTGTGCTCCCAAGATGCTGCTTGGCCTGCTGTGTCCATCCAGCTCCACACTTTGTTATCGCTGGGTCAGAAGTCACACGACATCAGATTGTTGTCCAACAAGTTCACTTAAAATCACAAACACTGCTCTGAAAGCTTGTGATTTTAATAAAACTGTTGGACTATAACCTGGTGTTGTGTGATTTCTGACTTTGTCCACCCCAATCCAACACTGGCACCTCCATATCATATTCAGAACTGCACTGTGTATTTTCTCACCAAACTATCAGAGCCAGAGGACCTTACAAGATTTATTCTGTTGTCATCAATTACAAGTATCCTTGAAAGTTGCCATCCAGGTTGACAGGGCTGTTAAGAAGGCATACAGTGTTTTAGCTTTTATTAATAGAGGGATCAAGTTCCGGAACCATGAGGTTATGCTGCAGCTGTACAAAACTCTGGTGCGGCCGCACTTGGAGTATTGCGTACAGTTCTGGTCACCGCATTATAAGTAGGATGTGGAAACTTTGGAAAGGGTGCAGAGGAGATTTACTAGGATGTTGCCTGGTATGGAGGGAAGGTCTTAGGAGGAAAGGCTGAGGACTTGAGGCTGTTTTCATTCTAGAGAAGAAGGTTGAGAGGTGACTTAATTGAAACATATAAAATAATCAGAGGGTTAGATAGGGTGGATAGGGAGAGCCTTTTTCCTAGGATGGTGACGGCGAGCACGAGGGGGCATAGCTTTAAATTGAGGGGATGATATAGGACAGATGTCAGAGGTAGTTTCTTTACTTAGAGAGTAGTAAGGGAATGGAACGCTTTGCCTGCAACGGTAGTAGATTTGCCAACTTTAGGTACATTTAAGTCGTCATTGGATGAGCATATGGACGTACATGGAATAGTGTAGGTTAGATGGGCTTGAGATCGGTATGACAGGTCAGCACATCGAGGGCCAAAGTGCCTGTACTGTGCTGTAATGTTCTATGTTCTATGTTCTCTAAGTATCTGTATCAATAGAGCGATTGCATACAGTAATTCTGGCAAGTCAACATTTCAGTATCCACATGGGCCAAGGCAAGTCCTGGCTTGCAACCCCACTGAAATCTAGGGGAATTACACTTGTACCATTTAGCAGGCAACATTTCATCTTGGCTGGAGGTTGACAGACACATGATGTTATTATTATCATCACGAAAATGAAAACAGTTTGTCTTGGCAGGCCAAAGCAGGAAAATATGAGATAGAATGAGGAATTAAAAAATGAACGAGAAAGGGGAAATCCTGAAAATGCAAAATTTGTGTTGGAAACAGAAAAAAGCAACCTCACGTGTTCCTTGATAATAAAGTGTGAGGCTGGATGAACACAGCAGGCCAAGCAGCATCTCAGGAGCACAAAAGCTGACGTTTCGGGCCTAGACCCTGAATCAGAGAGGGGGATGGGGTGAGGGTTCTGGAATAAATAGGGAGAGAGGGGGAGGCGGACCGAAGATGGAGAGAAAAGAAGATAGGTGGAGAGGAGAGTATAGGTGGGGAGGTAGGGAGGGGATAGGTCAGTCTGGGGAAGATGGACAGGTCAAGGAGGTGGGATGAGGTTCATAGGTAGGAAATGCAGGTGCGGCTTGGGGTGGGAGGAAGGGATGGGTGAGAGGAAGAACAGGTTAGGGAGGCAGAGACAGGCTGGGCTGGTTTTGGGATGCAGTGGTGGGAGGGGAAGAGCAGGGCTGGTTGTGTGATACAGTGGGGGGAGGGGATGAACTGGGCTGGTTTTCATCCCCACCCTTGTCTGCTTTCCGGAGAAACCACTCTCTCCATGACTCCCTTGTTCGCTCCACACTGTCCTCCAACCCCACCACACCCGGCACCTTCCCCTGCAACCGCAGGAACTGCTACACTTGCCCCCACACCTCCTCCCTCACCTCTATCCAAGGCCCCAAGATGACTTTCCATATTAAGCAGAGGTTCATCTGCACATCTGCCAATGTGGTGTACTGTATCTATTGTACCCGGTGTGGCTTTCTCTACATTGGGGAAACCAAGCGGAGCCTTGGGAGCCGCTTTGCAGAACACCTCTGCTCAGTTCGCAATAAACAACTGCACATCCCAGTCGCAAACCATTGCCACACCCCCTCCCATTCTTTAGATGACATGTCCATCATGGGCCTCCTGAGTGCCACAATGATGCCACCTGAAGGTTGCAGGAACAGCAACTCATATTCCGCTTGGGAACCCTGCAGACCAATGGTATCAATGTGGACTTCACCAGCTTCAAAATCTCCCCTTCCCCCACCGCATCCCAAAACCAGCCCAGTTCGTCCCCTCCCTCCACTGCATCCCAAAACCAGCCCAGCCTGTCTCTGCCTCCCTAACCTGTTCTTATTCTCACCCATCCCTTCCTCCCACCCCAAGACGCACCTCCATTTCCTACCTACCACTTCATCCCATCTCCTTGGCCTGTCCATCTTCCCTGGACTGACCTATCCCCTCCCTACCTCCCCACCTATACTCTCCTCTCCACCTATCTCCTTTTCTCTCCATCTTTGGTCTGCCTCCCCCTCTCTCCCTATTTATTCCAGAACCCTCACCCCATCCCCCTCTCTGATTCAGGGTCTAGGCCCGAAACGTCAGCTTTTGTGCTCCTGAGATGCTGCTTGGCCTGCTGTGTTCATCCAGCTTCACACTTTGTCATCTTGGATTCTCCAGCATCTGCAGTTCCCATTATCTCTCATGTGGTCCTTGATAGTTACACAAGAAAGCCAGTTGCCAAATCTAAGAATAAAATTGAGGAGAGGTAACCAAAAGCTTGTTTGATAAGGCGTCCTTTAAGGAAGGTCTTAAAAACAAGTGAGAGAGATCTTAGAGAAAGATGAAGCAAAGAAAGGCTGTAGTCTGTGAAAGGAAGAGGTCAGGACTGACACTATGGAAGAATTTAGTTTAGAATCCTAAAGCAGTCCATTTGGCCCATCGAGTCCACTCCAACCCTCTAACAGCATTCAACCCAGACCCATCCCCTACCTATCCCTGTGACTCTGCACATAGCATGGCAAATCCACCTAAACTGCACATCCCTGGACACTACAGGGCAATTTAGCATGGCCAAGCAACCTAACCTGCACTTCTTTGGACAGTAGGAAGAAACCAGAGCACCTGGAGGAAACTCATGCAGTCAGGGGCAGAATGTGCAAACTTTCCACTCAGACAGTTGCCCAGGTCCCTGGCACTGTGACGCTAGCCACTGAGCCACCGTGTCACCCCAAAAAATGCGACCATGAATTCTAAACTTAAATATTGAAAGCCAACTCAGCCAAATTCTGTCATCACATTGTTTTTTTGTTCCCAGATGGCGACAAGAGTTGCTGTTATTTCCCAGCATTTACTGTGTTAAAAGAAAAAGCACCACATAAGGGAATTCTTGTCAACTTTTAGGGAGCCTTGTACATTGGGAGTGAAAAATGAATAAATGCTGCTTATAATTTCTGGGCTGTGCAGGGCGGGAAGATCATGCAACCAAACTTCTGAAACATTAGCAGTTAGAAATCCTCAGCTGGTCAGGCAGGAACTGTGGAGACAACAACAGAGAGAATATTTCAGGTATGTCTGACATGCATTCCCAGAAATTGCGCCTCACCCTTATCAGTGTAAAAGGGGCAAATTACCTTTGCAATGCATACATAGTATTGAGAGTACTCACTGACAAAAGGAGTGAATTACAGGAATTATTTATATTTGTGAGTCTCTGTGCCAACATTTTTCTTAGATGCATGCCATTCTCTGCTTCCTACCAGGAATAAATATTATGTAAAAGGAAACGCTATGCATACAATTAACGGTGTAAAACAGGATTGAGGGATCTTTATAACATTGAGTGGTCTTACTGATAGATGAAGAAATAGTAATCCGGAGATCCCAGATAAAGCTCACATGGTATGTTTAAATCCCACTCCATTGGTGGTACTTAAAATCAATTAATCAGATATGAAATTGAAAGCTCATGTCGGTGAAATTATCAACAATGCTTGTAAAGACCCATCTGGTCCACCAATGGAGGATGGCTGCCATCTTCACCTACATGTGGCTCCAGACATACAGCTACGTGGTCGACTCTTAGCTGCCTTCTGAAATCGCCTGGCAAGCCACTCAGTTCGTGAATTTAACCCTGATAAATGTGAGGTGATGCATTTTGGAAGTAGTAACAAGACAAGGGAATACTCAATGAATGTCAGGACACCAGGAAACAGAGAGGAACAGAGGGACCTTTGGGAGCTTATCTACAGACCTCTGAAAGTGGCAGGGCAGGTTAACAGGGTCATTAAGAGGACATGTGGGACACTTGCCTTTGTCAGTCGGTGGCATAGATTACAAGAGCAGGAAGGTTACACTGGAGCTGTTCAAATCCTTGGTTAGGCCACAGTTGGAATACTGGTCATCACATAATACAAAGGATGTTATTGTACAGTAGGGGTGAAGAGGAGATCCACCAGATGTCACTTAGAATGGAACATTTCAGTTATGAAGAAAGGTTGGACAAGCTGGAGTTGTTTTCTTTGGAGCAGGGAAGCCTGAGGCAATATCTAATTGAGGTGTTCAGAGATAATGGGAACTGCAGATGCAGGAGAATCCAAGATAACAAAGATTTTTGCACGAAAGGTGGGTGGGAGGAGGTGTTTTCCAGGTAGCAGTGGGAGTCGGTGGGCTTGAAATGGACAACTTTCCTGCAAAAATTCCATCCCCTATCCCCAATTCCTTCGCCTTCGCCACATCTGCTCCCAGGACGAGGCATTTCACTCCCGCTCATCCCAGATGTCCTTGTTCTTCAAGGGCCGCAGCATCACTCCCGCAGTGGTCGAGAACGCCCTCAACTGTGTCTCCCACACCTCATCCCTCACACCCCGCCCCCGCAATAACCGCCCTAAGAGAATCCCCCTCGTCCTCACATACCATCCCACCAACTTCCGGATACAACGCATCATCCTGCGACACTTCCGCCATCTACAATCCGACCCCACCACCAAAGACATTTTTCCCACCCCACCCTTGTCTGCCTTCCAGAGAGACCACTCTCTCCGCGACTCCCTTGTCCGCTCCACACTCCCCTCCAACCCCACCACACCCGGCACTTTCCTCTCCAACCGCAGGAAGTGCTACACTTGCCCCCACACCTCCTCCCTCACCCCCATCCCAGGCCCCAAGATTACTTTCGATATCAAGCATGTGTTCACCTGCACATCCACCAATGTGGTATACTACATCCGCTGTACATGGTAAGGCTTCCTCTACATTGGGGAAACCAAGTGGAGGCTTGTGGACCGCTTTGCAGAACACCTCCGCTCAGTTCACAGCAAACAACTGCACCTCACAGCCACGAACCATTTCAACTCCCCCTCCCATTCCTTAGACGACATGTCCATCCTGGGCCTCCTGCAGTGCCACAACGATGCCACCCAAAGGTTGCAGGAACAGCACCTCATATTCCGCTTGGGAACCCTGCAGCCTAATGGTATCAATGTGGATTTCACCAGTTTCAAAATATCCCCTCCCCCCACTGCACCCCAAAACCAGTCCAGCTCGTCCCTGCCTGCCTAACCTGTTCTTCCTCTCGCCTATCCCCTCCTCCCACCTCAGGCCGCAGCTCCATTTCCTACCCACTAACTTCATCCTGCCTCCTTGACCTGACCTATCCCCTCCCTACCTCCCCACCCATACTCTCTTCTCCACCTATCTTTTCCTCTATCTATCTTCAGTCTGCCTCCCCCTCTTTCCCTATTTATTTCAGAATCCTCTCCCCATCCCTCTTTTCCAGCTGAAGAGCCTAGGCCCGAAACGTCAGCTTTTGTGCTCCTAAGATGCTGCTTGGCCTGCCATGTTCATCCAGCCCCACACTTTGTTATCTAATTGAGGTGTGCAAGACTATGAGGGGCATGGACAGAGTGGATGGAAAACAGCTGTTCCCTGCAGTTGCAGGGTCAAGAACAAGAGGAAAGTGAAAGCCAGGAGGTTTAGAGGTCATTTGAGGAAAGCTGTTTATCGTTCTGAGGGTGTTAGGAATCTGCACTGCCCTGCCTGGGAGGGTGATTGAGGCAGGTAACCTCATTACTGTTAAAAATAGATGAGCACTTAAAGTGTCAAAACATTCAAGGTTATGGGCCTAGTGCTGGAAAGTAGAACTTGTATATATAGTAGTGTAGCTTCTGGCAGTACAGACTGGATGGTCTGAAGGGCCTCTTCTGTACTGTACGATTCTATGTCACTGAACCTTGCCACATTAATTCAGAGGCCAGAGCTAATACTTCACAGAATATGAACTCAAATTCCACCACAGAAGCTTAAGAATTTGAATACAGTTTACAAAAAAAATCAGGGAATAAAATGTAAAAACAAAATACCCACTGATGTTCTTTCATGAAAGAAACTTACTGTCTGTCCGACATGACCAGTTAGTGATGCAAGTCACGTACCAATGTGGTTGACTCTTAAATTCCTTTCTGAATTGAACCTGATATGCAACAAACAACTGTTAAGAAAACTTCATGAGATGCAGCTGTTGAAGATCATGGGCCATGACCACAGATCAGTGACATCAACACCAAAAAGTATAAACACAAAACCAGGAAGTTGAAGTGGCAATTGTACTCTTGGCTAATATTTCCGTTTTCAGGCAACAGATTGCACAAAGTGTGTTTTAGATCCTTAAAGAGACTGATTGCTTTAAAAAAAAACAAGATTTGAATTCTCAGTGACCAATTCAAAAGATCACACAACAAGATTACTTATTTTAATACTTCTACTGCAACAAATAAAAGAGAAACGATGTTGCCTGCACATTACCTAATAGACAACTAATGCATTGAGTTCTGGACAAATTACTCATCCCCCACCCTCAACTTGCTAAAATGGTCAAACATGCCTTTTCATACTCTCCACAGATTTGTAATTTTTAGAATAAACAGGCCAAAAGGTACTCCCAGGCTCCAAGAGACTCACTTCTCCCTGTTTCATTCAATTATAACATCAGTGCCCATCAAAATTTCCCTCAATCTTCTGAGAATCCCTAATCTGATTTCCAGCAAAAAGTCCATCCTGACAATTCTTTTTCCGGCCATGTCAGGACAAATCACCAAGCATGCATCAATTTCCATATATCCCACTTTTACAATCAGGGAATGAATTCCCAACAACATTTTACCCGGCAGTTCGCCGAAAACAACATCATTGTTCCATTGTTGATATTTTCTAATTCACCCCATTCAGGGATATTATTAAGCATCTCAGGAGCAGGCAGAACTTGAATCTAAGTCTTCTAGCTTGAAGGTAGGAACATTACCACAGTGCCACAAAAACCCTCTGTTCTCCATTGTCTGCAACAATTATTGTCCCTCGTAGGCCTCCTGGTGTCATCAATTGGCACCTTGCTTTCAATAGGGTTTTACCAAGGCCCTGTTTCAGTGGCAACGAAATTGCTTGAGTTTATCACCAGGTGCAACTAGTGAAAGGTCACATGTCCCTCTCAATAACTCCATTTTAATGAAAACAATTTTAATCAACCTAGAGAATGCATTGGCCTAGTGGTATTGTCATTGGACTGTTAACCCAGAGACCCAGATAACATTTCGGGGGACAAGGGTTTGAATCCTGCCATGGCAGATGGTGGAATTCGAATTCAACAAATATCTGGAATTAAGAATCCAACGACGACTATGAATCCATTGTCAATCGTCAGGAAAAGTGCACCTGGTTCACTAATCCCCTTTAGGGAAGGAAACTGCCATCCCAACCTGGTCTGGCCTACATGTAACTCCAGACCCACAGCAATGTGGTTGATGCTGAACTGCCCTCTGGGCAATTAGGGATGGGCAATAAATGCTGCCTGGCCAGTGATACCCTCATCCTGTTACTGAATAAGAAAAATTTCTTCAGACATGTCACAACACACCACCAGGACAGTTGGGAACCAAGCCTTCCAGCCCAAAAGTAGAGCCACCATCAGACTGCTATGTGACTCCATTTTACCTTGATTTAACAAACAGTTTAAAACATAAACTTCTTGAAAAAATCTTAAATTCATAACACCAAAGAAATAGACGTATTCCCCTGTCATTCACTTATCCTTGTCAGAGGACAGCTTTGTAGAATTTGCTTTTCCTGTAAGTAATGGGTATTATTGCTGCTATTAGTCACTATTTCATGAATGTTATCTAAATTGACAAGCAAAGGGCTTTCAAGAAAAATACTTTGATAAAGAATTTTTCTTGCATTGTAACATTATGTCTAATACATGCCATTCAATAAGCATTGCATCTTGCATTGTGTTTGAGGAATGAATTGCATTTAATCGCCCAACTGCATTTAATTGCTGTGATTCTAGAGGTGCCTTGCTTGCAGATGTTTTTCTTGATGACTCTAAGTGCTTTTAAACACATTTGGCGGTTCCCACAGGTAAGAGGAAATCAGTACTCTTGTGCACTCAGATCCTGTGCGGATGAGCTGGCAGCAGTATTCGCTGACATCTTTAACTCTCCTGACTACAATCTGATGTCCCCACCTGGTTCAAGAAAAATCATGCAGCGTGCCTCAATGACTACTGCGCAGTGGCTCTGACCTCCATAACTATGATGTGATAGTTTAGTCATGGCTCATATCAGCTCCAGCCTACCAAACTGATCCTTTGCAATTCGCCTACAGTTGCATTAGGTTCACAGCAGATGCCATCTCTCTGGCCCTACACTCATCCCTGGAACCTCTGGATAACAAAGATACCTACATCAGGCTACTGCTTATTGACTGCAGTTCTAGCTTTGACACCATAATTCCAAATAAACTCATCTCTAAACTCTGAGACCTAGGTCTTGGCTCCTCGACGTCCTGACCCATAGACCGCAATCAGGAAGAAGAGGCGACAACACTTGCTCCATGATAATCCTCGGCACCAGTGTCCCTCGAGGCTGTGTACTCAGCCCACTACTATAGTCCATATACGCTCACGATCATGTGGCCAAATTCTGCCCCAACTCGATTTACAAGTTTGCTGACGGCACCATTATTGTAGGACAGATCTCAAACAACGATGAGACAGAGTATAGGAAAGAGATTGAGTACTTAGTGACATAGTGTAAAGACAACAAACTCTCTGATGAAGGGTCTAGGCCCGAAACATCAGCTTTTGTGCTCCTGAGATGCTGCTTGGCCTGCTGTGTTCATCCAGCTTCACACTTTGTTATCTTAAACTCTCCATCAATATCAGCAAAACGAAGAAGCTGGTCCTTAGCCTCAGGGAGCAGAGTGGAGGGAACACTCCTGTCTGCATCAATGGTGCTGAGGTGGAGATAGTTGGAAGTGTCAAGTTCCTGGGAGTGATGATCACCAACAATATGTCCTAATCCACTCGTGTTGATGCAATTCTCAGGAAAGCATAACAATGTCTTTGCTTCCTCAGGAGGTTAAGGACGTTTAGCATGCTCACAAAAACTCTTACTAACTTTTGTAGATACACCATAGAAAGCATCCTATGTGGTCGCATCATGGCATGGTACAACAACTGCTCTTCCCAAGACCGCACCAAACTGCAGAGAGTCGTGATCACAGCCCAAGCCTATCGCACGAGCCAGCCTTCCATCCATTGACTCCTTCTATACTTGCTGCTGTCTCGGGAAAGCAACCAACATCATCAAAGAACCATCCCACCTAGATTATATACTCTTCCACCCTCTTCCCCAGACAGAAGACGTAAATGTTTGTATATACTTACAAGCAGATTCAAGAACAGCTTCTTCCTTGTTGTTATTAGACTTCTGAATGGACCTTTCAAATTTGAAATTTAATGTTGATCTCATTCTCTGCGCACCTTCTCTGCAGCTGTAACATTGTATTCTTCACTCTGTTCTATCACCCTTATTGCACAAATGTTTTGCACGACGTGCCTGTACTGCACACAAAACAAAATTTTTCACTCTCCCTAGGTACATGTGACAATAATAAGTGAAATCAAATCAAATTAGATCAAATCAGTAGGAAATGTTTGATTTTCTTTCTTTCATGATGTGTAAAATCAGGGTGTGCGGGATAATTCAAACCTTTGGTAAGTAGATTTTCATATGTTTCGATTTAATCATACAAAGCGCTTCAAGATTATTAGTAAAAATGTAATAATGATCATATTTATTGTGTTAATTAATAGCTCCACAGCAATGTTAGGTATATTTCATGATTTACCATGTTCAGGTTCAATCTGTACACAGTTTTTGACAAGCTCTTTCAAATAATATGAGAAAGAACCCCACAACATGTGACTGTAGCAGAAGTAGGAGCACATCCTAACATATCATAAGGCATCCTTTAAGATGTGTGACCAGGGAGATGCCACTTGGTTCATTCAGAAACTGTCACAGAGTTATTTCAAGTTTGTAGATTTTTTTGGGCCCTGGTCATGACCTTGTCCACAAATGGGTCCCACAACATCACTTCAGCAGTTTTCCTCCATTTCCCGGCAAGCAATGAATCCTTGATCAATTTCAAGGAAAGAAAGAGGAAATTATGTCAGTTGTGGCAAGGTTCAAGACTAAGGTCTTCTATTGCAATACTGTAAACATCAGGACTTTAATGACTTTGTGGATTGAAAGAATCAGCAATAACTCTTTCAAGAATTAAACTGTTTCCTGAAATGAAAGGGACAAGGATAGGCTATTACAAAGGAACTAAAAGCAACATGCTCGTCATGAAGGAAGAAGGAGTCAAAGCAACATAAACAAGCTGCTTCCTGGGAGACAGGAAATGATAATGTTTGATAATCTGCTACCTCGTGATAAATGGACAATTCAGACTGCCTGCAGAAGGAATGTCCTGAGGTAAAGGGGTAAATTGTAGGGCAGGCTGTTTCAATCAGACGGTTAAGATCGGAAGTAACAAGGAACAACAAACCCAGTTCTGATAAGCAGGCAAGCTACAGACTTGGATTTTTCAGAAAGTTAATAAGTGTTAGGGATGAAAGAATCTAAAGAATTATCTGTACTGTCTAACTGCAAATTTGAAAGAGAGAAAATTGTATAAGAATTCAACCCCAGAGTAATTCAGCAGGAGAGCTCCAAAGAACATTACTGCATGAGGCTCAAACCTTGACATTGTATCAGTGATAATGGGAACTGCAGATGCTGGAGAATCCAAGATAATGAAATGTGAGGCTGGATGAACACTGCAGGCCCAGCAGCATCTCAGGAGCACAAAAGCTGACGTTTCGGGCCTAGACCCTGAATCAGAGAGGGGGATGGGGTGACGGTTCTGGAATAAATAGGGAGAGAGGGGGAGGCAGACCGAAGATGGAGAGAAAAGAAGATAGGTGGAGAGGAGAGTATAGGTGGGGAGGTGGGGAGGTAGGGAGGGGATAGATCAGTCCAGGGAAGACGGACAGGTCAAGGAGGTGGGATGAGGTTAGTAGGTAGGAGATGGAGGTGCGGCTTGGGGTGGGAGGAAGGGATAGGTGAGAGGAAGAACAGGTTAGGGAGGCAGAGACAGTTTGGACTGGTTTTGGGATGCAGTGGGTGGAGGGGAAGAGCTGGGCTGGTTGTGTGGTGCAGTGGGGGGAGGGGACGAACTGGGCTGGTTGAGGGATGCGGTGGGGGAAGGGGAGATTTTGAAGCTGGTGAAGTCCACATTGATACCGTTAGGCTGCAGGGTTCCCAAGCGGAATATGAGTTGCTGTTCCTGCAACCTTTGGGTCGCATCATTGTGGCACAGCAGGAGGCCCATGATGGACATGTCATCGAAAGAATGGGAGGGGGAGTGGCAATGGTTTGCGACTGGGAGGTGCAGTTGTTTATAGTGAACCGAGCGGAGGTGTTCTGCAAAGCGGTCCCCAAGCCTCCGCTTGGTTTCCCCAATGTAGAGGAGGCCACACCGGGTACAGTGGATGCAGTAATACCACATTGGCAGATGCGCAGGTGAACCTCTGCTTGATGTGGAAAGTCATCTTGGGGCCTGGGATAGAGGTGAGGGAGGAGGTGTGGGGGCAAGTGTAGCATTTCCTGCGGTTGCAGGGGAAGGTGCCGGGTGTGGTGGGGTTGGAGGGCAGTGTGTAGCAAACAAGGGAGTCACGGAGAGAGTGGCCTCTCCAGAAAGCAGACAGGGGTGGGGATGGAAAAATGTCTTGGGTGGTGGGGTCGGATTGTAGATGGCGGAAGTGTAGAGCCAGATGAACACATCAAGCCAAGCAGCATCAGAGGAGCAGGAAGGCTGACATTTCAGGCCTGGACCCTCCTTTAGAAATGGGGGAGGTGAAGGGGACTCTGAAATAAATAGGGGGGGAGGTAATGATGGAAGGTGGATAGTGGAGCAGATAGGTGGAGAGAAGTCAGACAAGTCGAGGAGGCGGGGATGAGGCTAGTAGGTCGTAGGTGGGGCTGGGGGTTGGTCAGTGAGGAGGGAGAAGTGGATAGGTGAGAGAAGAGATGGACAGGTCAAGGGGGCGGGGAGGACAGGAGCAGGTCTTGGGATGAGGTCGGGTGTGGGGAGATTTTGTAGCTTGTGAGACCATTGGGCTGCAGGGTTCCCAAGTGGAATATGAGGTGCTGTTCCTCCAGCCTTTGGGTGGCATCGTTGTGGCACTGGAAGAGGTCCAGGATGGACATTCATCCAAGGATTGGGAGGGGGGAGTTAAAACAGTGTTGTCATTTGCCATGTATTGAGCATAGGTGTTCCACAAAGCTGCCTCCAAGCCTCCACTTGGTTTCCCTGATGTAGAGGAGGCCACATCGGGGACAGCGGATACAATATACCACATTAGCAGATGTGCAGGTGAACGTCTGTTTAATGTAGAAGGTTTTTTTTGAGGCCTGGGATGGAGATGAAGGGTAACGTGTAGGGGCAATTGTAGCACTTCCTGGAGTTACAGGGAAAAGTGTCAGGGGTGGTGGGGCTGTTGGGGAGTGTGGAGTAGATGAGGGAGTTGTGGAGAGAGCATTCCCTCCGGAAGGCGGATAAGGGTGGGGAGGGAAATATATCCTTGGTAGTAGGGTCAGATTGTGGAAGTAGTGGAGAATAATGCGTTGAATCCGGAGGTTGATGGGGTGATACGTGAGGACCAAATATTTATTTCTCTCCCTACCTTTATCTGCTTTCCGGAGGGTCCACTCTCTCCGCGACTCCCTTGTCTGCTCCACACTTCCACTAGCCCCACCCCCCCTAGCACTTTTCCCTGCAACCACAAGAAGTGCTACACCTGCCCCTACACTACCCCCCTCACCCCCATCCCAGGTCCCAAGAAAACTTTCCACATTAAACTAATGTTCACCTGCACATCTGCTAGTGCGGTATATTGTATCCGCTGTTCCTGATGTGGCCTGCTCTACATCAGGGAATCCAAGAGGAGGCTTGGAGACTGCTTTGTGGAACACCTATGCTAGATTCATGACAACGACAACATCTCCCAGCCACGAACCGCTTCAACTCCCCCTCCCACACCTTGGACGACATGTCCATCCTGGGCCTCCTCCAGTGCATCAGCAATGCCACCCGAAGGCTGCAGGAACAGCACCTCATATACCGTCTGGGAACCCTGCAGCCCAATGGTATCAACATGGATTTCACACATTTCAAAATCTCCCCATCCCCCAACCTCACCCCAAGACCAGCCCAGCTTGTCTCCGCCTCCTTGGCCCGTCCACCTTTGCTCCCACCTATCCGCTCCTCCCACATCACTGACCACCCCCCACCCCCACTTCCTACCAACTAGGTTCATCCGCACCTCCTTGACCTGTCCGTCCTCTCTCCCAACCTACCCACCCCACACCCCTCACTGACAAACCCCCGTCCCAACTCCCTACGTACACTCACCTGTACTGGCTTCATTCCTGCTTCCTTGACCTGTCTGTCTTCTCTCCACCTATCTGCTCCTCTATCCACCTTCTATCATCACCTCCCCCCACTCTCTATTTATTTCAGAGTCCCCTTCCCCTCCCCCATTTCTGAAGAAGGGTCCAGACCTGAAATGTCAGCTTTCCTGCGCCTCTAATGCTGCCCAGCCTGCTGTGTTCATCCAGCTCCACCCCTTGTTATCCTAAATTACTCGTGCTAGCATTTATAACCCACAGTAAACAACAGTAATTCACAACAGTTTATCTCGTATTAGCGCACTGTCACTTTATGCCTGAACTTAATCCATGATAGGCATATGGTTCAAAGTGCATTTAAAAAGATGAAACGCCTGCCAGAACAACTTGCTACTGCAATACTATATAGAAGATAAAATTGTATACCGATATGATAAGGATTGGCTTGCTACAATGAGAAAAAAATGAAAGAAAAGCCTTCCTGGAAAAATCATTGACAAGGTATAATTTCACTGCAGCAAAACATTTATCACAATCAAGTTCAGATTGTTGTATTGGTTTCCTATCTGCATTGTTGATTTATATGAGTCACCAATGTAAAATCAATCCCATCATTTATTAAGAATCACAAATTGAAAGCATATTGGAGTGTAATTTCTATCTTTATATCATTTATCATTGACTGAGCCATTATCATTTTACACAGTTTTCTTCTCCCTCTATGGCTTTTACACTTTTTAAAATGGTGCTAATTTCAGATAAGGTGTCACATAATAATTTAATGTTCAATTCCCAGCCAAGCACAACATCAGTCTCTACAGCGCAGATATTTTCTAATCATTATGTTAAGAGATGTTGTCACACTCTTGTGGAGCAGGTGGAGCTTGAACCCAGGCCTCCTGGCTTCACCATCGCTGCACCAGCAGCACCCATAGATGATGGCTACTGTCCCCTTTCGACGCAGGGATAATGAAGCCAATCAAACAGACTTAATTACCATCCAAAGCCCATCACATAAGTGCAAATGTTAAGCACTTGGAACCAGGTTTAGCTGAAAGCCCATGACAAAGGAATTGTCTACCACCACATGCTGTCGAGGTTCAGATTTAAAGAGAAGCCACTTGGCAGTGGAGAGCAATTGTTGAAATCATAGCTTAGAACAGAAGGGATCTTATGCCCTTGCCAGTGTCCCTTGCTGCTGGGTCAGGCAGGCTAAGTTCAAATCCCACCTGCTCTAGAGCTGTGCCGTAAAAGATTGATTAGAAAATATCTGCCTGGGTGTGGGTTGGAGGGATGATAATGTACAGAAGATTGTGTTTGACACGTTTGCATGTGGAGAATCAATTTAATGTCTTACATCACCACAGATAGGTTTTAAGTGCTGCATGCGGGAATAAAATGGAAAATACGTTACTACAGAGATCTGAAGGACAGCAAAATGATCATTGGAATAGTAATTCAGAGGCCTCCACTTAGGATCTGAGTTCACTGGTTCAATGCCACCATGGCAGCTGCAGGAATTTAAATTCAATTAATAGTTCTGGAATTTATAGGTAATCTCAGTCATGGTGACCATGAAACTATTGATTGTTGTAAAAACACATGCGGCTAACCAAAGACCTTTGGGGACAGAAATCTGCCTTCCTTACCTTGCCTGGTCTATATATTATTCCAGACCTACAGCAGTGTGGTGCTCTCCTGGCATCCCTTTGCAATGGTCTTGAAAGTTACACAATTCAGTGGAAATTATAGATCCTAAATAAATGATGGCCTTCTCAGCAATGCCCACATTCCATCAATAAATATATAAAAACTTTGAAAAACTTATCGTAACAAACTGCACACCAAACAAAATATAGTAAGCATGTCGACTCTGTTGTCACACACCTATTGAAAAGTCATATCATGACATTTTTTTCTGTTTTAAAGGAGCCATGTCAACCTAAGTTATAAAACGAGTGGAAGACCCTGATGTACCATTTAATCCTAGTTTTTCTATGACACTGAATCAGTTTCTAAAAACCTGATTTGACTGGCCAGTAAATTGGAAAAGTACTTTAAAAAGTTGTCTAGGGCCTATTGGGGCACAATTGTAATGTCTCTACCTCTGAGCTAGGGGGCCTGGTTTCAAATCCCAAATTACTCCAGAGGTGTGCCATAACATTGCTGGACAAGTTGATTAAAAATTCCTAATAAAGATGTGGGAGTTGTTTGAGGCCCATGATCACTAGCTCATCGAATCTCTGCAGAGTTACCCCCATCAGAAATAGGGACAGTTGTAGGCTATTTGGCTTCTTGACCCTGTTCCACCATATAATAAGATCATGGCTAATTCAATATTCCTCACAGCCGCTTTCCTGCCCTTTGCCCATAACCTGTGATTCTGATAGATCAAGAATCTATCTCAGCATTTGTTACTCTATATTTTTGTCATTGTTGATCAATAGCATTGGCAAACTGCAATGATAGAGATTACATTCACAATTGTGGTAGAGGCAGATTCTTACAGGTTATTGCAGAGCTAGAATTTAATGAATATGAAGATAAGCCTCTGAAGTAAGCTCTGATCTAACTTTGACTTCAGTACTCATGTGGTGGGACTCTGCTAGAAGTTTGGAGCTCAGATTATGTTCTGTAGCCCTACCACTGTGTACATGTTGTTAGTATACACTGATTAACAGAAGCCCAGAGATCATACCTCGGCTGGTATAAGGAACAGAAAAAGCCTGATGCACTAGTTGCTAGCAACAGCTGAGTAAAACAACGAATTTGTAAACTTGAAGAGAATGGGAACTTGGCCGATTGACTAGTGAAGTGACAAAGAGCTTTGGGAACAGATGCTGGAAGGGCTCTTCTCCCAAAAAGCACTGCACTTGCCTTGGACTGCATGTGGGATTATAAGACCTTTAAGATATTTGTGCTCACACCCCAAATGAATCTAAAACACATCAGACTTTGTGGTGCACCCAGAAAGACCGAGACAGTCTCATTTGCACAATTTGGCATACCCCCAGCTGCATTCTTCAATTCTCTGTTAAAAGATGGAACTCTTGCCCATTTTCCTCACCTCATGGTGGATTGGCCACGGGAAATGCAGGATTACAGAGTTAGGGTATGGGTGGGATGCTCTTTGGAGGGCCAGTGTGAACTCGATGGGCTGAATGGTCTGCTTCCACACTGTAGGGATTCTATAAAATGAAAGGTAAAGATGCCAGCTGGAACACTGTGATCTGCCTGTAAATGATGATCATATACAATATTGACAGAATTTTTTAAAATTCATAGGTTTGAGGGCATCATTGGCCACACCTGGCATTTATTACCCATTCCTATTTGCCAAGAGGGCACAGAAAAACCAATATGTTGCTGTGTGGGGTTGGCATCACTTATAGGCCAGGCCATCACTTTCCTTCCCTGAAGAACATCAGTGAACTTGACGTATTTATCAAAACAATCAGCAATGGTTTCATGGTTAACCAGTGAGAATAATTTCCTCTACATCGGCGAAACCAAGCGAAGGCTTGGGGACCACTTTGCAGAACACCTCCGCTCGGTTCGCAATAAACAACTGCACCTCCCAGTCGCGAACCATTTTAACTCCCCCTCCCTTCCTCAGACGACATGTCCATCCTGGGCCTCCTGCAGTGCCACAATGATGCCACCCGAAGGTTGCAAGAACAGCAACTCATATTCTGCTTGGGAACCCTGCAGCCCAATGGTATCAATGTGGACTTCACAAGCTTCAAAATCTCCCCTTCCCCCACTGCATCCCAAAACCAGCCCAGCCTGTCTCCGCTTCCCTAACCTGTTCTTCCTCTCACCCATCCCATCCTCCCACTTCAAGCCGCATCTCCATTTCCCACCTACCACCTCATCCCGCCTCCTTGACCTGTCCGTCTTCCCTGGGCTGACCTATCCCCTCCCTACCTCCTCACCTATACTCTCCTCTCTACCTATCTTCTTTTCACTCCATCTTCGATCCGCCTCCCCCTCTCTCCCTGTTTATTCCAGTTCCCTCTCCCCATCTCCCTCTCTGATGAAGGGTCTAGGCCCGAAACGTCAGCTTTTGTGCTTCTAAGATGCTGCTTGGCCTGCTGTGTTCATCCAGCTCCACACTTTGTTATCTTGGATTCTACAGCATCTGCAGTTCCCATTGTCACAGAATAAATTCCTATTCTATTCTATTCATCGTTAGGCGCTTAGCTGCAGATCATTAAAACTGAAATTAAATTTCACCACGTTCTAGGTCAGGATTTGAACTTGGGCGCCCAGGACATGATCTGAGTTTATTCATAATAATCCAGCAGTAATTTCACTCAGCCATTGCTCTTCCTATGATCATTTTTAGTAAAACAAGCCATCTTTGCAACAGTTCCTTCTCGACTTATCCTTCAATCCCATGACAAATCCTTCAGCTAATTTTAGAATGTTAAACCAATTCAGATGATTGGCTCTGCCTTACCGCAAATACATCATCTGATTGAAGAAGTCAGAACGAAATGAGCACACCCTTCTCGAAATGACTAAATTCCAGGATTAGGAAAAATATGATGCAAGTGTACATTTTTCTTGAAGACAGTCGGCAAACAGAACACAAACTGACTTGCTCTTTCCTCACACTGTACTTCCCCATAGGTGATTAATTGAGTAATTTGCTTCGATGCCCCAGGACTACTTAGAGTCAGCGCCACAAATGATGGCCTGCTTTTTTCTTTCATTCATGGGATGAGGGTGTCACAGGCTGGGCAGCATTTATCGCCCATCCCTAATTGCCCAGAGAGCAGTTCATACCTGGAGTCACATGTAGGCCAGACCAGGTAAGGGTGGCAGTTTTTCCCCCTAAAGGGGCATCAGTGAACCAGGCTGGTTTTTCCCAACAATCTCCAATGGATTCATAGAACATAGAACATAGAACAGTACAGCACAGAACAGGCCCTTCAGCCCACAATGTTGTGCCGACCATTGATCCTCATGTTTGCACCCTCAAATTTCTGTGACCATATGCATGTCCAGCAGTCTCTTAAATGACCCCAATGACCTTGCTTCCACAACTGCTGCTGGCAACGCATTCCATGCTCTCACAACTCTCTGTGTAAAGAGCCCGCCTCTGACATCCCCTCCATACTTTCCTCCAACCAGCTTAAAACTATGACCCCTCGTGCTAGCAATTTCTGCCTTGGGAAATAGTCTCTGGCTATCAACTTTATTCATGGTCATCATTAGATTCTTTAATTTCAGATATGCCATTGAATTTAAATTCCACCATCTGCCTTGCCAGGATTCTAACCCAGGTCACCAGAACATTACCCAGGTCTATGGATTGCCAGTCCAGCAACAATACCATTGCCTTCTCAGTGATACACGAGGTCTCATTGAACACTGATGGCCATTTGAAGAGCCAGTGCACGCACAATGGGCTGAACGGCCTCCTTCCATACTGTAACCACTCCAGAATTCTGTGACTCCCTTCTCAGGACGGTCTGTTCCTGAATGGAGTTGCTGCACCTTTACCCCCAGGTCGCCTGTCATCATCCCCTACCTTATGTTTGTGTGGGCTTTTTTTAATGCATATGTGGGATGAGGGTCATCACTGGCTGGGGCAGCATTTATTACCCATCCCTAGTTGCCCCTTGAGAAGGCGGTGGTGAGCTGCCTTTTTGAACCTTCATAGTCCATGTGCTCTGGGTTGACCCACAATGCCATCAGGGAGAGATCTCCAGGATTTTGACCCAGTGACAGCAAAGAAACAGCAATGTATGCCCAAGTCAGGAAGGTGAGTGGTTTAGAAGAGAAGTTGCAAGGATTGGCGTTCCACATATCTGCTGCCCTCAACCTTCTAGATAGAAGCAGTCATGCGTTTGGAGGGTACTGCCTGAGGAGCCTTTGTGAATTTCTGCGGTTAATCTTGAGGAGGTGGTCAGGTATCTACGGTGTGCGCGTGGTCCCAAGTCATAACAGCCTCCAAGTTGCCTTTGCTGCTGGATGTTTGTGACATTTGATCAGGTGGCTTGGCGGATCTCATGGTGGCTGTCAATGCTAGCTCTGCGTGTCTAAGATTAGATTAGATTAGATTAGATTCCCTACAGTGTGGAAACAGAAACTGTGATTCTGTGGAGCAGTTCCTTCTGAGGGTGGGGCATCGGTGCTAAATACAAATGAAGCCAACAGGCACTCCATTTGTGACCAAAACATAAAAAGGAACTTACTCAATTTTTTTCAGAGATGAGGGCTGGAGGCTCTCGAGCAGCTGCTGATGGCTTTGGCACATCCCTGGAGAGTCTGGAGCTGGCATGTGAAATGCTGCTCAGCTGAAGGCAGGTGCAGATTGTGGTGATCTCATACTCTCTCCATTCCTCTGGTTCCCTTAATCTCTGTAGGGCAGCACAGTGGCTAAGTGGTTAGCACTGCAGCTTCACAGGGACCCGGGTTCAATACCAGCCTCGGGTGACTGTCTGTGTGGAGTTTGCACATTCTCCCCGTGTCTGCGTGGGTTTCTTCCGGTTTCCTCCCACAGTCCAAAGATGTGCAGGCTAGGGGGATTGGCCATGCTAAATTGCCCGTAGTGTTCAGGGGTGTATGGGTTATAGGGGGATGGATTTGGGTGGGATGCTTCAAGGGGCAGTATGGACTTGTTGGGCCGAAGGGCCTGTTTCCACACTGTAGGGAATCTAATCTGTGAAACTGATCTTTTACTCGTGTTAATTTTACCGGGTGAAAATAGTTGACGTGGCACAGCAAGTGACATGGGGCTGGGGGGATGGATTGAAGGCAGGAAGGGAATGGGAGCAGGGGGTTCTGAGGATGGAGGAACATGGTGCTGGATTTTGTTTCAGATACCACTCTCACACATTATGATCGTCCTCATCACCACTGCTACTCAAATCATCATATGGTGTCATTGCCCCTGTCAACCTGCCCCTTCCTCTGCACACGGTCACCTGCAGGAAAGGTGGAGGCATTAAGAATTCATGACCATGAAGGAGATGAACAAAGGTGTGGATGATTGTGGGTGTGTGTTGCTGCTCCACAAGATTGTCACGGTGACTCACCTGCTGACTGATTTGTTGCTACCAATCTCATTGCTTTCCTCATGTTAGAGCAGAGAGTCCCACCTGGCAGCTGCATAGCCTCTGTCTGGGTACCTCCTTAATGTTGAGGGAGCACCCTCTAGTTTCGTTGCTTTTCCTGTTTGCTATTCACTCAATGAGTTTTGCCAGCCCTTTTGAGTCAGCAATTCAGTTAATTCCACTTGTGGAATCCCTGTAGCATGGAAATAGGCCATTCAGCTCAACAAGTCCATACGGCCCGTTTGAAAGCATCCCACCCAGAACCATTCCCCAACCCTTGCATTTCCCATGTCTAACCTGCATAACCCACACATCCCTGGACACTATGGGGTGATTTAGCATGGCCAATCCACCTAACCTGCACATCTTTGGACGGTGGGAGGAAACCGGAGCACCTGGAGGAAACCCACACAGACACACAAACTCCACACGGACAGTCACCCGAGGGTGGAATCGAACCTGGGTCCCCGGCACTGTGAGGCGGCTGTGCTAACCACTGAGCCATCATGCCACCCAATGATGCCACTCTTAATCTTTCGCTATATTCCTTGAATTTATCTCCTTCAAGTAGAATTATAATTAGAATTAAATTTATTGTCCCATTATTCAAATGAGTACAATAAAAGTTTGATAAGTCTCTGCTTACAGCACCGTTTTAGGTAGAAGGCCGCTAGGTACAGCTTCTTCAGTTACAGTTCTCAGAAAAATTGAGAAGTAAAAGTCCAGCATTGCAGATTTTAAAAATAACTTATAAAATGGAGGAAAAGAAGTTCAGAACAACAGTCTTCCAACCCAGTCCATGCTGACACCTGGCCACCCCTGCACGCCAGGCCTTGACTCTAGACTCTTCACCTCAGGGTTCACAAGACCGGGACATCGCTCTGGAATTACTTTGAGACTGGAGGTCCATGCTGAGGCCACGGCTGACATGAAAGGCCACCATGCTGAACCAGGATGCCTGCACACCAGGCCCCAGGGTGTACAGAGACCACAAGATTGGAGGCCGGGAGTTCCTAGGGTGTGAGATCAGTGGCCGTGTGGTTCAAGGTCAGGAGGCCAAGACAGAGATGAGGGGAAGGAAAGGAGAAAAGAAAGAGAGGGGAGAAAAAAGGAACAGACAGAGCAGATGAGCTCTAGCTGAAGTGTCCTATTCCACCATCATCTTGGATCAAGGAGTTTGTCCGATTTTTGCTGTTATAAAATCTGTTCCCGTCACTCAATCAGATAGTGTATTCCAAATTCAAACCAGAAGCGCTATTTAGACTGAGTCGATACATTCAAAACTGAGATGGACAGATTTGTAGTCAGTAAGGGAATGGGAAAAATGCATGAAAGTGGAGTTGAGGATTCTCAGATTAGCCATGATCTCATTGAATAATTGAGGTGATTGGGCAGGTCACACAGAAAGGCATATCTCAACATAAACAGAGTCAAACAGCCCTAAAGATTGTTTACCCCAAAAGCAGATTGGTAAATGAAAGCTTTTTAAAAAATCACTTCATACAATATCATTCAATAAAATAGTATTCTGCAGCTTCCCTGTAGCAGTTCGAGAACTGCAGATGATAAGGAGTCAGTATTATAATGATAGCTCCAAAAAGCAAAGCATAAAAAGATAAAAAGCTAAGGTGGCACTGTGGTAAGCACTGCTGCCTCACAGCGCCAGGGACCTGGGTGACTGTCTGTGTGGAGTTTGTACATCCTCGCCATGCCTTGTGTGGGTTTTCCCCAGGTGTTCTGGTTTCCTCCCACAGTCCAAAGATGTGCAGGTTAGATGGATTGGCCATGATAAGTTGCTCATTGTGTCCAGGGATGTGCAGTTTAGGTGGATTAGCCATGGGGAATGCAAGGATTGCAGAGACAGGGTAGGGCATTGGGTCTGGATGGATGCACTTTGGAGTCGGTGTGGACTTGATGGGCCAAATGGCCTGCTCCCACTATAGGGGTTCTATGATTCGGGCTTTACACCTGAGAGCACTCGAATGAGGGTAAAAGACTGGACCGAATGGAAAGTGGAGTCAGTCTTCCTTCAATTAACTGTAGAAACATATAGGCGTGACCCAAATACAGAGATTGTCGTCTGGAGATGGTTCTTGATCAAAACCCTCTTTCTGACGGCTTTTGATGACACACAAAGTGTTTGTGCTCGCTGCAGCAGCATGTATACTAAAACTGGAATGATACAGAGAAGATTAGCATAGCCCTAGTTCAAGGATGACAGGCATGTTCATAAAACGTTAAACAAAAGAATGACCCATACTCATTAAAGTGCATATTCTAATTAATGAGGATTTCAAATATATTTTCAGCCACATGAGTCAACAGTAGCAACAGATAATGGAGCTTGAAATGACTACAGTATAAAATAGCTGCTCCCTTGAAAACAAAGTGATCGCAACCAGGCGTTCCCATATGTAATTTCACCCTAAAAATAGGTCTTGCATTGTTTATTGTTGACGAGGCAATCTCTGATCAGTTCCTCCAGCACTCCCTTCTCCCACCATCCACATCTCCTTCGCCATCTCTAACCTGCACCCTGGAGGATGAAATCTTAACCCAGCTCCTTCTCAACCAGGAGTTATCAATTGGTTTTGGTTAGGGACCCCTTTTTTAAAAGGATCAGTAACCAGACTCTTACAAACCAAAATTATCACGTAATATGCATTCATTGTCTGAAAGTCTTGCACGTGAAGAAAGCATTCTTCTACTTCGATCCTCCTTTTTAAATGAAAACAAGTATTTCTCTACATATAGCGATCAGTGAGATGTTTGCTTACTTTTCATCGATGAATTTGCTTATCCTTCATAGGAGCACACAGCAACCTCCTTCCTTGAGAGGGAGTAGCCTGAGGATAATCCAGTCCAGAGAATCAACTGGGGAAGACAGCCAGAACAGAAAGCATAGCACATAGACAGCGAGACCACGGGGAGAGCGGGGACATGGGGAATGAACGGGCATGGGGAGAGCAAGGGCACGGGGAGAGCAGGGACGTAGGGAGAGCAGGGACGTGGGAAGAGCAGGGGCGCAGGTAGAGCTGAGCACAGAGAATGTACTCAGTGGAGAGAGGCAGGGAGCAGAGGCAAAGTTTGAATTGAAAGCAGAGAAAGCAAATGTGAGGAGAAGGCCCCACCAAGAAAGTGGAAGTACAGAGAGATCTGGGTGAGCAAGGAAAGGGCATTAAAAAAAAGGAAGGACTAGTACGTGCCTCCACCTGCTACTCATTCCCTTACTCCCTGGATGGTCACCAACAGCAACCACTGTATGGGCAACTCCCAGATATGCACAAACTCTAAAACTCCTAAAGCTTCTCTGTCTTTCTGCACTGCCTTTCCAAACTCACTCACTAAGGCTCCTTCACAATACATTCCAAGCCAGTTATCTCTACCATCAAGAAGGACAATGGCATTAGATGCAATCTACATAATATAGGATCCAAAGATGCCTCCTGACCTGCTGCGATCTCCAGCATTTGTTGGTTTTCATACTACCTACACCATCTGCCAGCTCCTCACCAAGGCACACACCATTCTGACTTCAAACTATCCTATTGCTGGGTCAAAATCCCGGAATTCTCTTTCTGATGTAATTGTGGGCACCCCTAAACACCAAGGACTATGACAATTTAAGAAGGCGGCTCAGACAGCCAGCTTCTCAAAAGTGATTAGAGATGAGCAGTAAACATTGGCCGTGCTTTATACTGTTGCTGTGAAGAATCTTGGAGTTTTTGACAATGTTAAAAGTGTGATGCAAGTGGAAATCGAATATTGTTATTAAATGCAGAGCTGGTATCTTCACTACAGAAATCCCTCCATGCACAGGCAGCCCATCTTGATCTTAGATTTGGCTCAGTTGTTGAGATATAGGTGATGTATAGCCTAGAGGAATGATTGTACAGGTTCACTTTTAGGAACAACTTCATCCAGTGATTCACAAATTCCATCCTTAAGATATTTGATCAAAGAGAGGCACCTCACCATTGGCCATCCTTCATGTATCAGCATTGGCCCGAAGTGTCAGCATGATATTCAAACCATGTCCAAGCCAATACTGCATCCACACACTCACATACTTGTAAAAAGAGTCATTGATGGCAATAAGTGAGATGACACCCCATTGGAATGAGCCGCGTATGCACTAGCACTAATTTGGACACACCTCTAGATACCTCATTCAGCCAAAAGTCCACTCCTGTCCCACCACAAATAGAGAAGATAGCCATAGAGTCACAGAGATGTCAACACTGAAACAGACCCATCAGTCTAACTTGGCCATACTGACCAGATATCCTAAATCAATCTAGTCCCATTTGCCAGCATTTGGCCCATATCCCTGTAAACCCTTCCTATTCATATACTTCTCCAGATGCCTTTTAAATGATGTAATTGTACCAGCCTCCACCACTTCCTCTGGCAGCTCAATCCATACGTGCACCACTCTTTGCATGAAAAAGGTAGCCTTTTGGGCCCCTTTAAATCTTTCCCTTCTCACCGTGAATCTACCCCCTCTAGTTTAGACTCCCCTTCCCTGGGAAGAAAATAGCTATTCACCCTATCCATGCTCCTCGTGATTTTATAAAACTCTAAGGACGCCCCTCAACCTCCAATGCCCCAAGTTATTCAGCCTCTCCCTATAACTCAAGCCTTCTAGCTCTGGCAGCATTGTTGCAAATCTTTTCTGCACCCTTTCAAGTTTAACATCATCTTTCCCATAAACTCAGCCAATTAGTTAGCAATCTAGGCCAGTCAGGTGACCTGAACCTCACTGGTTAGATCTACAGTTTCCTTTGAATACATCTCGATTCATCAAGCAGTCCTCAAATGAAAATCAATTCCCTTCTGTTAAATGGAGATCAGATTCCCTGGATCCAGGAATCCATGCCCTTGGCCATCAATATCCTTCTAAGAGGAGAGAACAAAGCTTGCAATACAGAAGGGAAATTCCCTGAAATCACCGCATTTCGAGAGATGGTAACCTGAGTGCCTGAGGAATTTCAAGACAATTAAAATGGCAGGTAAAAAGATAGGAGCAATATCTGCGCAGGTCATTATTATTTATAAGAAATGGTATAGAGTGTTGCAATAGAACCTCGCAGTGTGCTCTTTCTGCTGCCCTTGACGTTGTTGGAGAATACACCCTTTATCAGTTTTCTGTAAGAGAGCTTTTCAGACCTCTTCCTCATTGTAATGTTCAATTACTGGAAATGAAGGTGCATTGTCAAACATTCTCAATAGATTGTGTAGCACTGAATTCAATAGTTGTATTGCACAAGGCTAGTTTCAGAATCAGTGAATTAGAAATTTCACTTTCTGTAGCTTTAAGGAGCCAACATGCCTTGCAAACCACCACAACAGTAGCACTCCTTGTTAATGAACAGACTGAATAATCAGCCAATGTCTAATAATAAAATGGTCAAATTATTAAACAACCTATACCTTCACTACATCCTATTTACTATTCAAATGCACTTCAATTGCTTTTCAAAAAGAAGAATACTACAAATGCTGGAATAAAAGCAGAAAATGCTGGGGGTGCTCACCATCCAAGTAATTCCCAGTTGAAACAATGATTGACAGGTAACTCTCTCAGTCTGAGATAGTAGGAGCTGCCAATGCTGCAGAATCTGGGGCAACAAGGTGTAGAGCTGGATGAACACAGCAGGCCAGGCATCATCAGAGGAGCAGAAAAGCTGATGTTCTGAATCTGGACCCTTCTTCAGGTCTCCATGGCAGCCTGATGGTCACAAGACCTATTGTTCTGCTGCAGCCTCTGGCCAATGAGTTCCACTGCCTCCCACATGTCTGCCTGTCCCTTCTGGCCCCTCTCTGTGCATGTGGACAAAACCCCCTGATAGCTGACACCAAACAGTCCTCTCCTGCAACGGTCCAGACCCAAAACATCTGTTCCTCTGATTCTGTCTGGGCTACTCTGTACATCCAGCTCTACACCTTGTTAGCTCTTTCAGTCTAGTGTCTAGTGTTCCCTGCTCATGATCACATCCATTGTGTTCACAAGAAGGATCCCAAAAAGAGTGAATTTCTCTATCTTTTGACAATACAGAGTACTCAAGTACTTTGTCAGAGCTTTTAGTCTTGTGCTTATCGAGACAGTTGCAATTGTCACCCACTGTCATCTCACTCATTGGCTCCCTTTGGCTTTTTGATTGAGATCGGCCCACCACAGCACAGAGGAGCCCGAAGAGACAGAGTGCTGTCTGAAATCCGTGTCCTCACTCCCGGTCAGGACAGAACCCTGGCCTTCACAGGAGTGCTGAGTCCTTGTCCTGCCAAATGAATAGGCATCGCTCTTCATTCCAAAAGATCTGTCACATTAACCCCGCAGTCACTCTATCTATCACTCCACAGCACTCCTAACCACACACCACAATGCCTTCTGTCTTTTCTGCTTTGCACGAGCCACTAGCCAACCCTCAGTCTCCCCGGAAAAATGCCTGGCTCCACTCAATTTGACACTCGGCCTTTGAGGATGGAAGTACAGAGGAATACAGAGGTCACAGAGGAAGTATCAGCAAGCCTGCCAACTACACCTCCCACTAGCCCAGATACTGACACCTCGGGGATAACCGTCCACATTGAGAGTGTGGAAGCACGATCCGGTGAGCACTTCACAGCGATAGCTCTGCAACTGGCCTTTTGAGCAAGAAATGACCCAGGTTGTTGTCTCTCAGAGGACTTCAGAGACCAGATACCTGCTCAGCCCCTGGCAGGTGAGGACTCTATGGTGTCGGTGATCAGGGGGTTTTGCCCATGTGCATAGAGAGGGGCAGACAGACATGTGGGAGGCAGTGGAACTCAATGCCCAGAGGCTGCAGCAGAGCAGTGGGCCTTGTGACCATCAGGCTGCCATGGAGACCTGGATCCAGCAACCTCAGTGGCACATACACCAGGACTTCATCACCCAACCATTGGACCTCCAAGCCAAAAACATGGAAACATGGGATGGGGAACATTAGCCTTGGTGCAGGTGACCCCTCTTCACAAGAAGATGGGACAATGCAGGAAGCACACAATTGGAGGTAGAACCACACACACATTCCCCTCAGCACTTGTCACCAGGCCCTTCATCTCCACCCCGTCTGCTGCCCTCCACCCCTTAGAAATTCAAGCTGAGGACGGTCAACTTGCATGTAGGAATTCCCTCCCCAGTGGCATTGTGGGTCAAACCACAGCAGATGGACTGCAACAGTTCAAGAAGACTGCTCCCCACCACCTTCTCAAGGGGCAACCAGAGACGGTCAATAAATGCTGGCCCAGCCAGCAACACCCACATGCCACAAACAAATAAAAAACAGAAGATCATTGGCACGTCTGGCCCAGTTTCACAAGCAACACCCTCCAAATCTCCAGGGCCAACAGGCTTCATTCCCACCACACCAGCTGCAGAACAGGGGACTGCTCTAAGACGTAGAGAGTGAAAGGCTTGGGTGAGAAAAGCCACACCATCAGCAGCGCTTTCTGGCCACCGATGAGGCTCCACAGATGGGCGTCTGCAATGAGAGCTCGCTATCCTTCTTCATTGAGCATCCCCAATGTTCGGCTCCCACTAAGCACAATGGTTGAGCTGTCAGGGTTGTCCAGCAGTGCTGTGCCAGGGAAGTGCAACACATAGAGTCAATGTTATACCACAGTAATAGAGAAGGCAGCCTATGTGCTGTACAATGCATAGGCCTGTGTCCTGTGATCAGTGTTTGCAACATATCCCTCCCTCTCGGGCTGAGTCATGGCCTCTGCGTCCTCACAGCCATTGTCTCCCCCATTACACGCTTCTCCATTTGTGTCACCATGGAAGGCAGCAGTGAGTGTTTCTCTGTGAGCAGCTTCCAGTCTCAGCCTGGCCATGTCAACGAGCCCCTAAACATCTGCACCACAGCCCATCCGCTTAACTCAACAGACTGCACACTCCCCCAAATGCCCTCACAGCCCATCTATATGAACCTACACCTCCTTCCCTACCTGGCGTATAAGGTGGCCATGCTGGATGTGGTCAGACAGCGCTGCCACTTGAAGCCAGAGATCTCCTGAATGTGAATAACCAACACTGCCTCCCCCTTTCACATTCCACCCTTCCTAGGAAGAAGGTGTGAGATTGACATTGCAAGCTGCCTACAGCAAGATGTAAACACCCTAGGCTGAGGGCAGCTTAGCAGCAAGACAAGCTGCTTCTTTCTGTGACTAAGCTAACCGGTCTGACAGGGCATGGCAGGGTGGGGCAGACAGTGTGCAGCCAGGCAGGAGGGTGTTAAAAGAGAGCAAGCAAGCATCCCTATGGCATGCAACCTTGTCTACTCGGTGAGCTGGGTCTCTGTGCACTGAGTCCACACTCTAGCCTTTCAATGCTCATTGCTGACACACCCTGTGAACTGGAAAAATATCCCAGAAATATTATGATGGATATCAATGTGGAGTGTGGTTACATGTGGCTGGTTTGTTTGCCAAGATTGGCAGAAGGAGATACTGAATACTAATAAGGTGTATCATTGTCTCACCAGTGGAATGGAGACTGCATTGTGAGCAGCAAATACAGTAGACAGATTGATTCTATCGGTTTCAGAATGGTCAAGGAAAAGGATAAGCCTTCCATAAAAGTTAAAGATTTTAATCAGGGTAAGCCAAGTTATAATGGCATGAGACAAGAACTTTCAAAAGTTGGTTGGAGTAGACTGTTTGCAGGGCAAAGGATGTCTGACAAATTGGAGGCTTTCAAGAGAGTGATGCTGAGAGTTCAGAGGCATTGTGTTCCTGTTAGAATGATGGGTAAAGCTGGTAAGATTAAGAAACAATGGATAACCAAAAATATTAAGGTTCTCATTAAGAATAAAAGAGTACCTTAGTTTAAATATAGAAAACTTGGTTTCATTGAATTTCTTAATCAATGTAAAGAGTACAAGTGCATTCTTAAGAGAGAAATCGGAGAGGCAAAGAAGGGATATGAGCTGTAGCAGATGGGGTTAAGGATAATGCAAACAGATTTTACAAATACGTTAAGGCTAAGAGGGTAACTATAGAGAGGGTAGGGCCTCTTAAAGATGAAGGAGATCGTCTTTGTGTTGAACCCCAAGGGATGGGAGAGATGATAAATGAATATTTCACCTCAGTTTTTACTGTGGCGAAAGAAATAAACTTTGATGTTTTAAGAACTGTTCGCATTACAGAAGGGGGAGTTCGGGAGCTCTTAGAGAACATAACGGTGGATAAATCTCCGGGACCTGATTGAACATATCCCAGAACATTGTAGGAAATAAGGGTGGAAATTGTGAGACCCCTTGCAGAGATATTTGCGTCACCTATAACTATGGGTGAGGTGCCTGATGATTGGAGGGTGTCCAATGTTGTACATTTGTTTAAGAAAAGTTGTAAGGAGAAACTGGGGAACTGTAGACCTGTTGGTCTGACTTCGTTTGTGGGTAAATGGATAGAGGTGATTATAAAAGATAAGATTCCTGAACAGCTAGAGAGGCATAGTGTTAGGAATGGGAAGTGAACTCTCTCTCATAATTAAAATTGAAACACAAGTTACAGCTGGAATAGAGGTCTCCTTCTAATAATTAGACCCAAAACACCTAGAGAAGCTTGTCTCACCTCGCCCACTCTGTTAAGCTGTTTCAGAGAAGGGGAAGTTAAATGAAAGAAAATCTCTGATATTCACTTTATAAGTAACTAGTAACAATTTATTTATTTAACCCTAACAGTGAATAAATTAACAGAATTAGTAACAAACTGAACAATTCCCCCTTAACTACTAACTACTCCCTAACTGAATTAAATTATACTGGTACGCTGTTCCAATAAATAAAACTCCCACTTATATAAACCCAAGTAATAAGAAAATAAATTAAAACTTATTTCCTCAAAATTTACACGCCTTTCTTCAACAGCTCTCAAGTCATAAACGCCTTTCGTCCACTGATCCAGCTGTCAGGGATGTTTTCTCTGTGTAGACTTCTGTGAGGACTCTTAGCTAGAAATGCCAAGGTACTTTTTATGGATAAGATGTGCTTTCTCAGAGAGCTTAGTGATTTCTTGTGAGAGCTAAATGCTTACTTCTTTGATGGCAACTTGCTCACACACAGCCAATTGATACGTCTCCATTATAGAACTGGCTGTACATCTGCAGCTGCCTGCAGATGCTTTTTTTTCTGTATGAATCTCTAACCTTAGAAAAGCACTTTAACTCTTAAAGGAACCATGCACTCTTTCCCCTTATCGTTTTGACAAACAAATTCCAGCTTCCTGCCTTACATGACATGAGTACTCTACATAACTTCAGTAGTTTTGTGGAAGGAAAATTGTAGCTTACTAACTTTTTTGAGTTTTTTGAAGAAGTTACTGAAAAGATTGATGATGGCAGTGCAGTAGATGTTGTTTATTTAGATTTTAGTAAAGCCTTTGACAAGGTTCCACATGGTAATCCAATCAGTAAAGCTAGGTCACATGGAATTCAGGGTGAGTTTGCCAATTTGATACATAACTAGCTTAATGGCAGCAGACAGTGTAATGGTGAAGGGTTGCTTTTCGGACTGGAAGCCTATGACTAATGGTGCTCCACTAATGGTCCTGGGCCCTCTTTAGTTTGTCATTTATATAAATGATTTGGATGAGATTATAGAAGGCCTGGTGAGTAAGTTTGCGGATGACACCAAAATTGGTGGCATTGTAGACAGTGAAGAAGGTTTTCTAAGGTTACAAAGGACCTTGCTCAAATGGGACAATGGGCTGAAAAATGGCAGATGGAGTTCAATCTGGATAAATGCGAGATGTTGTATTTTGGTACAACAAACAAGGCTAGGGCTTATACAATTACTGGTATAGTCTTGGGTAGTGTTGTAGAACATAGGGGGCTGGGGGTGCAGGTTTGCATCACATGTAGAAAGAATGGTTAAAAAGGCACACTTGCCTTCATTGCTCAGTCCTGTGAGTCTCGGAGTTGTGTTGAGGTTGTACAGGACCTTGGTGAGGCCTCTTGTGGAATGCTGTGCCCAGTTCTGGTCGCCCAGTTGCAGGAAGGACATTATCAAGCTGGAGAGGGTTCAGAAGAGATTTACCAGGATGTTGCCGGGTACGGTTATAAAGAAAGGCTACTTCGGCTGGGACTTCTTTCACACAGGAGGTTAAGAGGCAACTTGATAGAAGGCTTATAAAATCATGAGAGGTATAGATAGAATTATTAGTAGTTGCCTTTGCACTAGCATGGGGGATTCAAGAGTAGGGGGCACATTTTTAAGGTGAGAAGAGAGAGATTTTAAAAAGACATGGGAGACAAATTTTTTACACAGAGGGTGGTTCACATGTGGAATGAACTTCCTGATGAAGTGGTGGATGCAAGCACAATTACAATGTTTAAAAGACACTTGGATAAGTACATGAATAGGAAAAGTTTGGAGGGATATGGACTAGGAGCAGGTAGATGGGACCAGTTTAGTTTGGGATTACATTCAGCATAGACTGGTTGGACCAAAGGGCCTTTTCCTATGGTGTATGACTCTACGACTTTTAAAAAGTTGTTTCACCTATTTTACAAACCCAGCTCTCCTTTACCATAATTATCATTGCCTTTGTCTTTTACAAATGTATTGCTTGGATTTCTTACAATAGAGACTGCTTGAAACATAATCCCATTAGGTTAGGGTTGCCAACACTCCAGTATTGTCCTGGAGCCTTCCAGAATTAAAGATTAATTTGGTAGACATTGTTCAATCAATGCTGGGGCAAAAACAATTGCAGAGGTGTTAAGAAAAACATATTTTCTTCGGTATATTTTGTGCATGTTTGTTTATTTGATGTAAAAAACAGACAGAGGAGGTGTATTTGATTGGCTATGCAACAGATGCAAGTGGTTATAAAATGGGCTCTTCAGGAATAATTCCAACTGGAGAGGGCAACTTCACGTCAATTCAAGCAAGTTTCAAACTTGAGTTTCAAAGATGAACAGAAAGTTTGACAAAGTACCCAATCATTTTTATATGGTATAATAAACTTTAGGGAAAATTATTTGTAGTTCATTTGCCCAAATGTTTAAGCAAATATTACTCAAGTTTGGCATCACTGCTAAAGGAAAAGCTGCACATGTGGTGTAGTGCTGCAAAAATAAACAAAGGATATGCAACAAAATAGCTGACAGTTATGAACTTGACATCATGTCAGAAACAACAGCAAACAGAATATTTGTTGCTCCATGTTTAAAAAGATACACCATTAAACAATGAGACACAGACTAATAAAATCCTAAATAAGCTGGTTTGTTTACAAAAGGTCAGGAGGACTGAGGAGAATACATTTATTATCTGTCTTTTACTGCCCTTGAAAATGGATAATTTCCTCCTTTGTGCAGTTGAGTGGCTTTCTAAGCCTTGCAAAAGACAAGAATCAACCATGTAATATGGACGAGAGCTTCTGCTAAACCTGGGTAAGTGCAGGAGACAAATTCCTATCCCTGAAGAATGTTAGTGAGCCAACTGGGTCTTTATAATGGGAAAAAAAAGACTTCCGTGCATGTAGCATCTTTCATGATCTCAGGGTGACCAAGCAGTTTATAAGAGATGAATCGCGGTCACTATTACAAAGTAGTTGCATGAAAACAGCAATGTGACAAATGACCAAGCAACTTCCAGGACAGAAACAGTGTTCAAAGACCCCAGACACAATTGGAAAGCTACAGCTACCAGCTGCCTGCTCCCAGCTAACCAGGCAGGTTACCCAGGCTATCAGTCACCCCTACAGGCAGCCATACAGTCATTCAATTATCCAACCCATTTGCAATCACTTACACAGACTTAACAGCCTTGCAACTAGCTAAACCTGCCACTAGGCAGACAGTTACATCCAATCAGTAATCAGTGATAACTAATTCAGTTTGTAGACAATTGACTGGACAGTTGGTAAGTGATGGCAACAATGTGGGTTCAATTCTGAACTGGCTGAGGTTACTATGAAGGTCTCTTGCCTCAATGACTTCGCTTACCTGCTGCATGGTCCCCCTTAGGTTAAACCCCCACCAGTCTCTCTCTCTTATGATAGAACAACCCTACGGTTTAGTAAGACTGTAGTGATTTTACTTTTAATTCAATATATCAACCAGTCAGTTCAACAGAAGAATTAAAGGCTTTCAAATATAAAAGCAGAATTATTATAGGTCAATGAGCAGCGCCATTCACTGTAACCCTTGACTGTTGCATCCATTCTGTTGCTAGCAGTTACTCCATCCTACTGCCCAGGCATATGTACTGGCTTCACCTACAGTACATTGTCACTTAGTTCACTGAAGATATTGACCCTGGAAGTCTGCTAGAGAACATAGTGGTCTGTAGTCTTTTTCTCTAATCTTATAACTGATGTCATGCACATACAGGAGTTTGAAGTAGTGTTAGTAATGCTCTTGTTTTATTGGTTCTCGGCTGCAGGCATTGTTGTCATTTATTGCCCTTCCCTGTTCCCTTTGACAAGGTGATGCTGTGCTGTCAGCTTGAAATGTTATTGGAGTTTGCCGCATTTGTCAAACCATGTAACCAAAATTAAATACTGCAGATGCTGTAAAATTGAAACAAGATCTGAAAATGTTGGCAATTGTCAGCGGATCAAGCTGTGCCAAGTGGCAAATTATTCCAGCCTCTCACAGACCTTGTCTTCTCCCTTTCTTCCTTCTCCACTCCTCCCATCTCCAGGTGTTAATAAACCTTGTTACATCTTCAACCTTGCCTGGCTCTCGCAATGCTGCTTGGTCTGCTGTGTTCATCCAGCTTCACACTTTATTATCCAGAACTGTGCCTGCTGCTTGATGATAGACTCAGAGGCAGGAAGGATCGGGGACAGGGGGAAACAGACAGATCATCTGCCTACTTGGAGACCAGTTAAATCACTAAAATGGCCCACTAAAGGCCATTCACACCTCTGTACATGTTGCTCACATCAGAGAGTAGGTGGTTCTCACAAGATAGAGTGCTCAGTGGAACCTGGCAGTAGAGGATCAAGGTTACAGGGAGAAGGCAGGAGAATGAGCTTGGGAAACACATCAATCATGATAACCTTGGGCCCAATGGCCTAATTCTTCTCCTATATCTTATGGTTTTATTACATCTATTTATATTCCTTCACAGGATGTGGCCATTATTGAATATATTTGCTCTTCCGATGAGCTGCTTTCTTCTCTCGTCCATGTAGTGTATGTACCCCGACAGTGTCATTAACAGGAGAGGTCAACCATAGGGGAATGACCAAGCACTTACATTCCACTTTCAAGTAATTTTAAAAACATCTGCGATCTAATCTCCTCATCCTGCAGTTAAATACCACAAGCAGAACATTTAATGAGCAATTAATCGTAAGAATTGCAGAACAGGTTTAATAAACAAAACCACACCATGAAATATCTCGAGCTCAATCCATGCCAAGTATCTGTCACATATATTTGATATTGTTATTCAAATTATAAGTAAGGCCTCAGGTTAAATAATCATTAATGAATTTCCACTGCATGAAATACATTTTCCAGAAATTCACTGTAAACTGTGACATTCTAGAGACTGCCTTGATTATGGTACTTTTTAAAAAATTCATTCATGGAACCTGGGCATCACCGGCTGGACAGCATTTGTTGCCTGTCTCTCGTTGCCCCTTGGGAAGATGGTGTTGAGCTGCCTTCTTGAACCACTGCAGTCCATATATTTCCAAGTCAGGATGGTGAGTGACTCCTGGGGGCTTGCAGGGGGTGGTGTTCCCATGTACCTACTGCCTTTGTCCTTCTAGATGGAAATGATTGTGGGCTTAGAAGATGCTGTCTGAGGAGCTTTAGTGAATTTCTGCAGAGCACCTCGTAGATAATACACACTGCTGCTACCGAGCATCGGTGGTGGATGGAATGGATGTTTGTGGAAGTGGTGCCAATCAAGTGATTTGTCCTGGATGGTGTCAAACATCTTGATTGTTGGAGCTACATCTATCTGGGCAAGTGAGGAATATTCCATCACACTCCGGACTTGTGCCTTGTAGATAATGGATAGGCTTTGGGAGTCAGGAGTTGAGGTATTCATCACAGTATTCCTAGAATCTAACCCTGCTCTTATAGGCACTGTGTTTATGCAGCGAGCCCAGTGAGTTTCTTGTCTATGGAAACTCCAAGGATGTTGATAATGAGAGATTCATTGACATCAAGGAACGGTAGTTAGATTGTCTCTTATTGGACAGGGTCATGTTTTGGCATTTGTGAGGGGCAAATACTACTTGCAACTTGTCAGCTCAAGCCAAGATATTGTCCAGACCTTGTTGCATTTGAACATGGACTGCTTCGGTATCTGAGGAACCACGAATGGTGCTGAACATTGTGCAATCATTAGCGAACATCCCCATTACGATGGATGGAAGGTAATTGATGAAATAGCTGAAGATGGTTGGGCCAAGGAAGGGAGGAACTCATGCAGAGATGTTCTGCATTGTTTTACACATTGTAGAGTAGGTGCCAGTGTTGTAACTGTACTGGAAGATCTTGGCTAGGGGAGCAGCAAGTTCTAGAGCACAAGTCTTCAGTACCATTGCCGGAACATTGTCAGGCCCCATAACCTTTGCAACATCCAGTGTCTCCAACCATTTCTTGATATCGCATGGAGTGAATCAAATAGTCTGAAGAATGGTATGTGTGATGCTGGGGACCGCTGGAGGAAGCCAAGATGAATTCATCCCCTCGGCACTTCTGGCTGAAGATTGCTGTGAAAACTTTAGTCTCATCCTTTACTCTGATGTGTTGGGCTCATTCATGATTGAGGATGGGAATATTTGTGAACCATCCTCCTCCAGTGAGTTGTTTAGTTGTCCATCATCATTCACGACTGGATGTGGCAGGACTGCAGGGCTTAGATCTGACCTGTTGGTTGTGGGATCACTTGGCTCTATCTATCACTTGCTGCTCATGCTTTTGACGGCAGGTGATCCAATTTGATAGCTTCACCAGATTGGCACCTCATTTTTAGGCATGCCAGGCGCTGTTCCTGGTATGCCCTCCTCTACTCGCCATTGAACCAGCATTGATCCCGTGGCTTGATGGTTAAGTGGAGTATGCCAGGCCATGAGGTTGCAGGTTGTGCTGGAGTACCATTCTGCTGCTGTTGATGGTCCACAGCGCCTCATGGATGCCCAGTCTTGAATTGTGAGATCTGTTTGAAGATCTGTCCCATTTCGCACCTTGATTGTGCCACCCAGCATGATGGGGACCATTTTCAATGTGAAGACAGGATCCCACCTCTGCAAGGCCTGTGCTGTGGTCACTCCCACTGATGAAGTGGTGAACCCAGAGCGGGACCCTGGCAGACGGTGGTGATCCTGGAGCAGGAACCTAACGGGACCATCAAGGAGGCAGCTGGCAGAGGGCAGAGGACAGAACCCAGCATTGGCTGCTACTTCCATGGAGTCAACACTGGCAAGGTGGGCACAGTGGCAAAAGATGGCGCCTGAGGATTGGTGACTTCGATGTTAGTTGGGTCTGGTGCTGGTGACTGTGAAGCAGTGGCGGGTGAGTTATGACCTCTCTTTACACCATATCTTTTTTTCAGTTTTTATTCTTAAACTATTCAAAATGGCATCAGAATCATGGCAACCGTGGAAGCTTTTCCATGTGTTTTACTAAATGTTTCACTGTAAAATACACGTGACAATAAAATCACTCATTCATTTATTCATTCATTCGTTCATTCATTCGTTCATTCACATATGTCTTTCCCTCTTGTTGGTTTCCTCACCGCCTGCCTCAGACCCAGTCAAACAGCTGTGTCTTTTAGGACCCAACCAGCTCAATCAGTAATGTTGTTACTGAGCCACTCTTGGTTGTGCGCAATGAAATACCCCACCCAGAGTACATGTTGCAGCCTTGCCAACCTCACTGCTACCTCCAAGTGTTGTTCAACTTGGAGGAGTGCTGATTCATCAGCTGCGGAACGACAACTTATGGTGATCAGCAGGAGGTTTTCTTGACCATGTTTAACCTGAAACTGCGAGACAACATAGAGTCTGGACACAATGTTGAGGGCCCCCAGGGCAACTCCCCAGTCGTCATGTACTGCCATACGGGCATCTCTGCTGGGTCTAACCTGCTGTTAGGACAGGACATATCCAGGGATAGTGATGGTGGTGTTTGGGACATCGTGTGTCAAGTATGATTCCATGAGTATGACTATGTCAGGTTGTTGCTTGACTAGAGTGTGAGATAGCTCTCCCAATTTTGGACCAGCACCCAGATGTTAGTAAGGAGAACTTTACAAGGTCAACAGGGCTGTTTCTGCTGTTGTCTTGTCTGTTGCCCAGGTCAATGACAGGTAATCGACCCAGTTCCATTTCTTTGTTGAGTCTTCATTAATACAACTAAATGGCTTGGTAGGCCGTTTCAGAGGACAGTTGAGAGTCAACCACATTGCTGTGGGTCTGGAGTCGCATGTAAGCCAGACCTGGTAAGAATGGCAGATTTCCTTCCCTGAAGGACATTAGTGAGCCAGATGGGTTTTTCCAACAATTGACAATGGCTTCATGGTCATCAGTAGATTCTTAATTCCAGATATATTTTATTGAATTCAAATTCAACCATCTGCTGTGACAGGATATGAACCTCGGTCCCCAGAACATTAGCTGAGTTCAAATTGTATTGAAAACAATGTTTAAGATCTTATCTCCTCACCCTGCAGTCAAATACCACAACCAGAATATTTCATGAGCATTCAGTCGTAAAAATTGCAGAATAGATTTAATAAATAAAACATATTCTGCAATTCTTCTGATTAAATGCTGTTAGTTAATAAATATTATGAATGTGATATCATTGTATAGAGAGATTTTTAAGGTGACATTTTTTGTGATACACTCAATTATAGATAATTCTTGCACATCAGTCCGTAATGCAAATCCTACAATCACTTTTAATCAGATCATTGGTACGCACGCAGGAACTATTTGTGTTGGTTCATATCAAACTAAACAATCCACACCTGAAGCCATTCAGGCTAAATATGAAATCAATTAAAAAAAAATGTCCAAACCCACTGTTTGTTATGCTAAGGTTGCTTATTTCAATTTAATAGAAGGCAGAAGCAGGCTATTTGGGCCATTGAATATGCACTAATCCTCCAAACAGCATCCCACCCAGATCCACCCCCATCCCTGCATTTCCCATAGCTAATCCACCAAGCCCGCACATCTTTGGACTGTGGGAGGAAACCTACACAGACAGAGGGAAAATGTGCAAACTCCAGACAAACAGTTGCCCAAGGATGGAATTGAACCCAGGTCCCTGGCACTGTGAGGCAGCAGTGCCAACCACTGAGCCACAATGTCCCCCTTTGGATTGGTCACCTTTGTATTAGCTCCCTGTGGAACACATAATATTCCCTTGCCATTGTAATGGCACATTTGCCAACCAGGATCCAGTTGTCTCATGCTGGAATAGCTCAACCAAGGGAACATATATAACAACACTGACATTTACAGCATTGCAGCCCATTTGGCCCATCAAGGCACTTAGACAGAGCAGAATGTTTGATCCTATTTTGACCCAGTTTGTCCACAATCCTGAACATTTCTCATCATCAAGAGCCTCCCTAACTTTTAAAATCATTTATGGATTCAGCTTCCACCACTTCACAAATAGGGCATTCTATTGCCCTGCAACTTTCTCCAACAAATCTATGATCATTGGTCACTGACCCAAACACCAGAAAGAAAGACGCTTCTCCAAACTCCATCAAAGCAGCACGCCACCCTGTAAATCTCAAAAAAGTCCTCCATTGAGCTGTTATTTTCCCAGGAACACATTCTTTCCCAACTTTTACTACGCAAAGTCCTGATGCTTTCTGTTCTTTCCAAAGCCTTTGAATCATTCCTGATTTATAGTGTCTTCAGCACTTCAGGCGAGTGGAAACAAGTGATTAATAAAACTCCAGCTTAAAGTCCTTGTTTTTATATTCTAAGTGTCTGTACATAAAGTCTTTTTTAAACTACCTTATCAATTTATTCTCAGAGATAATGGGAACTGCAGATGCTGGAGAATTCCAAGATAATAAAATGTGAGGCTGGATGAACACAGCAGGCCAAGCAGCATCTCAGGAGCACAAAAGCTGACGTTTCGGGCCTAGACCCTTCATCAGAGAGGGGGATGGGGAGAGGGAACTGGAATAAATAGGGAGAGAGGGGGAGGCGGACCGAAGATGGAGAGTAAAGAAGATAGGTGGAGCAATGGGAGAGAGATTCCCTGAGGTTGGTCCGGAGGGAGGAGGGTAACTTCTTCAGGTTAGGCATCCCTGGAAGAGGCTTCGCAGTGAGGTTAAAATAGTATCAGAGATAATGGGAACTGCAGATGCTGGAGAATTCCAAGATAATAAAATGTGAGGCTGGATGAACACAGCAGGCCAAGCAGCATCTCAGGAGCACAAAAGCTGACGTTTCGGGCCTAGACCCTTCATCAGAGAGGGGGATGGGGAGAGGGAACTGGAATAAATAGGGAGAGAGGGGGAGGCGGACCGAAGATGGAGAGTAAAGAAGATAGGTGGAGCAATGGGAGAGAGATTCCCTGAGGTTGGTCCGGAGGGAGGAGGGTAACTTCTTCAGGTTAGGCATCCCTGGAAGAGGCTTCGCAGTGAGGTTAAAATAGTATCAGAGATAATGGGAACTGCAGATGCTGGAGAATTCCAAGATAATAAAATGTGAGGCTGGATGAACACAGCAGGCCAAGCAGCACTCAGGAGCACAAAAGCTGACATTTCGGGCCTAGCCCCTTCATCAGAGAGGGGGATGGGGAGAGGGAACTGGAATAAATAGGGAGAGAGGGGGAGGCGGACCGAAGATGGAGAGTAAAGAAGATAGGTGGAGCAATGGGAGAGAGATTCCCTGAGGTTGGTCCGGAGGGAGGAGGGTAACTTCGCAACCTCACTGCGAAGCCTCTTCCAGGGATGCCTAACCTGAAGAAGTTACCCTCCTCCCTCCGGACCAACCTCAGGGAATCTCTCTCCCATTGCTCCACCTATCTTCTTTACTCTCCATCTTCGGTCCGCCTCCCCCTCTCTCCCTATTTATTCCAGTTCCCTCTCCCCATCCCCCTCTCTGATGAAGGGTCTAGGCCCGAAACGTCAGCTTTTGTGCTCCTGAGATGCTGCTTGGCCTGCTGTGTTCATCCAGCCTTACATTTTATTATCTTATCAATTTATTCTGTCAGTTTTAATGATTTTCTTTCCATAGAGGTACAAAGATTGTTCTGCTTGCTTATACTTTTTGAAAAACTGGTCATTTATTGTATCCTATCTTTCTACAATGGATCCACACAAACTGAATCGCTTTACACTTCTCCACATTTACAACACTTTTGTCCAGTTCACTATCCTGCCCATAATCTTCCTAAAGTCTACACTGATCCTCAACACTGTCCATGCATTCACACTGCTCCCTCCGCTCGCGTGTAAGTTGTTTACTCAAAAGAAATAGAAAGAATAACAGCCTCAAAACTGACCCACGTCCCAATCTGATAAAGATGTATACACCACAACGTTGTATTTTCTGCCACTAAGCTCTTAATTCCATAGGTTTTCATTTTCCTGATTATAGTGGCATTGTCAAATGTCTTCCACAAGTACATTTAAAATATAGGACATGGAACATAGAACAGTACAGCACAGTACAGGCCCTTCGACCAACGATGTTGTGCCAAACTTTTACCCTAAACCTAAGGTCTATCTAACCTCCACCCCTACCTTATACTATCATCCATATGCCTATCTAATAGCCACTAAAATGCCTCTAATGAGGCCAACTCCACTACCCTCTCCTGCAATGCATTCCATGCCCCTGCCACTCCCTGAGCAAAGAACCTACCTCTGAAATCTCCCCCATATCTACCTCCATTCACTTTAAAACTATGCGCCCTTGTAGTGGTTACCTCCACCTTAGGAAAATGTCTCTGGCTATCCCAATCTATATCTACTGCATTACCTTGGTCAATGTTCTCAATCATCTCATCAAATATTAAAATCAGTCAATGTGGAATCTTACAGAGGGCCTGAATGATTAGACTATGGGGGAGTGCTGGGAGAATTCAGTGAGGCCTATCTCAATGCATTTTCCAAATAAATTCCTGGAATTGGGATGAGATTCCCATGAGACAGAGACAACACACCTATAAGCAGTGAGAGATAGTAGGAACTGCAGCTACTGGAGAATTTGAGATAACCAGGTATAGAGCTGGATGAACACAGCAGGCCAAGCAGCATCAGAGGAGCAGGAAAGCTGACATTTCAGACCTAGACCCTTCTTCAGAAAAAAAGATTTTTCTTTTTCTGAAGAAGGGTCTAGGCCCGGAACGTCAGCTTTCCTGCTCCTCTGATGCTGCTTGGCCTGCTGTGTCATCCAGCTCTACACCTTGTTTTCTCTATAAATAGCGAATGTTGTTTGTTAACAGGCTCATTAGCATCCAGCTTCCTACCCTACCACCCACTGCAAGGAATCTAGGAATCGACAATTCCCAATGTGAACGAATACCCCTGGCAACTCCAGGTCTCCACTTGCTCCTCCGGGACTGCCAACTTGAATACCCAGCAACAATATCTCACGGCATGTTCCAGGGTACCAGCCACATGCACCCCTCATCCACAGACACCAATGTTTGGCACTTGCCAGGCTGTCAGGACCCTGAGGGCACCTTTCCAATCCACTTGCAGGTCACTATATACCTGAAATCTGTGCCTTGGGATGCCCCTGTAACTCACATTGCAGTGCTGTAGCAAGGACACTTTGTGCACAGGGACAGGCACCCAAATCCCACACTGGTCCAGGATACCTCTTGGAGCAGTTCTTTCACAACCTTAGCAATCACTCTTCAAGCACCTACCTCCTTTAGCTCATAGCATCCTTACCCTTGCAGTGAGATAATGGATCAGCCATGATTATATTGAATGGTGGAACAGAATCAAAGGGTGAATGGCCTACTCCTGCTCCTAGTTTCTATGCACGTCAGCACTATCACAGAGCCGAGCAGTTTGTCTGGATGGTAGGCAGACATCAGTAAATGGTGCCTTTCTGTACACCACACTGCCATGTCAATCTCACACATGTACCCGTGTGGAGTAGGATATCTCACCTTGTAATGCATAATTATAGCAGACAGCTATGTAAAGATTCAAGCAAACGCATTTAGTGGCACAGTCAGGAGGTTTTAACAAATATGAGACTTTGTAGGCAGTGACATGTTGCCCATGTCACCAACATCTCCTCAAGAGGCTTTTGTCCTTTTCTTTTTCCCTCTCATTACCTCTCAGTGTAGTCCCAGGTTCTGCAGCTAGGGGGCAGGGAGCCTGCCCTACTGTGGAGCCTGTGGCCTTGGAACTTTGGCAGGGTGACCCCAGGGGGTGCCTAAAGAGCTGAGTGTGTTCTTGCAAGAGGCCAGTGCACGGTCCTCAATGTGAACTCCGAGAGGGGCGAGGGTGGCAGGCAGGATGGAGGTGCAGGGCCAGTACACTTCAGGAGTATTCTGAGACTTTGAGGGTCCCATGTGTGGTTCCTCCTCCAGCTGGGCGTCTACTGGCACTGTTCTGTCTCCTTGTGAAGAATGGGGCAGCTAGAGGCCATCATCACCCTTTCACTTCTCCATTGCTGCCAGGCAAACAATGGAGGTAGATCGTAAGGATGCTCCATGCCAACCACCAACCTGCCCATGAGGCAGCCAGGATAGAAATGATAATCCCAGCTAGTTTCCTGGCTGAAGCACAAATAATTTTAAGGAGTGAAACAACCAAGCAGACATTACTGATGGAAAGGAATCAAGACTTAAAGAGAGCACTGGAAATCATCTCCAGGGGAGACCAACAGAAAAGCTCAAGCGTGAAAATTCACAAAATGGCGGCTGAGAGACGAGCACAAACACGGATTCAACATTGCCACTTGGTGTGGAAAAACAATTCATGCAGCTGAAAATTGTTGGTATAAAGGAGCTGTAGGCAGAAACTGAGCAAAAAGAGTGCATTGAACAGGCATGTTTGAGAAAGAAACATGAACAACATACTGTAAAAATACAGAAACCAAAGAGTAGAAAGAACATCTACATGGTACACTAAAGGACATGAGAAAAGACCACATTCACAGTTGGAGAGGAACTGTTACTAAACATAGAAGCCATTGCTGGCAACACAGATACTGTGTCAGTGATAACAGGAACTGCAGATGCTGGAGAATCCAAGATAACAAAGTGTGAAGCTGGATGAACACAGCAGGCCAAGCAGCATCTCAGGAGCACAAAAGCTGACGCTGAAGGGTCTAGGCCCGAAACGTCAGCTTTTGTGCTCCTGAGATGCTGCTTGGCCTGCTGTGTTCATCCAGCTTCACACTTTGTTATCACAGATACTGTGCCAATCACTTACTGAATGGGAGGCCAGTTAGAATGGAGGAGCACACCAGAGCAGTAGTTTCACTGACACCTGAAAGTGTGCATTAGAATCATAGAATCCCCACAGTAAGAAAGCAGGCCACTCGGCCCATCAAGTCCACACTGAAGATCCCACCCAGATCCCCACCCCTAGTACACCTCTGCATTTCCCAAGACCAATCCACCTAACCTGCACATCTTTGGACTGTGGGAGGAAACTGGAGCACCCAGAGGAAACCCATGCAGACGTGGGGAGAATGTGCTAACTCCACAATTGTACTAAGAATGTGCACCGGTGAAGTGGTGCCTCCGAGGAGTTATATCTGTGTGAATGTCCAGTTGAACAGTCACTCTGTACACTTGTCATTATACGTTGTTGAAGAAAATTTTGCAAAGAACATGGTGGAGAAAATCAAACTCAACTGGGTTTAAGTAAGTTGATTGTCAGGTTCTAGAACTGATCTTCTCAAATTTGAAAGGAACATGTTATTGTTTGCAATGGGGATTTAGGTCATATCATCAATGCAAAGGGACTTCACAAATCACCTTCAACAGTAAAAGCCATGATTGTAAACGTAAACCAATTACTATCATTTCTGGGCTTGCTAAATTACTATTTGTTTCAAATTTGCAACCATTCCATTGCACAATTCATTACACTAAAACAAGAACTGGAAATGAAATGATCAGTGCCAAAGGCCTTAAAAGCCAGAAACTTATGTCAGAAATCCTGACCCATTTTGACTCAAAGTTCACATTGCAATAACAATCAACGCAACACCATCGGGAGGGGGAGCAGTAATTTCTCACACATTACCCAATAACGAAGAGGAGCCAGAGGCTTTTGCATCAGGGTTGTTAACAAAGCAGAAATGAATTATGCACAGATTGAGAAAGAAGCTCCAGGAATCATTTTTTGCATTGGATGATTCCAGAGAGCTCTCTGATGAAGGGTCTAGGCCCGAAACATCAGCTTTTGTGCTCCTGAGATGCTGCTTGGCCTGCTGTGTTCATCCAGCTTCACACTTTGTTATCTTGGATTCTCCAGCATCTGCAGTTCCCATTATCACTCAGTTCTAATATTAGTTCAACGAGAGACTGCTTGGGATACCAGGTATAGTACAAATGGGCTTTTGTGGTACAGTGGTAATGTCTCTACCTCTGAGCCAGAAGACCTGGGTTCAAGTCCCACCTGTTGGAGATGTGTGTCAGAAACAATGGGGAAAAAAATATTTAAAGTAGTCAGAATCTTTTCCCCAGAGTTGAAATATCTAAAACTAGGAGGCATGCATTTAAGGTGGGAGGGAGAAAATTCAAAGGAGAAGTGAAGGACAAGATACAGAGAATGGAGGATTCTGGAATGCACTGCCACGGGTGGTGAAGGCAGATATGATAGGGGCGTTTAAGGTCTTTTAGATAACCACATGAATATGAAAGGGTTATGAACCAAGGGCAGGCAGAAGGGATTAGTTTAATTTGGTTAATGCCAAACTACCTCAATAAAACTACTTCTATTGCAGTAGTACGACTAATCTAATCTGGAGGTCCCACCTCTATGAGAACCATATCAAATGCCCCAGAAATCTAAAAGCTTCCTTCCTGCACCATTTCTCCTGCCCCACTTCTCTTATTTCCATTTTCACGAGTTGCTTAATTAATTGATTTTGTTTCAGTCTAGAATTCACCTGGCATTTTCCTTGACATCAAGACACAAAAATGATACTATTGAGAGACCTAGTAAATTTCCTGGAAGCCACCCAGAATCCAAGATTGTTAATAATAATAGCCTTTACTGGTCAGTGCATTGAGCATAGGAGTTGGGATGTTATGTTGTGGCTGTACAGGACATTGGTCAGGTCACATTTGGAATACTGTCTGCAAATCTGGTCTCCCTGCTGGAGGAATGATGTTTTGAAACTGGAAAGGGCCCAAAAATGACTTACATGGATGTTGCCAGGGCTGGAGAGTTTGAGCTCGTACTGAATAGGCTGGGACTGTTTTTCCTGGATCTTCAGAGGGGTGACCTTATTGAGGTTTGTAAAATCATGAGGGACATGGATAGGGTAACTAGACAAGGTCTTTACCTGGGGCCGGGGAGTCCAAAACTAGACCGCCTAGGTTTCAGGTGAGAGGGTAAAGAGTTAAAAAGGACCTAAGGGCCAACTTTTTGATGCAGAGGTTGGTGCATACATTGAATGAGCTGTCGGAGGAAGTGGTGGAGGCTGGTACAGTTACAACATTTAAAAGGCATCCTGATGGGTATATGAATGGGAAGTGCTTAGAGGGATATAGGGCAAATGCTGGCAAATGGGATTAGCTTTATCTAGGATATCTGGACTGCATGAACAAATTGAACTGAATGGTCTGTTTCTTTGCGGTACATCTCTATTACTGTATGACTCTAATAGGTGGAACGGTCAAGCATGTTTGTTCAGTTCATGGGTAATGTTACACATAACATTCAACACCTTATCTCTTGCCATTCAAAAGCTGTAAGTAAAGAATAAAATATGTAGATAATTTCTAGAATTTCAGCGACAATTGCATAATAAATAAACAAAATCACTCCAGGAAACATCTAAAGATATCTGCCATAGATATTTTCTTTCTAAAATATAAATTTGATTTCAGCTTAAATAATTATAAATTATCTTTTGTGGCAAACCGAAAACAGATGTAAACTTTTGAGATGGGCAAAAATACGGGCAGTTGTTCCTGTCAAATCATATCACAGTAGAAGTGGTGCTGTCTGCTATTGCTTAATAAATATTACGAAATACTGATATCATTGTGTTGGGAGATTGCTGAGGGGATATTTATGGTGATAGACATGATTTTTGATAATCCTTGCACATCAGTGAGGAAGAAAAACATCATTATTTTCTTTCATAGATAACAAGGTGTAGAGCTGGATGAACACAGCAGGTCAAGCAGCATCAGAGGAGCAGGAAGGCTGACGTTTCGGACCTAGATTCTGCTCCTCTGATGCTGCTTGGCCTGCTGTGTTCATCCAGCTCTACATCTTGTTATCTCAGATTCTCCAGCATCTGCAGTTCCTACTATCTATTATTTTCTTTCAGATTATTTAGTACACTGACAGACGCTGGTTGTGTTACATCATTTCAAAGTGAAATAATTCACTCCTGAAGCAGTTTGATTATGAAATAAAAGCACGCAAGAACCTCAGCCAGTCTATTGTTTGTGACACTGCATTTTCTGTATTTTTATTAAATTTATTTTCCTCACACTCATCTCTCTGGAACATATATAGGTCCTGCACATTGATCGAATTATTGTCACAAGTACAGAGATAAAGTGAAAAGAGTTGTTTTGCATACTATATAGGCAGATCATACCATACAAAGAGTATCGGGGTGGCAGAACATAGTACAGAATACAGTGTTGCAAACACAGAGACGGTGCAGAGAGAGATCAGCATTAACACTTGAGATATCTGTTCAAAAGTCTGATAATGGCAGGGAAGAAGCTGTTCTTGAATCTATTCAGATGTGTCATCAAACTTTTGTATCTTCTGCCTGAAGGAAGAGGATGGAAGGGAGTATAACAGTGTTTGGAGGGGTCTTCAATCATGTGGGTTGCATTCCTGAGGCAGCAGGAAGTTTAGGTGGAGTCAATGGATGGAAGGCTGGTTGGCATTATTGGCTGGGCTTTGTTCATAACTGTGGTTTCTTGCAGTCTTGAGAAGAACAGTTGCCAAACCATGCTGTGATGTATCCAGATAGGATGCTTTCTGTAGTACATGGCAAGGCCACTCAGGATCCACTTCAGGAGATAGGTAATCACCTATATTCCTCCAGGGAAAGGGTCGCGGATTGCTCCGACAGCACCTTTCCTGTACAGACTGAGTGCTGCAGTCTGACCTCGCAAACAAAAAGAACAACTTGGCTGCAATAAACTCGAGGACAAAATGGTTTGACATAGTGAACATGTGGCCAATAGCAAAGGTCCTTTTGTTCCCAGCGAAGGGGATTTCAAAACCAGAGGGCATATATTTAAGGTGAGAGGGGGAAGATTCTAAAGGGACCTTACGGGCAACACCTTCACAAGAGAGTGATGCATATGTGGAATAAATTGCCAGAGGTAGTGATAAAGACGGGTACAGTTACAACGTATAAAAGACATTCGGACAAGTACATGAATAGATAAGGTTTAGAGGTATATGGGCCAAAAGCAGGCAAACTGGGCTAGTTCATTTTGGGAAACCTAGTCAGACTGAACTATGGCGGCTCAGTGGTTAGCACTGCTGCCTCACAGCACTAAGGACCTGGGTTCAATTCCTATGTGGAAGTTTGCATGTTCTCCCCATGTCTGTGTGGGTTTCCTCCCATAGTCCAAAGGTGTGTAGGCTAGGTGGATTGGCCATGCTAAATTGCCTGTAGTGTTCAGGGATGTGTAGATTAGGTGGGTTATTGGGGGATGGGCCTGGGTGGTCTGCTCCAAGGGTTGGTGTGGACTCATTGGGCTGAGGGGCCTGTCACAACACTGTAGGGATTCTATTCTATAATTCAGACCAAAAGTCTGCTTCTGCACTGTATGGCTCTATGCCTTTTACCAGATCATTCTTTTATTTTTAGAGATGAAAAATGTAATGGAACAAAACTTGAAAACATTGTGGCATTGTAGAACTCCAGAAGGGCACAGACAAGTTGGTGAAGTGGGCAGAATGATGACAAATGAAATTCAATGAAGGGAAGTATAAGGTGAGTGTGAGGCATTTTAGTAGGAATATCATCAACAGACAGTTTAAAATAAGGGGTACAAGACTTAGGGGGTGAAAAAGCAGAGGAATCTGAGCGCACCTGTCCATAGATTAATGAAGGTGGCAGGAAGGTAGAGACAGCATAAAGTGTTTCGTATCTTGAGCTTTATTAATTGGGCCATGGAGTACAAGAGCAGGATGTTATACAGGACGCACTCATAGAACTGTGTTCAGCTCTGGGTGCCACAATATAAGAAAGATGTGATAGCATTACAGAGAGTGCAGAAGAGATTTACAAAAATAGCTCCAGGAATGAAAAACTTCTGCTATGAGGATAGACTGGAAACATTGGGACTCCTTGAAGTGATGAAGGCTTAGAAGAGGTAGAAGATTTTAAAGTTGTGAGAGGACTGAATGGAGTAGATGGGGAGAAACTGTTCTCACTCACACAAGAATTGGGAACGAAATTGGAGATCTACAGTGGTTTATAAATGTAGCAAAGGTGACATGAACAAAGAAATGTCTTTACATAGCAGACGGTTTGGGTCCAGAATGTACTGCCTGAGAGTGTGGTAAAGTAAGGGTGAGTTGAGGTATTCAAGAGGGCAATTGGAAGATTAGTGGACTAGGAACATCATGCAAGGATATGGGGGCAAGGCAGATGAATGACACTAAGTTATGCCAGTTGTGATTGGAACAATATCAGCCAGGAGGACTTCACAGAATATGAGCTCCCTGATTGGGGCTGTTAACGTGTTCCAATCAGGGAGCCCTGGCTGACAGATATAAAAAGGAGTGTCAGAGGTTCTATTCACTCTTGGCTGTGAGCTAGCTAGGTCAGTATCATGGACTGAGCATGTGTAAATAAAGGATGACTTGGTGATGGGATATTGGCCTTCATGGAGTTATTTTAGAAATACTCAAAGGAGAGATGGTATAGACACGTTTGGCCCCCTTCTGCACCACATCAATTCTGTGATTTGCCCTATAATCACTGGTTTGACTTGGTATCAAATAATGCTACTTCGGTGCATCTTGGGGTGTCTTTTACACTACAGAAATGCAAGTTGCTATTGTTATTGGATGAGGTTAAGGGAGGATGGCTCGCGCTTGTGACACTCAACACTGAACATGAAACTTGAGTCATTGCCTTCTCTGGATGAAAGATAAAATTTGAGGAAATAAAATGTTTAAAAATAAAGATCTCAGGCTTAAATTGCTGTAGGGTGTGGCTAATTACAGGAATCTGAACGGCCTTTCAAAAAATCTACTACATTATAGAAAAATGCATGGCTATCATAGCATAAGTATCCTATTCCACCCAATGAATTGGTAATATCATTACATTCCATAAAAAGGAAGGATTCTAATTAAATTTATCCCTCATTAGATACTGCTGCAGTCACTCCATCTAAATCATCAAAGGACATTAGCATTAACTTTTCTTTAAAATTCATTCTTAGCAGGTGAGCATCATCAAAGATAAAAGGCCAGCAATTATTGCCCATCCCTGAGTGCTCCTAAAAAGGTAATGGTGAGTTACCTTCTTGATCTGCTGCACTCCATGGTATAGGTGCACCCAAAGTGCTGATATAGAGAGAGTTTAACCCAGTAGCAGTGAAGGAACCATGACATAATCCCGGGTCAGGACGGTGTGTGGAGGGGAACTTGTGATATATTATATTTCTCTGCACGTACTGCCTTTACTCTTCTAAGTGGTAGTGCTGCAGATGCTGCTAAAGGACCATTGTTGAGTTGCTGTTGTGCAATTGGTACATGGTACATGTTTTTGCCCACCATATACCAATGGTAAGGGAGTGAATGTTGACAGTGGTGGTCAGTGTGCCAATCAAGCAGGCTGTTTGCTTTGGATGGTGGAGCTCTCCTGAGTGTTGCTGGAACTGCACCTTTCCAGTTAATGGAGGGTAACTCAGCACATTCTTGACTTGTGCTTAAGTAGTGAGACATCTAGATGTCAGGGGGTGACTTAATTGCTGAAGAATTCCCAGCTTCAAGCCTGCTCACAAATGGTGCTGAACATCACTCATTCAGCAGCAAACATAGAATATAGAACATTACAGCACAGTACAGGCCCTTCAGCCCTCGATGTTGCGCTGACCTGTGAAACCAATCTGAAGCTCAGCTAACCTACACTATTCCATTATCATCCGTATGTTTATCCAATGATCATTTAAATGCCCTTAAATTTGGCGAGTCTGCTACTGTTGCAGGCAGGCCATTCCATGCCCTCACTACTCTCTGAGCAGAGAACCTACCTCTGACATCTGTCCTTTATCTATCACCCCTCAATTTAAAGCCATGTCCCCTCATGTTAGCCATCACCATCCGATGAAAAAAGCTCTGACTGTCCACCCTAACTAATCCTCAGATCATCTTGTATGCCTCTATTAAGTCACCTCTTAACCTTCTTCTCTCTAACGAAAACAGCCTCAAGTCCCTCAGCCTTTCCTCATAAGACCTTCCCTCCGTACCAGGCAACATCCCAGTAAATCTCCTCTGCACCCTTTCCAATGCTTCCACATCCTTCCTATAATGCGGCAACCAGAACTGTACACAATACTCCAAATGTGGTCGCACAAGAGTTTCGTACAGCTGCAACATGACCTCATGTCTCCGAAACGCAACCCCTCTACCAATAAAACATCCTTACATCCAATCTTATGTGCGAGGCAAGAGCCTCAGTGAAGCAGCTGAAATGGTTGAGCCCAGACACTATCCCCATCCATGTTGGGGTGATCTTTCTTGCTTAGCTCATGAATAAAAAGCAAATATAGAAGGAAATAAAGGGAATCAATTCCACTTTAGTGAAGGACATTTTAACCTCCAGGGGTCTATATTCTGAACAGCCACATAAAAACATGAGAAAGAGACAGAAAAGGAAAGAGAAAGCAGTAAGTTCATCTACTCAGTAACTTGTGACTGTGGTGCCTTTTGCATCATGAGGCAGACTGCATCCAGCTGAAAGAAAAACTGAAAGTGCTGGAGAGACTCAGCAGGTCTGTGGAGACCCACAGAGGTAACATCTCAAGGCTAGTTTGACTCTTCTTCAGAATTAGTCATTGGTTTGAAACATTAATCCTGTCTCTGATATGACATCTATGCAATGAGAAGCAAATTGGCATTTAAAAAGAGCTAGCACAGCATCAATGGGTTCAATAGTCTCCTTCTGTGCTAGATGATTCTGTGGATTCCAAGCCAAGTAAGACGTAAGCCAAAGCATTCAAGAGTGAAAGGGCATTATTGGAAAAGGAAACACAGGCATTTGAAAATAAACAGGGAGCACATTTCAGCTGTTTACTTTGGCTCGTCATGTTAGATTTTTGTAAGTGTCTGAAATTCCCCTTACTCTTCTAAACTCCAATTCAGCTCCCAGTTCCCGGGGAAAATTAATTTAAATGTCGCTGTCTGGTTCCTAAGTGGGAAAAAGATAGGACTGTTGTGAAGAGAAAACATGGGAGTTGTGCCTCCACAGAATTCCGTCCCATGGCTCCTGACCTTGTTTGAATCAGACAATCAGTTGCCAATAGTTACTCACACGCGTCACATTAATGAATGATACTCACAACCTGTCTACAGCACAGTTGGGCCCAATGTGTACACAAAGGTGTGTGCAGCATAAATATCCATCAGTATTTTAATTACAAAATCTTCATACTAAGCACTCAGCTGGTCTTGAATTTGCTGCCTTCACACAAGTTTAATAGCTTTAAGGCCCTCAAGCTAGGGGGAGCTAATATTAGCAAGGATTCCTAAAATTCCTGGGAAGTGCAAATGTGAGCATTCATTGGTGAACTGGTAAATAACCAGTACATTGAGCAGATTAAGGCTAGATACTTATATGCTAAAACAAAAAAATGGAAATGTATTAAAAAAAAATGGATTTCAAGGCTGCATTGTTCAGTCTTTGATAATATTGTTCTCTTGTGGTTTCTCAGGTTCGAAAAAAATTCACAATGATATTATGGATCCTAACAAATCCTAAAACCTTGAGGAAATGTGGACTCAACAGCTCTGTGGAGATGCCTAATAAGGAAAGGAGCATTACTTCTTGACATAGAACATGCTTTGTTCAAAAAGGATAAAAGCAAACATTGGATTGATGTCAATAAATATTTCATTCAAAATTCATTAAGTATTTGGATGCATTAACATTTCACGACTGATTAAACTCACCTCATTTATATGCAGTTTCCAATTCTCTTACTTACAGGTTAGAAGCTAGATTGTGACAATTCACAACATGAAAGTGAGAGCGACCATGTCCAGTTCACTGCTCACTCCTCCAGCCCTCCATCTCGGTCTCCAGTCATCAACATTGCAGGACACACTCTATGAGTAGCTAACGCATATATCCTCCACCCTCAGGTGCTGACATCTGACACACACCAGCTTCTCCACACCCTCATGGTCACCTCTGACCCACTTGCAAGACAGATTCTACAATTTCTCACTACACTTTGCAGTGCAGTGGATCAGTGCATTTGGAACATAGCTGCCAGGACACTTCGTTCACAGGGCCATACCTGTGGGTCATGGTTTGTATGGGGTTGCATTTTAGGGATCCTGGCTTGCTTTCTCAGCTCACACTCATTTTGCACCTGCTGGTACACCCCCGTGATTTAGCCACTCAGTGGAAATCACCCCCACTTTTCCAGGAATCATCACAAAAGTTAAAGTATTTTACAAATGTTCACAGAATTCCCCAATTTACCTACCTTTTAGACCCAGATGGACACCAGGTTTCTGTACTTAATGAGAGTTACCATTTATTTGAAAATATATAGTTTGTAATTATAGATAAATAATTATGGACTCATTGATTAAACTCCCTTCTATACACACATATATAGATAATCACAGACCGAGAAGAAAAAGGGTGTTTTGGTGGATGGAAAGACTGAGAAGGCAATTCAGTGGTAGGGTTTGCTGAGATGATCCTTTCATTAATTAGAATGCTGTTTCTCAACCTTCCTTCTCCAGATATTTGCTTGCAGGAGGCACACAGTGACTGGTTCATAGTTTCAAGGTCTCTTTGAGTCTGCAAACAAAATTTCAGGAAAGTAAAAAGACGCAGCCTTTACACTATTTGGATGCTCAAAGCATCCTTGATTATCATTGCCTTGCCTTGCTTTCTTTGCACTTTGACTCCACATGCAGCTTAAAGGGTTACTGGACTTCAGGCCTGACTCACTCTTCAGCACAGACGTTAAACAGGCAGCTTGGCAGCAATCATCAGTCAAAGGACTGGCATGTTTTGGAATGGCACCATACCACATCAATCTCACATCTGCAGCATGTGCCAGCAGCACACATAAACTTACTGCATGTGCAACAAACAAATGGCCACATCGCCAACTCGAAGGGGAATACACAGTCAAGTCAAGGGAGGCAGCCTTTAGTTTGGGAGCCTGGACAGTAAGCCAAGGGCAGTATCCAGGGACACAGACATGTTCTGTTTTTACAGCTGCAGCATGAGAGTCAGGGGTCCATGTCCCTGCTGTTCCAGGCAGTTGGCCAAAGTCAGTCCTACAGGCCCAGAGCTAACAATCCGGGGGCATTGTGTTCAGTCAGATGGATACTTGCACACAGTTCAATCCACGTTCCAGTCACACATCAATTGTTAGTGTATGTCCAAGTCAGTTAATCAGAGGGTTGGACCTGAGGCCGATGAGAGTCAAGGGTCAGCTATCAGGTGCCACTGCTGTGGTAGGAACGGTGGGGAAATCAAGGCTGGAAGCTGCACGTGGGGACATACAAGAGTTGATACTTGTGAAGGGGAGGGCATCTCCACCTATAAGTCAGGGGGAAATGATACTGCATTAGAGGACATGAGATTGTGGGAGGAGGAGTCATCGATGGTCACCCCACAATGTAAGGTTCAGTGTAGCACGAACGTGTGGCATGATTAAGCTGTAGGGTCGGGGCTCAGGTGGTCCTGTTGAGAGATGAAGTTGAGGGTCTAAGTGGTGTGTGGGAGTATTTGGAAGCTCAGGACTGACAGGCTTGATAGGGAAAGCCAGGAGGAGTGCCACACATGATCTGCATTATCTTCAATGCCCACGCAAATTGTAAATACCCACTGTAAATGGGAAATGGCTGCAATCATGCTGAATGGAGTAGGTGTTTCTTTTTCAGTCTGAGCATACCCAGCTCTATTTGTCAATGATGTGAGGACCTTCAGGGGGCAATTGTATTAATCCAGCACATTCACATGGAGATTGAACATAATGACAGTGACCTGAATATGAAATGTATGCAGTATCCACCTGCATGGGATACAAATCCTGGTCACACCCAATCTTGACCATGTCATTAGTCATTGCACAGTCATCTCTGTGAAGCAGAATTAATCCCAGGTGACTAGGGCGTCTGTGAGCCACAATTCACAACCCAAGATCTCACAGGCTGCACTTTGGCTGATTTTGTCTCAGCTTGAACGATAAATATTCACTAACGAGTTCTTATATGCAGTGCTGCCATTCCTAGCTAATAGTGACTCAGTACCTGAGTATGCCTACTGCACTTACAACTTCCTACTCTATTTGTGCAACTTGCCTTCTGTTGTATTTGTTGGAACAGAGGTGCTTGTGTGAAGGTTCCATGTAGAGATATTCTACGACCCTCCTTGTAGGAACCCTCTAAGTCCCACTCGATGGATGGCTGTACTAAATGGTCAATTGAGAGCGATGTGAATGCTGACTGTTCACATTCCTATGGGCCTGTTACTTCTCTTTCATTCCCCACATGGTTCATTGGAAGCATGACCATTGGATCCAGGCACAGCAGGGATTACTGTCGCTCCAACTGACTCTCAGAGAAAAGGAGGAGGACAAGATGCACCAGCAAGGCCAGAACCAGCAGAAACCTCCAGCAGCTGCTGAACAACCTCCACAGGAAGAAGTCACAGCTGGAGGCTCCCTTCAGGATGTGCAGGAGGCCCAGAATTATCATGCATGATGCCTTTTCTTCCAGATGAACGAAGCACAGTGTAAGCCCGGGACACCATCACTGAGCTATTTCATTCACTGAAGTGGAACCTTTCACATGAAGGAATGGGTAGCCATCCCATTGCAGAGGTCATCAAGGTGACGGCTGCACAAAACCTCTTTACATTCGGCTGCTTCCAAGGATCCACTGGGGACCTGCATGAGATTTTACAGCCTTCAACCCAGAAATGTATCAAGGCTGTTCCTGATGCGGTTTGTGCCTGATCACAGCTCTTCATCTCGTTTCCCCGTGACGAGGTCCATGTTGCAGATTGGGCAGTAAGCTTTGCCAACAGAGTTGGCATCGCCCAAGTCCAGAATGCCTTAGGCAGGGCACACATTGCTTCGAGAGAACCTTATCATAATGTAACTGACTTTGTCAAAAGAAAAAGCTTTTGTTCCATCAATGTCAAATCAACTGTGATCATCAGTACCACATCTTAGAAACTGCGCTAGGTACCCTGGAGTTGCATGATGCCCATATCCTTGAGTACTCTCATGTTGCTGCTTTATTTGAAGGGCTGGAGACCTTACATGGGTGATAACTCAGAGAAAAGGACCACCCACTGAGGTCATTGCAAATGACTCCATTACAAAACCCCAGACTGAGGCCAAGGGTGGATAAAATGCAACCTATTCTTCCACCAACAGGGGGCAGACAATAGGCTTGGTGAAAAAGAGGTTCCTGGGCTTGGATTGGTCGGGGGGGGGGGGCGGTCTTCACAGTGCACTCCAGACAGATCATGTTGCACAACCCTAGCCTGCAATGTTCTTCACAACTGGAACAGGCAAATAGGGGATGTGATGGACACTGAAGAGCTGGGGCAGCACAACAGTCTTCCAAGGAGAAGATAGAACACTGCAGAGTCGAGTACAACAAGCCAGGCAGGACCCAACTAACAACCAGTTGCAGTAGCTGTGAAAACAGAAGTGGCTGGAAAAGCTCAGCAGGTCCGGCAGCATTTGTGGAGAGAAAACCAGAGTCAACCTTTCAGGCTGAGTGACGCCTTCCTCAGAACGGATAGATGTGAGGCGGGCACAGTGAGCGCTCATTGACTGTACAATTATTGTTGATCAAAAAGGCAAGCAGTGCCAGGCAGTTCCCAAGGGCAAATGCAGTTTTTGTTTGATTGATATTTTGGTTCACTTTTGCTATGGCTGAATAAAACTTAATGTTTTGAACTGTCTGAAGGCTTGCCAGTGTGTGATGATCCCACATTGGACAATGAAAGGGTGCTGGGCTTCACTGGGCATTGGGAGAGGTTAGAACTCCCTTAGACAGGTTTGTAAAATGGGATATGGCTAAGGGGGGAGGAGGTGCTATGCTGGTGATCAAGTAGCAAGACAGAAACTAATGTGCACTTGTATGTACAATGTGAAGTCAACCATGCCAACTGTGAGCCTGCAAAATGTTTGTTTCTGGTTACCCTCTAACTATGAAGGGCAGTTGTGGACTGGGTTAAATGATGAAGCCAATGGCAGGAATCCCGGGATTACTCAGCAGTGGCAAATTCTTCCACTTAACAGCAACTGGGAGAATACAATGCATCAAAGCGGCATGGTGCACCTGGAAAACATTCTAAGAATTCTACAGAACTCACCAAAATTGTCACTTGGTCAATTTTTGGTATAATTCACCCCATTAAATAAACAAAGGCACAAAAATGATTCACAAAGTGGGTAACCAAACACGAGACAATATGGGTGTCAGGAAGGATTAGAAACATTAGCACTTTTCTGTAGCAAAAATAAACCATGAGTTGGACATGGTAAATGGAGATGAAGCATTTCTACTTAAAGGGAACTAAAACCGAAAATGCAAGTGAATTTCTAATAAATACTACAGGAAGATAAGGACAAATTTATTTTGACACTGTGTGGTTAGAATGTGGAACTCGGACACAGGAAGTGGTTGAGATGAGTAGCTTAGGCATGTTCGAAAGGAAATTAAAACAGCTGAGATGAAGCAGGTAGAATTCAAGTTGATTCTATAATTGCAAAGGGATTTGTATGAAACATAAATAGCCAGAAAGGCCAATTGGCCTGGCTTCTGTGGTCAACCATTATGGAAATTAAACAACATTACAGTACCTATCATCACAATCCAGGTGCTGTGGCCATGACTGCCTACATAGCAGTCTAAAACAATTTGATTCACACTCTTAATACTTACTATCCAGTAAGATGGATGCAAAGTGGGATGCTCCAGACGTCACTCATCCATCCGCTCAGTCATTTCTTTCTACCTCTTTTCCGCACTTCCCGCGGCCAAGGGTACACACCCCCGGCCTCCGACTCCCAACCTCTGAAGCGGAGACATCAGTGACTAGTAGGCTGACGCATACTTGGGCCAGTGGCCTGGTACAAAGTGGGGACAGTGGCTGGTATAAAGTGGGGACATTGGGCTTGTACAAAATGGGTGCAGTGGGCTGGTACAAATTGGGGGCAGTGGGTTGGTACAAAGTGGGGGCAGTGGCCTGGTATAAAGTGGGGACAGTGGCTGGTATAAAGTGGGGACATTGGGCTTGTACAAAATGGGTGCAGTGGGTTCGTACAAAATGGGGACAGTGGCTGGTACAAAGTGGGGGCAGTGGGATGGTACAAAGTGGGGGCAGTGTCTGGTATAAAGTGGGGGCAGTGGGATGGTAGAAAGTGGGGACAGTGGCTGGTACAAAGTGGGGGCAGTGGCTGGCATAAAGTGGGGGCAGTGGGATGGTAGAAAGTGGGGACAGTGGCTGGTACAAAGTGGGGGCAGTGGCTGGCATAAAGTGGGGGCAGTGGGATGGTACAAAATGTGGGCAGTGGCCTGGTACAAAGCAGGGGCAGTGGGCTGGTACAAAGTGGGGGCAGTGGGCTGATACAAAATGTGGGGGCAGTGGGCTGGTATAAAGTGGGGACAGTGGGCTGGTATAAACTGGGGACAGTGGAATGGTACAAAGTGGGGACAGTGGCTGGTACAAAGTGGGGGCAGTGGCTGGCATAAAGTGGGGGCAGTGGGATGGTAGAAAGTGGGGACAGTGGCTGGTACAAAGTGGGGGCAGTGGCTGGTATAAACTGAGGACAGTGGGATGGTACAAAGTGGGGGCAGTGGGATGGCATAAAGTGGGGACAGTGGTCTGGTACAAAGTGGGGGCAGTGGAATGGTACAAAGTGGGGGCAGTGGGCTGGTATAAACTGGGGACAGTGGGATGGTACAAAGTGGGGGCAGTGGGATGGCATAAAGTGGGGACAGTGGTCTGGTATAAAGTGGGGACAGTGGGATGGTACAAAGTGGGGGCAGTGGGCTGGTATAAACTGGGGACAGTGGGATGGTACAAAGTGGGGGCAGTGGGCTGGTACAAAGTGGGGGCAGTGGGATGGTACAAAGTGGGGACAGTGGGATGGTACAAAGTGGGGGCAGTGGGCTGGTATAAACTGGGGACAGTGGGATGGTACAAAGTGGGGGCAGTGGGATGGTACAAAGTGGGGGCAGTGGGCTGGTATAAACTGGGGACAGTGGGATGGTACAAAGTGGGGGCAGTGGGCTGGTATAAACTGGGGACAGTGGGATGGTACAAAGTGGGGGCAGTGGGATGGCATAAAGTGGGGACAGTGGTCTGGTACAAAGTGGGGACAGTGGGATGGTACAAAGTGGGGGCAGTGGGATGGTACAAAGTGGGGGCAGTGGGCTGGTATAAAGTGGGGACAGTGGGGTGGTACAAAGTGGGGGCAGTGGGCTGGTATGAAGTGGGGTCAGTGGCCTGGTACAAAGTGGGGGCAGTGGCCTGGTACAAAATGTGGGCCGTGGCCTGGTACACAGTGAGGGCAGTGGGCTGGTAAAAAGTGGGGGCAGTGGGCTGGTACAAATTGGGGGCAGTGGGCTGGTACAAAGTGGGGGCAGTGGGCTGGTACAAAATGTGGGGGCAGTGGAATGGCATAAAGTCGGGGCAGTGGGCTGGTACAAAGTCGGGGCAGTGGGCTGGTATAAAGTGGGGACAGTGGGATGGTACAAAGTGGGGGCAGTGGGATGGCATAAAGTGGGGACAGTGGCCTCGTACAAAGTGGGGGCAGTGGGATGGTACAAAGTGGGGAGAGTGGCTGGTATAAGGTGGGAACAGTGGGATGATACGAAGTGGGGACAGTGGCCTGGTACACAGTGGTGGCAGTGGCCTGGTACAAAGTGTGGACAGTGGGTTGGGACAAAGTGGGGAGAGTGGGCTGGTACAAAGTGGGAAGAGTGGCCTGGTACAAAGTTGGTACAGTGTCTTGTACGAAGTGGGCACAGTGGGCGGGTACAAAATGGGGGCAGTGGCCTGGTACAAAGTAGGGACAGTGGGCTGGTACAAGTGGGAACAGTGGCCTGGTACGAAGTGGGGGCATTGGCCTGGTACAAAGTGGGGGCAGTGGCCTGGTACGAAGTGGGGGCAGTGGCCTGGTACACAGTGGGGACAGTGGCCTAGTACAAAGTGGAGACAGTGGGCTGGTACAAAGTGGGGGCTGTGGCCTGGTATAAATTGGGGGCAGTGGGTTGGTACAAATTCACGGCAGTTGCTGGTATATAGTGGAGACAGTGAGCTGGTACAAAGTGGGGGCAGTGAGTTGGTACAAAGTGGGGGCAGTGAGTTGGTACAAAGTGTGGGCAGTGAGTTGGTACAAAGTGGGGGCCGTGGCCTGGTACACAGTGTGGGCAGTGAGTTGGTACACAGTGTGGGCAGTGAGTTGGTACACAGTGTGGGCAGTGGGTTGGTACAAAGTGGGGGCAGTGAGTTGGTACAAAGTGGGGGCCGTGGCCTGGTACACAGTGTGGGCAGTGAGTTGGTACAAAGTGGGGGCCGTGGCCTGGTACAGTGCATGGCAGCAGCCATTGTTCAGAACACATGGAGGCTCCCAGCACTAGTCTGATGCAGAAAGCCCTTGGAGAGACAGTATGATGTTTATTTTTAATTCTGCCCCTTCTTTTTCTGACCTATGGCTGTACACGTATATCTGTAATGTAACTTTTGTTTCTTTGCTTCTCTATTCTGTCACTAAATCTCGTCCCTGATTACTCTGTACTTAAGATAGCACCATGTGTTGGTGACATTGTTACACTGTAACTAAGCTTGCCACTGAATAAGCTGTACCTATGTACATTTGTACCTAATAAGCTGCTGTAAGTGGTGACTCATAAACTTTTCTTCGTACTTAATTGAGTAATTGTGACAATAACGTTAATTCAATTCAATAATGCATGTTATCCAAATGACTTCTTTTTTATTATTCATGGGATGTGGGCATTGCTAACTGGCCCAGCCTTTACTGCCCACCCCTAGTTGCCCTTGCAGAGTTAAGGTGAGCTGCCTTTTTCAACTAAATAAAAACCAAAAGAATGACGGATACTGTAAATCAGAAACAAAACAGAAGTTGCTGGAAAAGTTCAGCAGGTCTGGCAGCATCTGTGAGGAAAAAAAAATCAGTTAATGTTTCAGGTCAGGTGAGCCTTCCTCAGAACTGAACCCAAAATGTCAACTCTGACTTTTTACTTCACAGATGCTGCCAGACCTGCTGAGCTTTTGCAGCAACTTCTGTTTTGTGCCTTTTTGAACTGTTCGCTGCAATGCCCATAGGGAGGGAGTTCCAGGATTTTGATCCAGCGACAATGAAGGAACGGCGAAAGATTTCCACATCTGATTGGTGACTGGCTTGGAAAGGAGTATGCTGGTGGTGTTGTTCCAATGTAAATATGAATAAGACACTACAGGAGCTAAGAATTTTCCCCAAAACAACTCTCGATCGAAAAGTTTCATAATCCAGATTTGGTGTGCCCTACTTTTGTAATAACAATATGCATTTGTATTGTGCCTTTGCACAAGAACTGGGAGCAGGAGTAGACAATTTAGCCCCTTGAGTCTTTTACATCATTCAATCAGATCATGGCTAATTTGATACTGGGCTTAATTTCAATTTCCTGTAAACCCTTGATTTCCTTGTTTATTTAAAATCTGTCTCTCAGCCTTGTATATACCCAATGACCCAGCCTTCTCTGTTTTCTGGGGAAAGCAATTCCTCAGGCTAATGATCCCCTTAGAGAGGAGAAATCTCCTCATCTCAGTCTTAAATGGAGGATCCCTAATTCTTAAGCTGCCTCGCTGGTTTAATACTCCACTATAAGGGAAAACCTAAAATTGTGTTGTCAACTCAGTGAAGCTATGACAAAGGACCACTTACACATCTGGCAGCATATTCGACAAGCTGAACAATCCCACAACCGACCAGTCAGAGCTAAGCTCTGCAATCCTGCCACATCCAGACACAAATGGTGGGGAGTAATTAAACAAAACACTGGAGGAGGAAGCCCTATAAATATTCCTATTACCAGTGAAGAAAGAGTCCAGCACATCAATACAAAAGACGTGGCTGAAGCATTTGCAACAAGCATGAATCAGAAGTGCCGAGTGAACAATCCATCTGGCCCAGCATCATAGATGTCAGTTTTGTTAGTATTCCAGGGACCCGCGTAACATTCTGGGAAATTGGGTTTAAATCCCACCACAGCAGTAGGTTTTTTTTAATCTGAATTTAAAACTCTAATGATATCCATAAAACAGTTGTCAGTTGTCGTAGATACCCACCTAATTAACTTAAGTCCTTTTGGGAAGGGAAAACAGCTAATGTTACCTGCTGTGGCCTACATGTGACTCCATACTTAACGGCAATATGGTTTCCTGTTAACTGCCCTTTTCAATAGCCTAATTAACCATTCTAAACACCAAAAATATCTCAAAAAAGGAATGAAACTGGCCTGACAACCTGGTGTCAAACTAAGCATTGGAAATGACGATGGCAAACTCAGCTCTGTCAACAGTACCCTGGGGCTCGTGCCAAAATTGGAAGAGCTGTCTCATCAAGCAACAGCCTGACAAAGTCATACCTTACAGCAATGTTCCAGACCACCATCAGCACCATATATCCAGTCCCACCAGCAGGGGTGGAAATAGAGTGATACAGTCAGGAGGGAGCTGCCCTAAGAGTCTTCAACCTTTGATCCATGAAGTCTCATGGTTTCTGGTCAAAAATTGACAAGGAAACCTCCTGCTGATTACCTCATACCATTCTCCCTCAACTGATGAATCAGTACTCCGCCATGTTGAACAGCAATTGGAGGAAACACTGAGGGTGGCAAGACCACAGAATGCACTCTGGGTGGTAGAACTTCAAAGCGCATCATCAAGAATGGCATGGATGCACCATTACTGTCTGAGCTGGTCGAGACCTAAATGGTAATTTGGCCAGACTGGTTCTGCAGTAGGTAGTAATTTGGAACAACCATAGGGAAGAACGTATATGATCTCATCTCACCAATCTGCCTGCCACAGCTTCATCGGTCTATGACAGTATTAGCAGGAGGCACTGCACAGAGAATATCCTCCATAATTTCATATTGCCAAATGAACATGTGCAATCTACAAAGGGCTTAAGATTAAAGCAGGTAATTCAGCCTTTTGAATATGCTCTGCAGTTCGATATGCTCATGGCTGATCTGTTTGAGTTTTGAATTCCGCACTTATCCTGAAAATCTTTGATTCCCCTTCCTGTCAAGAAAGTACCTCCCTCTGCTTTAAACATACCAAAGAGGTGGTCTCCAATAGCTTATAAAGGAGAGTTTTAAAGTCACACAACTGTCTGAAAGAAAATATTTCTCCTCATCGTGCTCCTAAAAAGGGGACCACTAATTTTAAATAGTGACCTCTAGTTCTGAACTCATCCACAACAGGAAGCATCATTCCCACATCCACCTTGTCAAGGCCATTCAGTATAATACACTTTAATCAGGTCACTTCCTCACTCTTCTAAGCTTGAGTCGAAGCAACCCCGGCCTGTCCAGTTTATTCTCATAAGACAATCACCTCATTCCCAGATTCCAGGCATCAATCTAATAAACTTCATCTGGAACTAGTCCTTAAATAGGGAGGCCAAAACTGCACATTGTATTCGAGATGTGATCTCACCAGTGTTCCATATAACTGAAGCAGGACATTGTTACTTTCACATTCAATTCATGTCATAATAGGGGTTTGCATTCCATTATGTGTCTTCATTACCTTCTGTACCTGCACACTAACGGACCCATCAGTCTAAGTCCAGCATTAGAGGAAGAGTGCGCAATGTGAACATCTCCAGCTCAGAGGCAGTGGGCGCGGAAGCAACAGCAATGGTGGTAGAAAATGAGAACTTCGCCAGGACCCCAGGGACAATGTTGGACAGTGGCGACTGGAGGAACAGAGAGGCTGACGTGTACTGAGAGGGAGAGGTGGACATTTGAAGCTATTTTAGTTTTAGTAATACCAATTTAATATTAATATAAATAAGTATTTTGTGAGTCATGCTGTAGAACACAAGACTGTTGTCGACCTCGGAATCCTGATGTTATTCTCTATTTAGTAATGCTTTGCTCTTCCATTCATCCTGTCAGATTGAACAACTTCACAGTTTCCCGCATTATGCTTCACCTGCTAGATTTTTAACGACTCACTCAACCTATCTATACCCCTTTGTAAACTCCTTATCTTCTGTCATCTGCAAATTAAGTGACAGTGCCTTCACTCCCCTCATCTATGTCATTGATGTAAATTGTAAAAAGTTTGGATCCCAGTTGGACTTCAGTCATCACTTCTGCTGACCAGGCAAAGATCTATTAATGCATACTCTCTGTTTTCTGCCATCCAGCCAATCTTCCATCTGTGCTAACGTAGTACCCACTACACTATGAGCATTTACCTTCTGCAATAGCATTTGATACAGCCTTTTGTAAGTCCAAGCCCAGTACATTTATCAGTTCCTTTATCCATGTATTGCTCCTTCAAAGAACTCCACTAAACTGGTTAAACATGATTTTCCTTTCACAAAATGATACTGACTCTTTCCAACTACCCTGAGGTTTTCTATGCACCCAACTCTAATGTCTTTGATGATCAATTCTAACATCTTTCGCATGACAGATGTCAAGCTAACTTCTGCTTCCCCCCCTCCTCCCCACCATGAACAGAGGAATTATATTTTCTACTTCCCAGCCTGATGGATAGAAAATTAAATTAATCCATTTGCTACCTCATAATTCATCTCTTTTATTACACTAGGATGAAAACCACCTCGCCAGCAGTTTGCTTAGAACCACTTTCTTCACAGTTGTAATTTTCCTGAGTTCATCTTTCCTTTCCATTTTCTAATTTACAACCATTTCGAGGATATTAGTTGCACCCACTGCAGTGACAACCAAAGTAAATCACCTGATTAGTTCATTTACCATCTTGTTATTTTCCATTACAAATTCTCTAGCCTGACTTTCTATACAACCACCATTCACTTTGCTAACTCTTTTCCTTTCTTAATATCCATTGAATAAGTTCTGGGATATATAATGCAGAGAAAATGGGCAAGTTGACAGCCCAAAGCTAAAGACCAAGGAAGTGTTAATAACAGTGAAGAAAATAGATGCAGGGTAAGACTTAATAGTAAATGGTTAAGAGCAGAAAGTCAGTCTGATCTACTGAAAGCAAACCCATTCACAGAAGAAACTGCAGGTTGAGGAAGGAGGTGATAAATCTAAATTATATATCGTTCATGATCTGAAATTGTTGAACTCAATGTTGAGTCCTTAAGGTTCTAAAGTGCAAGTAGAAAATGAGATGCTGCTCCTGCAGCTTGTGTTTATGTTAAATGGAACACTGCAACAGGACAAAAAATGTTTGCAGGAAAGTAGGATGGTGTATTGAAATGATAAGTAACCAGAAGATTGGGGTCATGCTTGCAGTCAGAGCAGACAGTATTCTGTAAAGCAATCAGACTGTGTTGGGTCTGATCTGTAAGAGGAGACCACATTGTGAGCAGCCAATACAGTAGACTAGATTGAAAGAAGTACAAGAAATGTGGTGCTTCACCTGGAAGCTGTTTTTGGGACTTTGGACAGTGAGATAAAGGGACAAGTGCTATACTTTTTGTGATTGCATGGGAAGGTGATGAAGGAGTGGGCCAGAATGTTGTAGAATGCACAGTCTTATGGAATGTGACAGGAGAGGGAAAGGAAGATTTGTTTGGTAATGGTACCCTGCTGAAGGTAACAGAAATCACAAAAGATGATCCTCCAAAAGCAGAGGCTTATGAGATAAGAAATGGGGACAAGAGGAATCTTGCCTTTGTTCTGGGAGTGCAGGGAAAGAAGTAGGGAAAGAACTAAGGGAAATAAGTTAGACATGGTTGAGTTTCCTTTCAACTGCAATGGGGCGTGTGAATCCTCAGTTGGGAAAAAAGGAGATGTGTTAACAGCATCCATAAGGAAGGTAGCATCATTGGAATAGATATGATGGAGGCAGACAATGTGGGAGAATGTAATGGAGTTTGTTACAGGAAACTGGGTATAAGGAAGTGTAGTCAAGGTGATTAAGGGAGTCAGTGGATATGTGATAGATATAGGCGGCTAGTCTATCCCCAGAAATGAACACAGACAAATCAAGGGAAGGAAGTGAAGGACGAGGTACAGACAAAAGAAGAATGGAAATCAAAGCAAAATTGATGAGTTCCTCCAACGGCAGATGAGAGCAGGAAGCAGCACTAATGTATTGGAGGGAAAGCAGCAGGAATGAGTCTGAGTAGGACAGAAACTAGAGCTGTTTCATGTGCCCCATCAAGAAGAATAACTACTGCAGGTACATATAGCCACAACCATTCCTTGGACAAAGGAAGGCAAGTCAAAAAGGAAAATATTAGAAATGAGAACAACTTTAGCCAGATGAAAGAAAGGGATTAGTAGATGGAACGCTGCTCAGTCCTCCTTTCAAGGAAGAAGTAGAAAGCACTTGCATCATTCTATTGGGTGATGGAGGTATCGAGGGCTTGCCATCCATGGTGAAGGAGAGGCACCTAGGACCAGGTAACTGGAAACTTTGGAACTGACATAAAGCATCAGAAGAATTGTGCCATAAGTGGGAAGAAACTAGACATGGGAATTAAAAATAGAATCAAAAAAGAAAAAAATAACAGCAACTATACTGCAGAACTGCTTTGCTGACCAAGGGCATTTTGGGACATCCTGAAGTTTGAAAAGGTCTATAAAAATGTAAAGTTTTTTTAAGCGCCCTGCATGTTAGACTGGCTTACATTAACAAAGACAGCATTGGCCAAGATGGAACTGAGATCAATCTGGTCTTGGTGGCTCAGCTGTTGACGATGTAAATTCACCAAGTCAGCATCATTGTGGAAAGGAGCTAAGGTGTCAGAACAATCTACTGGTAACTTTGTTGCATTAACATTGAACTTTTCACTATACCCAACAATTATTTGATTCCATGCTCCCAACAAAGAATTTTGACCTTCATCTATGACACAAAGTAGACACCGTGATCGGTCAAGTGGGAATTAAACAATATCAGACTGAACTAGAGCAGATATTTAAATCTAAAGGGTCTGGCCATTGAAACTAAGTGAAGGGAGTCAATTAAAAGCCAAAGTCAGGAAATTAGGAACTTTCTACCACCACCACTGACCCAAACACCAACCCCCAAACTCCCAAACCCCTCTTCCGCCCTGATCTTCTAATGTCGTCCTAGGTGCTATAATGGGAGCAGTATCTCATAGAAATTATGCTGCTATTTCTGCATTTGTGGTTAGCAATACAGGGAAATCCAATATAACAGACATAGGTATACTTGCACAAAAGGAAAATCTGATTCAGTGTAAAATTTACCTTCTATCTTACTTTTATTTTTAATTCCTCTTTCCTTTCTTCAGTAAACAGTAAAATAAATGCTGCGCTTTCTGCAAGTCACTGACAATGAGAGTTGGTAGGTCATTGAAAAGTAGCAGCCTTATACACTAAAGCACATGCACATGTATTTGCAGAATGGATTCCTGGACAGTAACTGATCGTGGGAGCGTTTTATGATATTTCACCCTTCTCCCTGCTGGAAATAACACTCAAGCACAATTTTAATAACTGACGTCAGTGGTTTCATACCATCATACTAGCTAAAACAGATTTCTAATGATTTTGTAGCTCACTGTGGTATGGCAGTAATATACCAAGTATTGCATTTACAAATTAAACGGTGTTTTAATAAACATTCCTCAGCTGTTTAGGAAGCTGTGAGGAGCAAGAAAGATCTGTATATAATTGCTCAATGGAACAAAACAAGCACAAAATACCAAAAAAGCAATTTACAGTCATAGTCGTATAGACCCTTCAGCCCAACTTGTCAATGCCAAATATGTTCCCAAACTAAATTAGTCCCACCAGCCTGTGTTTGGTTTATATCCCTTCAACCCTATCTTACTCATGTATTTATCCAAATGTGTTTTGAACATTGTCACTATACCCACATCCACAAACCACTCTCTCTGTAAAAAAATTGCCCTTCATGGCTCCTTTTTAAATTTTTCTCCCCTCACTTTAAAAATAAATCCCCTTGTCTTGAAATCCCCTACCTTAGGGGTAAGCCACCTGCCTTTCACTGTATCTGTGTTCCTCATGATTTTATAACTCTCTATAAGGTCATTCCTCAACTTCTTATGCTCCGGTGAAACATGTCCCAACTTATCCAGCTTCTCCTTATAACTCAAACCCTCCTTTCCTGAGAATTAGGATAGTACTTTCAAATAATACTGCACAGGAGGAAGCTATTCAGCCCATCAAGTCTGCTCTAGCACTTTTGAGGAGCAATCCAGTTAATGCTCTTCCTCTCCTTCCTCCTTGGCAAATTCAAACAAGTAAATAGTGAATGCTGTCTCTGTCTTTTGTAGTATTAGCAAGTGATTCATCTATATGGACAAAAGATTAAAATAGATTTTAGCTACTTTAGTAAGCTTTACGTGCCAGTTGTGGCTCAGGAACAGCACTCTCATCACTGAGTCAGAAAGTTGTGCATTTAAGCTGATTTCCAGACTTGGAGCACATCATCCAAATTGACGTTGCAATGCAATGCTGCTGTCCCAAATGTTAAGCATGCCATCTGCCTGCCAGCTGGACATAAAAGATCTCACAGAATAGCAGGGGATTTTTATTTGGTGTCCTGCTCAATATTTATGCCTCAATTACTATCAAGAAAAAAAATTAGATCATTTCATCATAGACATATTGAGGTTTATTAGGGGTTTGCTGTGGCTGAACCAGTTTACTCACCAACTTAGAGATTCAAAACACATGCTGCAGGAACACTGAGACTTGCCAATTTCCAGTTCAGTAATATTAAACAACTCCACCTCTGTCTCAGCTTATGTGCATCTGCAATCAACATTTATTCTTTGTTATATTCAGACTTGATTCTTTCAACACACCCATAAACTCCCGTTTCCATCCTCCATAAAATTGAGGTCATCCTAAACTATTGCCTGTGCCCCCACCCATCACAAGTTTTGTTCGCCCATCACCAGGCAAACAGAAATATCTGATGAAACTTAGTGCAAACTTCAGGACTGGGACATGGTTCAAGAACGATAACAGGGAAGGGAGCGAGCTGTTTGGTGAGTATCTGGTAAGTGACTCAGGTCTGTTCTTTCTTCTCATCTCACAATAGTGTCCAAAGTCTTAGTGATTAATCAAAACTCATTAAAGACAACAGGACAGGTGACGTGTTAAGACTGCAGCATGTTTGAGCACCTGAATACCATCGTGATTTACAGCAGATATGTCTGTAGGAAGTGTTTGAAGTTCAAGAAGCCTCCACTTGGAGTTTCTGAGCTGGAGATGGAACAACAGATATCGCAACACATCAGGGAGGGGGACAGTCACCTGGATATTTTGTACCAGGGAGCAGTCACATCTCTAAGAATGGGAGTCTTCTGATTCAGTCAGGGACAGGATGGTGTGACTATGAGTGAAGCAGGTAACAAGTGCAGGAATGCCTCTTCAATTATCCGATAGGTTTGAAGTTCTCCAAGTCCGTTTGCATGGGGCAGTGGATACTTCACTTTGGATGTCCACACAGCCCTTAACACCGTGGTACAGGGAACCTATCAAGTTGGGAAAGTAACAAGGAATGTGGTGGTTGTAGGGGACAGTATAGTGAGGTGGATTGTCACTATTCTCTGCAGCAAAGAGCATAAATCCAGACATCTGCACTGCCTGCCTATCGCCAGGGCTTGGGACTTCTGCTCTGGGCTGGAGAAGAGCTTGGGTTGGGTGGGGAAGGGTCCAGTAATTGTGATCCATGTAGATAACGACAACAGGGGTAGAACTTGTAAGACTATCGTGCATTAGCAGTAGGGAAAATGTTAGAATTTGTTGCGAGGAATGTGCACTGAGAAAATAATGTTAGGATTGGGCAGAATTGACAGGGAGTTATGAAAGACAAATCATGTTTAACCAACTTGTTAGAGTTTGTTGAAGATGTAACTAACAGAATGTATAAGGGGAACAAATGGAAGTGGCATATTTGAATTTTCAGAAGTCCACCAATAAGTTCCCATGCATAATGTTAGTAAACAAAATTAGGGCACATCTCAGGTAATGTAGTGTAATGGATTGCAAACTGCTTTGGGTCAGAAAACAGTGATTAGAAATAAATGGATCAGTTTGCTGACTGTGCTAAGGGGGATACACAATGATTCACAAGCTAGATTAATGATGTGGGTTCCAAACATAATTTTTCCAACTTCTCTGATGATACAAAACTAGGTGGGAATGCGAGTTGCAGGCGGATGTGATGAAGTTTCAAGAGGATGAAGATAGGCTAAGCGAGAGGATAAGGAGGTGGCAAATGGAATGTAATGTGGAAAAATATGCATTGATCCACATAAAAACAAACATGCAGAGTATTTCACAAATACTGAGAGATTGGGAAGTGTTGATATCCATGGAGACCTGAGCACCCATGTTCATGAGTCACCATAAGTTACCATGCAGGTGCAGCAGGTGGATAGGGAGACCTCCCACCGACTGCCTCCAACCTCATCGTTCCCTAACCCCGCACCGCCCGCTTCTATCTCCTTCCCAAAATCCACAAACCCAGCTGTCCTGTTTAACACACTGTCTCCGCCTGCTCCTGCCCCACCGAACTCATCTCCACCTATCTGGATTTCTTTTCTTCCCCCCTTAGTCCAGGATCTCCCTGCTTACTTCCGAGACACCACCCACGCCCTCCACCTCCTCCAAAACTTCCAAATCCCCATTCCCCAACACCTTATCCTTACCATGGACGCCCAGTCCCTATACACTTGCATTCCCCATACAGATGGCCTAAAGGCCCTCCGCTTCTTCCTGTCCCGCAGACCCAACCAGTCCCCTTCCACTGACACACTCATCTGCCGAGCCAAACTCGTCTCCACCCTCAACAACTTCTCTTTTAATTCCTACCACCTCCTACAGACAAAGAGGTTGGCCATGGCTACCCGCATGGGCCCAAGCTCTGCCTGCCTCTTTGTAGGTTATATGGAACAATCCCTCTTCCGCACCTACACTGGCCCTCAACCCCACCTCTTCCTCCATTACATTGATGACTGTATCGGTGCTGCCTCGTGCTCCCACGCGGAGCTCGAACAGTTCATCCACTTCACCAACACCTTCCACCCCAAGCTTAAGTTCACCTGGACCATCTCTAATACCTCTCTCTCCTTCCTGGACCACTCTGTCTCCTTCTCCGGCAACCACCCAGAAACCGATATCCATTTCAAGCCCTCCGACTTCCACAGTTACCTAGGATACACCTCCTCCCACCCACCTTCCTGCAAAAATGCCATCTCCTATTCCCAATTCCTTCACCTCCACCGCATCTGCTCCCAGGATGATGCATTCCACTCCCGGACATCTCAGATGTCCTCATTTTTAAAGGTCTGCAAACTCCCCCACGCAGTGGTCGAGAACGCCCTCGACCGTGTCTCCCGCATTTCCCGCAATTCATCCCTCACGCCTCCTCCCCGCAACAAAAACCAAAACAGAATCCCCCTCATCCTCACACACCACCCCATCAACCTCTGGACCCAACGCATCATCTTCCGACATTCCCACCATTTGCAATCCGACCCCACCACCAAAGACATTTTTCCCTCCCCACCCTTATCTGCCTTCTGGAGGAACTATTCTCTCTGTGACTCCCTTATCCACTTCACACTCCCCTCCAGCCCCACTACACCCGGCACTTTTTCCTGCAACCGCAGGAAGTGCTACACCTGTCCCCACACCTCCTCCCTCACCCCCATCCCAGGCCCAAGAAGACTTTCCACATCAAGCAGATGTTCACCCGCACTTCCACCAATGTGGTATACTGCATCTGCTGTACCCATTGTGGCCTCCTCTACATTGGGGAAACCAAGCTTTGTGGAACACCTATGCTCGGTTCATGCCAAACAACTGCATCTCCCAGTCGCAAACCACATCAACTGCCCCTCCCATTCTGCAGACGACATGTCCATCCTAGGCCTCCTGCAATGCCACAACAATGCTACCCGTAAGTTGCAGGAACAGTAACTCATATTCTGCTTGGGAACCCTGCAGCCCAATGGTATCAATGTGGACTTCACAAACTTCAAAGCCCCCTCCCCCTACTGCATCCCAAAACGAGCCCAGCTTGTCCCCACCTCCTTAACCTGTCCTTCCTCCCACCTATCCCTTCCTTCCACCTCAACTTCACAAGCTTCAAAATCTCCCCTCCCCATACTGCATCCCAAAACCAGCCCAGCTTGTCCCCGCCTCCCTAACCTGTCCTTCCTCTCACCTATTCCCTCCTCCTACCACAAGCCCCACCCCCATCTCCTACCTACTAACCTCGTCCTGCCCCCTTGTCCTGTCCATCCTCCCTGGTCTGACCTATCTCCTCCCTACCTGCCCACCTACACTCACCTTTACTGGCTCCATTCCCGCCTCTATGATCTGTCTGTCTCCTCTCCACCTACCTTCTCCTCTTTCCATCTTCTATCCGCCTCCCCTCTCTCCCCATTTATTTCAGAACCGTCTTCCCCTCCCCCATTTCTGAAGAGGTGTCTAGGCCTGAAACATCAGCCTTCCTGCTCCTATGATGCTGCTTGGCCTGCTGTGTTCATCCAGCTCTACACCTTGTAATCTCGGATTCTCCAGCATCTGCAGTTCCTACTATCTCTGAGACAAATAGTTTGTTGGCTTTTATTGTGGAGGATGTGAGTGCAGAAATTAAGTTGCTTTGCTATAACTAGACAGCCTTGATGAGACTGTATTGAGCATCCTGCAGAATTTTGGCTTCCTTACCTAGGAAGGATATATGGCTCATAGAGGGACTCCAAAAAAGCTGACCAGCTTGATGCCTGCTCTTGTGTAAATGCCCAGTGAGGAGAGAGTGGGGAGACTGAGTCCATAATCTTTAGAGTTCCGATGATTGAAAGGTGATCTCATTGAAGTGTACAAAATTCTTACAGACCTCGACAGGGAAGATGCAGGAAGGATGTTTCCTGCCTGGTAATATTGCAAACAGGGCAGTACAGTCTCAGAACAGGGGTAGACCATTTACGATAGAGATGAGAAACTTCTTCATTAGGAGGGTGATGAATCTTTGGAATTCTCTCCCTAAGACAGCTTTGGGGGCTCAGCCATTGGGTATTTTCAAGACAGAGAATGAAAAATTTCCAGATATTAAGAGATATGGGGATCGTGTGAGAGAATGGTGTTGAGGTAAAAAGAAAAATCAGCTGTCATCTTGTTGAATGACAGAGTAGGTACAGGGATCCAAATAGTATACAATCCTACTCCTACTTACTATGTACCTATGATATACCTGGCAATGTGTTTGCAGATTGTAATGGAATATAATTCTGCGGCTGAAGGCCATCATCAACCTGTAATGTTTACTTTGACCCTCTCTGCACTCATGGTGAGTTTTAACTGGCTAAGTTTCTCTAAAGTTTGCACTATGATTAAGGCAATCCCTCAGTTTGAAGGAAACAAAGTTGGCTATTATTTCAAACATTGCACAATTATTGCATGAATTTCTCCCTAAAGGCCTTGAGATATGTAGGAAATATTGCCAGTTAAACACAAGAACTGTTATTTTTATCTGTTATTTGGCAAAAGCAGTGACCCATTTTCTACCTCTGTTGACTTTAGATAAAGCAGCACTGAATGGGGATGTGATTTGAAATTGTTTTAATTTGCACAAAAGACATCATAGTTGGCTGAGAAACTTGCAGGACTTGACAAACAGCATCAAAAAACCACAGCTTCAGAAAACAGTTTAACTAATAGCGTAACGTGTAATTATAAAATGCAGCCTATTATTTATCCATGACTGATCCCATTGGTTCAGATTCTTTTTTATTTGTGATTCCAGAATACTTACCCAGTGACATTCTGCAATTTTGTTAGTTTTTCAGTGAACGTTTGACATGCAAATATATTTTACACTGCAAATGTACCAAGACATGAACTTTTTCTTCCATGTGAAAGAAGCTGTGGTTATCATGCTCTTTTTCTGACTTTCTAAGAATGTTAGAAAGAGAAGCAGGAGTAGCCTCAGAGCCACTATTCAATTAAACTGTGGTTGATATTCAACCTCCATTCTGCTTCCCTGCCCTGTATCTAAATATTTCAAGTCCTATAGTGTCCAAAAATCCAACATTTCTCATCTTGAATGTACTCAATGATTGAGCACCTACAGCTACCTGGGATAGGGAAATCCAAAGACTCAAAAATCCCCTGAAAGAAGAATTTTTTTCATCCTCTCAGTTCAAAATAACTGCTCCTATCCCAAAACTATGACCAGCAACTATTGGATTCCCTAAGCAGGAAAACAACTTTTCGTTGTCTATCCTGCCAAGCCTTCTCAGAATTTGATACGTTTCAATGTGATCATCTCTCATTCTTCTAAATTCCAGAGAACATAAAACCATCTTATTTAATCTCTCCCTGTGAGTTAACCTTCATCAGAATCAATCTAGCGAAACATTGTGTACAGTTACGTCAAATGATGAAAAACAGAAGTTGCTGGAAAAGCTCAGCAGGTCTGGCTGCTCCTGTGAAGAAAAAAGATCAGAGTTAACATTAACTCAGATTTTTTCTTCATAGATGCTGACAGCCCTGCTGAGCTTTTCCAGCAACTTCTGTTTTTGAGCCTTCTTGAACTGTTCGCTGTAGACCCACCTGCAATGCCCATAGGGAGGGAGTTCCAGGATTTTGATCCAGCGACAGTGAAGGAATGGCGAAAGATTTAGATTAGATCAGATTCCCTACAGTGTGGAAACAGGCCCTTTAGCCCAACAAGTCCACACCGCCCCTTGGAGCATCCCACCCGGACCCATCCCCCATAACCCACACACCCCTGAACACTACGGACAATTTAGCATGGCCGATCCACCTACCCTGCACATCTTTGGACTGTGGGAGGAAACCAGAGCACCCAGACATGGGGAGAATGTGCAAACTCCACACAGACAGCCGCCCGAAGCTGGAATCAAATGCGGGTCCCTGGTGCTGTGAGGCTGCAGTGCTAACCACTGAGCCACCATGCTTTCCACACCTGATTGCTGAGTGTCTTGGAAAGGAATATGCCGGAGGTGTTGTTCCCATGCAAATATAGATAATTGTTCCAATTTACAGCATCCACAGTTCTTTTAGTTTTTGTATCAAATGAAGACCATTACCATTGACTCACAAGAATGTAGATCTTTGCATCTGTCTCTCCATTCCTTTCTCCATTTCAAAGCACTCAGTGCTTTTCTCTCCATTCTGGTGGTCTTACTTCTTCTCCGGAACAAGCATCATAATTGAGGGATTTAGTAGTACTGACAGCTCTGTAATAGGAACATGGGACCATCCCAGTCAGCATGTTCTTCCATTTTCAGTGACTGGGACTGATTAACACTTCAATTCCCTTTCCCCACATTATCCCCATAAGCATTTACACCATTGGCAATCAGTCGCATATCAATCTCTATTTTAAATATATTCAAAGGCTGAGTTTCTCTGGCCCTCTAGGGTAGAAAATTCCAAAGATTCACAATTGTCTGAGTGGAAACAAATTCCCCTCAGCACTATCCTAAAAGGTATCCCCTTTATTTTTCACTCAGACAGAGCCAGAACTGCAGATGCTGGAGTCAGAGATAACACAGTGTGGAGCTGGAGGAACACAGCAGGCCAGGCAGAATCAGAGGCTGTGTTCCTCTGGAGGTACATTCCACACACATTCTCTGTGTAAAAAAAAACTGTAGTGTTTCGAAAAGTGCAAGGTGATCTCATTAAAACCTAAAAAGTACTTAACAGGATGGAGGAGTTGGATGCAGGTAAAATGTTTCCCTGGTTCAGGAATTTAGAACTGGGGGCACAATTTAAAATTAAAAGGGGATAACACAGTGTGAAGCTGGATGAACACAGCAGGCCAAGCAGCATCTCAGGAGTACAAAAGCTAACGTTTCGGGCCTAGACCCTTCATCAGAGCTGTTGTTTTGTTTGGAATATAACCCATAAGGATGCAATTCACCATCAAATGGTTGATTCTGTAAACACAATCATCAAGGAAGCAATGTTAAACTTTGTCCAAAAGCCTCCTGACCTGATTCTGCCACAATTTGCAGATTTGGCAGTTAAATCTTAGGGATTTTATTTCTCATTGTGAAATCATCAGCATATTAAACAACTTGCTAGTCTGGCTGATATCAGTTAAGGTAGTTTAGGCTTGAATCTTGTGATCCTAGAAGTGATGAGTTTGGAAGCAGGAAGCCCACTAAGTTAGGAAGAGCGGTTACACATCAGTCCTGCTACCTGTCCTGTCACAACCAGAATTATATCCAAGGCTGGAAGGTACACAGTGCATCTTCTAACCTCACCACCAAAGGACAGTTAAAGGGCTTCAGCCTGCTATTGCTGGGATTAACCCGTCTGCAAGCGACAAGCTTAACAGATCAACCCATTCAGACAGCCTGCCAGCTGCAGCTTCTCGAACCTGACACAGGGATTCGAATAAGGCAGTAAGTGTGTTCACTGAGAGCTAACTGTTTCCGATCCCTATGACCCTCTTTCCCGACCTATAGTATCCAGCTCCTTCCCTAACTAGCCACTTATTACACACCTTGAACCATGAGATCCTAAGTATCCTTCTGATTGGCAGGCAGCACTCACTGGGCATGATTTTCATCCCCGGGGCCCTAATCCTAGTTGAAGGCCCACCAGCAGACTCTTCAATGCTTGATTGGTTCTAGATTTGGAGGGGCCTTGCCTTAAGGAGTGAGTGTGGATTTCTCATTGACTCTCCAGACAATTGATGACACTGCCTCCTCCTCCACACAATTCCAGGGGTGTAGAATCTGGTCTGGGCTGTGCCAAGAAAAGGTGACAGCTTGCAAAGTTACATACAACTTAATGACATCCTGACTACAGGCTTATAGCCCATCTCTAGTCTTTAATGTGACATAACAATATCGAGATGCTGCTGCAATAGGATTGAAGGGTTTTTACCCTGCGTTTGAGGATGATATTCCGCTATTTTATTTTGGTTTTTCTGTGAACATGTGGTACCTTTTCTTTCCTTATTCTTTCACGGGATGTGGGCCTTGCTGATAAAGCCAGCATTGTCGCCATTTCCAAACTGCCCTTGAAATGAGTGGCTCACTTGGTTATTTCAGATTGCAGCCAAGGGGACACACATTGCTGGAGTCATTCATTGGCCAGACCAGACAAGGGTGGCAGATTTCTTTCCAGTGAATTAGATGGTATTTCTGATAATTGATGATCATTTCATAGTCATTGCGACTGAGACTATCTTTCAATCTCAGATTAATCATTTTAATTTAAATTCCACCCATTGTCATGTTCCCAGAGCATAACCCTCAGCCTGTGGGCTGTGGCCCAATGATAGCACAAACATGCCATTTGACTCCAATCCATTAGATTGCAAATGCAGCTCTTCTATTTATAGAAAAGAAACTGAATTTATATAGCACCCAAGGTTTTAAAAAGGAACAGTCATAACCCTTCTGCCTTCTCAAGCCTGATTCTTGTGACATTCTCATAGGCATAAGCTGCCAAGACTAATATCACTCATTTTGGTCCCCTTACTTAAGGATAGATAGGCTGGCACTGAAATCAGTTCAGAGTAGGTGCACTAGGTTGACACCAGCTGTGGAGGGAGTGTCTAATGAGGAGAGGTTGAGTAGGTTGGGCCTGTATTTATTGGAATATTGAAGAGTGAGAGGTGACCTTATTGAAATCTCCAAGATTCTTACTTGACTCGGCAGGGCAGCTGCAAAATGTTTGTTTCCCCTTGTAGGAAAATCTAGGACCAAAGGGGATAATCTCAGAATAAGAGGTCACAATTTAAAACAGAGATGAAGAGGAATTTCTTCTCTCAGAGTGGAGTAAATCTGTAGAATTCTCTACCACAGAGAGGGCTGTTGAGGCTGGGTCAGTATGTTAACTCAAAGTTGAGATAGAGTTTTATAAGGTAAGAGAATCCAGGGTTATGGGGAAAGTGAAGTTGAGGGTTATCAGATTGCCTGTGATAGCATTGATTGACAGAGCAGACTCAGTGAATGACGTACTTCTGCTTTATGGTCTTATGGTTGTACTGATATGACTCATTTAGTTTTACGCCCTGTTTTCTACTAACCAATACATAACCCACGGTAGCATTTAGCACAAATCCCTGAGTTTTTATTTTGTGTAACAATGTCTTGCGCCACACCATAATGAGCGATTTCTGAAAACCCAGACACACCACATTGGCTGATTCTCATAAATCTAGTTTGCTAGTTAGCCCTTAGAAAACTCCTAAAGATTTGCCAAATACTATTTCCTTTCCTAAGACCTGATTGACTCAGCCGTTCAGGATAGCCCAACTTGAGTTACTATTTCCTATAAACTACTTGAGGATTTCTGAAACCATAAAAAGAAGGAGGTGCTGTTGAGTTAAACTTTAGGAGCATAGTTATTGTTAGTAATGTAGGAAACATGGCAGCATAGGTTAGGGCAGCATGCTGTTGAGCACTGCTGTCTCACAGCACCAAGAGCCCAGCTTCAATTCCATCCTCAGACAACTTACCTGTGTGGAGTTTGTACATTCTCCTCGTGTCTGTGTGGGTTTCCTCCCACAGTCCAAAAGATTGGCAGACAAGGTGGATTGGCCATGCTAAATTGCCTGTAGTGCTTAGGGATGTGTAGATTAGGGGCATAGATCTGGATGGGATGGCTGATGGTCAGTGTGGACTTGTTGGACTCAAGGGCCTGTTTCCACACTGTAGGGATTCTATGAATGACCTAACTTGCCTGCACAAAGCTCCCAAAGAAAGTGTGGTCAGAGATGTATAATATATTATTCTAATTTTGGATTTGGATTTTAAAATAGAGACAGATGGATGTGCATCAGTTCTGTGAAGATAACTTTTTAAACAGATCAGAAAGTCATTTGAAACTGTGACCTAGGTGCATCTATTCCAAGAAAAGTTGTGATTGCTGTCAAGTGCCAGATTGGGCCCTTGTCGTGTTAATCGATGGAATGTGTATAGTAACGGGTTTACAACAGACCAGAAATCCATTCGTTTTTATTTACTTCAGTTCAAAAATTAGAACAGCTTATCCTAGCAAGAGAATCAAGCTTTTAGTTCAGGAGAAGCAGTGACCTTCGTGTTTGAGTTTGTGGAGCTTTTAAGTCAGGAGAATTTGGATAGAAATCTCCAAGTTGTTAGAACTGAAAAAGTTCAGGCTATCAGAATTTTAAAAGGTCCTTGGCAGCCAACTCAGAAAAGAATCTTAAAACTGTCTCTTCAGTCCAAGAAAAAGGAATGAATATCGGTTTAGCAAAACCTTATTTGTGATCGGAGTAAAATATATCTTTATAAGGAATAGATTGTAAATTTGTTCTGCTGTTCATGTCAAAATCTTCTCCCCTTTCTTCATTAACAGGATGAGGGTATCACCAGCCAGGCAGCATTTATTGCCCATCCTTAATTGCCCAGAGGACAGTTCAGTGTCAACCCCATTGCTGTGGGCCTGGAGTCACATGTAGGTCAGACCAGGTAAGATAGCAGCTCCCTTCTCTAAAGGACTTTAGTGAACCAGATGGGTTTTTCTGACAATCAACAATGGATTCATAGTCATCATTAGATTCTTAATTCCAGATATTTTTATTGAATTCAAATTTCACCATCTGGGATTTGACCCAGGTTCCCGGAATGTCAAAATCTTCTGAACTGTCTTAGAAGTAGAAGTCTCTTTCCTTTTGTGTAAAATAAACATATTCTGTTATTCAAGTACATCTGCAGCCTCATGTGACTATAAATTTCAGTAACTGACCACCATGATAAGCAACTACAAAAATTAAACATAGGATTTATTAAGCCAGGTTTCATTCTGGGTTCTGACGTTGTCCACTCATAAGTAAAATTTTAAAAAAAACAAAGCTACATCTTCCGCTAGAGCCACTGGTTCTCCTGGATTGAAAACATGATTTTCATGCTCGGGGAAAGCTGTTCTTTCTCCTGAAGTTAACTCCTGATACTTCTGAACTGAGGTTAAAATGCCAAACAAATGGCTTCCAGTCTGTTATAAACAGTAATACCACAGACATCCTGCCAGACACCTGACTGAAGTCTCTTGTCCTTTAATGTATTTTGATCACAGTTCCAAAAGACTGATCAAATTCCACCTGCCTTTATTTTAATCCTAAATGGTAACAATATATATAATGCCCATGTTATCACATGTAAAGGACTGGACAAATGAGTTGGTTGGAGGTTTGTATGTTTCATTCAGGACCCTGATATCGTGTCTGTAAGTTCCCAATGAACTCTCTCGATGTGTTCAGTACATTCCAGTGTGAGCATTATCCATTGTAGTTGATCACAAGCAGTGTCTCCCGTGAGTTGGTATGTATTTGAAATCTCCAGGAATTCTTTGATGCATGGTCAGAGATGCTGTCTTTTTGGATGAAACATTAAGCCAAGGCCCATCACAGGTGGATGCTGAAGATTCAAGTGCGACATTGTCAGAGTTTTCCCTGGTGTCCAGGTTAATATTCTTGGGCTCAACCAAATAGCCTGGGGATTACCATTGACCAGAAAATGAATTGGACTAGTTGTATCAATTCAGCAGCTATGACAGCAAGTAAGAGTTTAGGAATTCTGCAGTGAGTAACTCAACTTCTAAGTCCTCAAACTCTGTCCACGCTCTACAAAGCGCAAGTCATCAGTGGGATACTCCTGACTTACCTGGATGAATACAGCTCCAGCAATATTCAGGAAGCTTGATACCATTCAGCACAAAGCTGTCCACTTGACTGGTATCACAAACATTCACTCCCTCTACCACCGACACCGAGTAGCAGCATGTGTACCATATACAGGAGTAGAAATTCACCAAGCCACTTTAAACAGCACCTTCCAAACCCATGACTACTTCCATCTAGAAGGACAAGGGCACATGCAAGTTCACCTTCAAGCCCCTCACCTTCCAGACTTGAAAATATATCACTGTTACTACACTGTCGCTGGTTCAAATTTCTGGAATTCCCTCCCTGACAGCATTGTGGACATACCTGCAGCACAGGGACGACTGTAACTCAAAAAGACAGCTCACCACCATCTTTTCAAGAACAACTAAGGACAGGCAATAAATGTTGGCCCAGCCAGTATTGTCCTCATATGTATATGAATGAAATAAAATCTAAAATAAAAATCTGATGGTCCATTCATGATCAATTATCGCTCGTGAGAGCTTTCTGTGTACAAGTTGGCAGTCAGGTTTTGGCTACCACATCAGGGACTAAACTTTGAAAATATTTCATTGGCTGTGGAATATTTTGGGATGACATGAGAGCATAATTGGTGCTTTTTCTTTCAAATAGAGGTGTTTTTTTTAGTGAAAGAGCCTTGATGCAAAACGTCCAAATTCTGATCCCATCACCAGAGTACAAAGACTGCCCAGCAACTAAGCAAATGCTGTCATGTCAATACATTTTCATCTTTAGAGGATTCAATGAATGGGCCAGATGCGTATGGAACTTGCTGAAATCATTCACTTTGGCCAAAAAAATAAAGCTTCCAAAATCCAAATTAGTCTCTGGAGATGTTGGACATTGAGACTGACAATTGCTGTGTGGCCTAATCATAGCCATTGTGTTGAGTTCACTTTCTGAAGGTGAGCCGGTTTCAAAGATACGTTTTCACCCATGTCTATCCACTAATAATGTGCTTGCTGTTGCACACATAGGTTATTGAAACAGCAGTGGAATTTAGTCATTGTAAGAGAATGACTGACTAAAATGGTAGCAGGACCAGATGGAATAAATAGAGTGAGATTTACTGTTGTCACATGTACCGAGATACAGTGAATATTGTTGTTTTGCATGCTGTCCAGGCAGATCTTACCATACAAAGTGCACCAGGGTAACAGAACAGAGTGCAGGATAGAGTGTTACAGCTGTGGAGAAGGTGCCGAGAGAGAGAATTCAACATTAACATTTGAGATGTCTGATAACAGTAGGGAAGAAGCTGTTCTTGAAACTGTTTGTACGTGTATTTATATTGTTTATATCTCCTGCCCGATGGAAGAGGATACAAGAGAGTATAACCAGGGTGGGAGGCATCTTTGATTGTGCTGGTTGCTTGCCTGAGGCAACGGGGAGCATAGATGGAGTCAATGGATGGAAGGCTAGTTTGTGCGTCGAACTGGGCTGTGTTCACAACTCTGTAGTTTCTTGTGGTCATGGACAGAGCAGTTGTCATGTTAAGCTGTGATATCCAATAAGGATGCTTTCTATGATGTATCTATAAAAGTTATGAAAAGTCTTTGTGGACATGCTGAATTTCCTTAGCCTCCTGAGGAAGTAGAAAGGTTGTTGTGCTTTTTTGATCGTTGCAACAACATGGGTGCACCAGGACAGATTATTGGTGGATCATCACTCCCAGGAACTTGATGCTCCTGACGATCGCTACCTCAGCACCATTGAATCAGGCAGGGGTGTGCCCTCCACTCCACTTCCTGAGGTCAAGGACCAGGTCCTTTGTTTTGCTGATATTGATGAAGAGTTCATTGTCTTTACACAATGTCATTAAGCACTCAATCTCTTTCCTGTGCTCTGTCTTGTTGCTTGAGATTCGAACTGTAACAGTGGTGACATCAGCAAACATGTAAATGTGGTTCAGGCGGAAATGGGCCACACAGTCGTGAGCGAATAAGGAATATATTAGGGGGCTGATGACACAGCCTTGTGGGGCATGAATGTTGAGGATTATCGTGGAAGAAGTGTTGTCACCTGTTGTTACAGATAATGGTTGTACGGGTCACGAAGTCAAGGATCCAGTTACAGAGGGGGGAGCTGAGACCTAGGTCTCAGAGTTTGAAGATGAGTCTGTTTGGAATTATGGAATTGAAGGCAGAGCTGTAATCAATAAGTAGTAGCCTGACGTAGGTATCATGCTTCTACAGGGATGAGTTTAAGACCAGGTAGATGCCATCTGCTGTGGGCCTGTTGCAACAGTACGCACACTGCAAAGGATCAAGCCAATCAGGTAGGCTGGAGTTAATGTGAGCCATGACTAATCTCTCAAAGCACTTGATAATTATGGAAATCAGATCATGGGCATGCTGCATGATTTTTCCTTGGCAGTAGGATGATGGTGGTCTTCTTGAAGCAGGTGGGGACTTCAGATCATAGCCAGGAGAGGCTAAAGAAGTCTACAAGTACTCCCACCAACTGGTCCACACAGGATCTGAGTGTGCAGCCAGGGACTCCATCCAGACCAGTCACTTTCTGTGGGTTCACTTTCAAGGAGGTCGGTCTTGAGTCTGTGGCAGTGACCATGGGGATCAGTGACATTGTTTCACCGAGGTTCTTTCCAGAACGAGAGTGAAATGCATTGGTCGCTGTGGGGAACAATGTACCGTTGCCCGCAATTCTGCTCAACATCACTTTGTAGCCCATTATGTAGTGGAAGCCTTGCCACAATTGACAGATGTCCGTGTGTTTAGTCTGGGCCTTGAGCTGAATTTGGTATTGCCTCTCAGCATTTCTGATGGCCTTGCAAATATTGTTCTTGGATTTCCTGTGAAGGTCAGGATCATCCAACCTGGACGCCTCAGACCTGGACTTTAGAGGGAGCGGATAGAACATAGAACATAGAAAAGTACAACAAAGTACAGGCCCTTCGGCCCACCATGTTGTGCCATGAAATAATCCTAATCCAAAAATAAAATAACCTAACCTACATTCCCCCCCAATTCACTGCTGTCCATGTGCATGTCCAGCAGTCGCTTAAATGTCACTAATGACTCTGCTTCCACGACTACGACTGACAAAGTATTCCATGTGCTCACAACTCTCTGGGTGAAGAACCTCCCTCTGACATCTCCTCTATACCTTCCTCCTAACACCTTAAAACTATGACCCCTCATGGCAGTCAATCCTGCCCTGGGGAAAAGTCTCTGGCTATCGACTCTATCCATGCCTCTCATTACATTGTACACCTCGATCAGTTCACCTCTCTTCCTCCTTCTCTCCAGAGAGAAAAGTCTGAGCTCAGTCAACCTCTCCTCATAAGACAAGCCCTCCAGTCCAGGCAGCATCCTGGTAAACCGCCTTTGCACCCTCTCCAAAGCCTCCACATCTTTCCTATAATAGGGTAACCAAAACTGGACACAATATTCCAAGTGCGGTCTCACCAGGGTTTTGTAGAGCTGCAGCATAACCTCGCAGCTCTTAAACTCGATCCCCCTGTTAATGAAAGCCAAAACACCATATGCTTTCTTAACAACCTTATCCACCTGGGTGGCAACTTTGAGGGAGATATGCACTTGAATACCAAGATGCCGCTGTTCCTCCACACTGCTGAGAATCCTGCCTTTAATCCTATATTCAGCATTTAAGTTCGACCTTCCAAAATGCATCACTTCGCATTTATCCAGGTTGAACTCCATCTGCCATTTCTCAGCCCAGCTCTGCATTCTGTCAATGTCTCGCTGAAGCCTGCAATAGCCCTCGATATTATCAACGGCACCTCCAACCTTTGTTTCATCAGCAAACGTACTAACCCACCCCTCAACTTCCTCATCCAAGTCATTTATAAAAACTACAAAGAGCAGAGGCCCAAGAACAGAGCCCTGCGGGACACCACTCAGCACTGACCTCCAGGCAGAACACTTACCATCTACACACTCTCTGCCACAGTTTCCAGTTGGTGACAGTCTGATTAATTTTTACAACACTCAATCTTTGACACATTCACTAGTGAAGTCTGTTTTGGTTAGACACTGAGTTCTAGGATATGGGCCAGCCCACTGACTTTAAGCAGTACCGTAGAAGCCCTTCTGTTGCCTCAGACCAACTCTGCACTTCTTTCCATACTCAGTCCTCACTCTTCAATTTCTGCTTGCAAGCTGGGTGGAGGAGCACAGCGCTGTGATCTGATTTTCCAAAATGCGGATGGGCGGAACAGAGCGGTAGGGATCTTTCATGGTCATATAGCTATGGTCAAGGATGTTTGAACCTCTGGTGGGTCGGGAGACACATTGATGATATTTTGGTAGCACATTCTTGAGGTTGGTCTGGTTGAAGATATGGGCTACAATGATCAATGCCTCAACTATTCCCTCTCACGTTTGTTTGTAGCAATGTATGCTTCATCAAGTTGACTCTTCACTTTCACATAGGGTGGGATGTTGACTGCTGTCAGGATAGCGGAGATAAACCCATGCAGCAGGTAGTCAGGACAGCACTTTATTGCAAGATATTCTAAGCCTGGGGAGCAGTAACTCACCAGAGTCACCACGTCTGAGCTCCTGGGGTTGTTGATTAAGTGTCAGACCCTACTTCCCCCTGCCTTACCTTGCCAACGATGCCAACTGTCCATCCAGTGAACTGATAAAGTGAGAAAACCGGGAGCCTCAGTTTCTTTTTGCCACATTTGAAACTTTTAACAACTTAGCTGAGACAGTTTTGAACCGCTCTCTCTGTATGTCCAAATCTAAACAAACAATCCAGAACAAATAAAGAGCCAAGTTAAAGACAGTGGTCACTAGGATTAACAAATCATTGAATCCCATGCCCCAAGCTGTTTCAGAATAACAGAAAGGTCTGTTGATGCATAATACCTTGAGCTGGGGTGGGCAAGGGGACAACTTAGTTAATTGTCCTGTCCATTAGCTCGAAGGATGTGGGCAACTGACTGACAACGTCTCCTCCCAGCCACTAGAAATGGAGTGTGTCAACAATTGCTCAGAGTGTGGGAGGTCAGATTCCCTTTGTCATACTGAATCGACCTTGTTGCATGTTGTGTTCACTCTGACTATCTATCACTCTGGGCATTAAGTAATAGCACATAAATTGCAGGCTCCTTTCAGCACTAGTATGATTTCTACTTCCCAACACGTTCCTGGAATTTCACTGAAGTAATAGACAATTAAATAATAGAAAAATAATGAAAGAAGAGCTTTATTTCTAAGGCTCAGTTGGAAGCACACTAGCCTCAGTGAAATAAGGCTCTGCATTCAAGTCCCACTGCAGGACCTGAACACAAAATTCAGTGGTTTGTGCCTCTGTTCAGCACTGTATTGTTGGAAGTGCTTCAGTCAAGTGAGGTGTGAAACCAATGCCCCATGAACATGTTCTGGTGCATATGAAAGATTATTTATAGGGTCTTTGTCAAATATATAGCTGAATCAACTTTGCCATTTTCATATTGCTGTTGGTGAGATTTTTCTGCGTGTCAATTAGTTGTCACCTTTTCAACATTACAACAATAACTGCCCTTCAAAAGTACTTTATTGACTACAAAATGCTTTGAGATGCGCAGTTGACCCGAAAGATGCTACGATGTATAGGTGCAATTTTTCTTTCTGAAAGATTATAGTTCAGATGGTGCTTTCATGGCATAGTCTACAACATAGGAACTACCAGAAGGAATAAAGGGCAAAATCCATTTGGGTCACCTTCAGCCATTTGGTGGTTGCATAATTCAACAGCACTGCACTAAATAATGTAACAATTAGTCTACAACAGACCTAGGTTTGAGTTGACAAAGATACCAACTGCTGGCAGACTTTAGAAACAAGTCCAAAATTACCTTCATTCTGCCAAGCACTTACTCACACTTGTACCAATTGACCCAAGCAGTTACGTACCATGTCGCAGCATGTGATGAATATTACTTAATTTGAAATTGAATGGATCACTAAAAGGATCGCTAGATGATGTGTCCATACATCTAGGCTAGGAACCCCAGGTTCAAGTCCCACCTGCTCCAGAGTGTGCCAATAACATTTCTGAAGAGGTAGATTAGAATTTTTTTTTGTATGAACCAACAGGGTCTTGTAATGTAGTGGTAGTGCCCTTACATCTGAGCCTGGAGGCCGACGTTTAAGTCCCACCAGTTGCAGAGGTTGGCTCAGCACGCATATGTTTACTTTCTTATTGTCTCCAGGTCAAACCGAGAAATTCAGAAAGGGTCTGATTAAATCAAAACTTTCCGTAGTTACTTTCCTTGTTTATTCATCCACAGGATGAGGGGCGTCGCTGGCCAGGCAGCATTTATTGCCCATCCCTCATTGCCCAGAGGGCAGTTAAGAGTCAACCACATTGCTGTGGGTCTGGAGTCACGTGTAGGCCAGGCCAGGTAAGGATGGCAGTTTCCTTCCCTAAAGGACATTAGTGAACCAGATGGGTTTTTCTGACAATCAGCAACACATTCATGCCATCGTTTGATTCTTAATTCCAGATATTCGTTGAATTGAAAGTCCACCATTTGCTGTGGTGGGATTCGAACCCGGGTCCGCAGGATGTTGTCTGGGTCTCTGGATCAACAGTCCAGCAATAACACCATGAGATCATCAAGTATGGTTCATAGTCTGGTATGGTCAGTTATCTCAAATGACTGAAAGATCATTCTAAAATTTGAACTCATCACTCTAAATTATTGGAAATGAATCACTCAACTCCTCATAGCTGCATCTGATGGTTGCAAGAGGAAATGCCTGAGCCACAGAGTTGGCAATCCAAGTGTGTGCTCAGAAAATTCGGTCAGGCACTTCCCACGTGAACTCTTGAAATGAAAACAGGCTGAATATCTACTCGTCAATGACTCACTGAGTTACAGAGTCAGCACTCAGCATGTCACATCCACACCAACACTCTGTGCAGCGATGCTTGTCTTTCAGAAACCCAAGATTGCATATGCCTCACTGACCTCCCTCTCAATATTCTGCACCTCTCCGCAACATCCTTCACCCTGGCACCCAGGAAGGCAACACACAATGTGGGATTCAAAGGACCTGGTGAGGGAATCCAAAACTAGAGGGCACAGGTTTAAGGTGAGAGGGAAAAGATATAAAAGGGACCTGAGAGGCGACTTTTTCACACACAAGGGTGGTGCATGCATGGAATGAGCTGTGAGAGGAAGTGGTGGAGGCTGGTACAGTTACAACATTTAAAAGGCATCTGGATGGTTATATGAATAGGAAGGGTTTAGCGGGATATGGGCCAAACACTGGCAAATGGGACTAAATTTACACAGGATATCTGGTCAGCGTGGACGAATTGGACAGAAGGGTCTGTTTCTGTTCTGTACATCTCTATAACTCTAATAGTTTCTGAAACACCCTTCCATCTCCTGAAAATTATGTGTAAAAGCTACATTGCAATGACTCTGTTTCCCCTGTGGATTGGGATCATGGCCTGGACTGCACTCCTTCAAAGTTTTGACACGCCCAGCTGTTTCCAGCATAGGGTATCATTTCAAGACAGGAACGTCCCCAAAAATGTTTCCTGCATTTCCTGCCTCTTTCTTTTCTTCTGGATTGCCACTCATCTGTCATTTTGAACTCTCTCTCTACCCACCTCCCAGGACACATAATCCAGAAAAGATGCAGCCTCCTTAATGACCACAACTGCCCGTCAAGCTTCACAAACTTGAACTCAAGCTCCTGGGGATATTTTCCACATACATAATCCCCCAACATAATGTGAATTGTCCAGATATTCCCACAGGAATTGCAAACAACAGAACTCACCATGATCTAAAAAAATGCATTTCCCTGATATTGAAATCCATCTGCAATGTGTTTACGCCTATTGTGAGCCCAAATGTGATCTATTGGAAAAGGAATAGCCCTGCCAGCGAGGTCCATATCCTACGAATGAGTAAAAGAAGTGATAGTAGAAAAGAACAAGAAATAAATAGAGAATTTCCATTCTTTTCATCTTCCTCCCACTTTTTTTTGTTTTCTTCCATAAATTGCTCCTTTATTATGTTCCTCTATTTTTTGTTTTACTCTTTACTTTCTTCACCATTTCATTCCTATTTTCTCTTTTATCTCTCTTTTTTCTCTTTCGTTCATTCTCCTATGCCTCCCTTTTCAATCTTCTTCCACTGTCTAATTCTCGTTTACTCCACTTTCATGTCTTCCTTCAATTTGTTACTCTCAATCTTATCTTTCTCTCCTGTTATCTCTTAAGCTCTCCTGTGCTCTTTTCCTTCGTTTTTCCTATAGAATTTTCCTTCCCTCTTCTTCCTATTCTTTTCCTCTCCTTTTCCCTATTATCCAATTTTCCTTCTCATTCCCCCTTTCAACAGATCATCTTTGAGCTCACACAATGGGCAGGTGAGTGCTTGTTTGGACGTCTTTTAGAGAAGTTTGAGGTGATGCATTTTGGTAGAAGAGCTAGGGAGAGGAATTATTGACTTGATCATCCAGTTCTAAGGAATTTGCAGGAACAGCGGGAGCCTGAGAATTCACGTACATTGATCTTTGAAAGTGGCAGGACAAACTGAGAAGGGGATTAGCAATGCAAATGGGATTTTAGGCTTCCAAAGTCAAGGTATTAAGTACAAGTACAGGGAATCTATTCTGAACATTTTGGTAAAGCTCTGTGCAGTTCTCAACTAGATTATTACATCCAGTTCTGGTGTCCACACTTGAGGGAGAATGTGAGGGAGTGAAGGGGTTCGACAGAATTGGTCACAAGACCTGGGAGTTTAGATCCCAAGGTTAGGCTGAGAAAAGGTGGTGTTGTTCTCTTTGGAACAAAAAGGACTGTGGGTGGGTTTAATAGACTTTTCATGGTTATGATAGGCTTAAATCACCTAAACAAAGAAAGACCCTTCCCACTGACTGATAGTACAGGAAGTAGGGGACATAGGGCAAGGGATACAGAGAAAACATGAGGAAAGGCAACCTCTTAGAAATTTACAAAATCATGAGCGGGGTAGATTGAATTAATAGTTATCTTTTCCCTAGGATGGGGGATTTCAAAACTAGGGATACATTTTTTAAGGTAAGAGGACAGAGATCTCTAAGAAAACGAGAGGCAAATATTTTACATAGAGATGGTTTATGTGTGGAATGAACTTCCTGAGGAAATGTTGGATGTGGTACAACATTTAAAAGCCATTTATGTAAATATATGAATAGGAAAGGTTTGCAGGGATATCGGACAGGGAGCAGACAGATGGGACTAATTTTATTTTGGGATTATGTTCAGCATGATCTGGTTGGACTGAAGGGTCTGTTTCTGCACTGTATGAATCTGGAAGAAGTGTTTTGGGCAGTGAATGGTAATGATTGAGAACTTGCTGCACATGACAACAGTGAGCGCAGAAACAATGAATAGCCTCAAAAGGAAATTGGATGAGTACTTGAGGAAATAAAGTTGCAGGGTGAGGCAGATTGAGATGCAAATTGGGATTGGCTGGTTTGCTCCATGGGGAGCTGGCATGGGTTGACGTATGGACTCCTTCTCTCCCATAAATGACCCTATAACTCAATCCTGCTCTTTTCTCTTTTCCCTTTTTTAATCTTTGTTCCTCCCAACACTTCTTTCTGCTGTTCTGGTCTCCCATTCTCCCCTATTCTTTCTCTTTCTGTTTCATTGTCCTTTACATGCAAACATGGGAATTAGGAGCAGGACTGGCCTCATGGTCTCTCAAGCCTGCTAACCCCATTCAATGAGATCATACTGATCTGGTTACTCTGCCATTCCATCTACCTCCAGTAACCTTTCACCTCTTCGCATATCAAGACTCTACCAAGCTCTGTCTTAAAAATATTCAAGGATTCACATCCACTGCCTTTGGAGAAAGAATTCCAAAGATTCACAGCTGACTGTGAGATAACATTTTTCTTAATTTCTTCCTTAATTGAATAGCAAACTTTAACCAATAATCCCTTGTTCTGGATTCCTCCACAACAGGAAACATTATTTCCACATCTATTCTCTTTCTATTCTCTCAAATCCTTGCACATTATTTAAATCTTAACTTTAAATTTATATCTCCAACATAAAGTAGGCTCAGCTGTCTAATTTTGTCTTTAGTTGACTTAAGGCTGATTTTTTGATAAATATTTACAAGCAAGTAATGCAACATTGTGAAGCTTTTGAAGTCATGTGACAGAAGAATTAACCAGCATCAGCTGACATCCAGTTATTGAACTGAAGTAAATTGATTGTGTCATCCTGTATCCATTCAGCTTCCTCACAGAATGAACAAACCTCCTGAGACCACAGTTCCTATTATTAAAAATATTCACCAAAAAAGGGAAGAACAAAAATAGAATCTTTGCCGATGATTGACTTTTGGTAAAAGTTGTCTAGATGGAGTAATTTGCTCAACAATTTAACATTTTTTTTCTCTGATTGATGTCAGTTTCTTCATTCCTGCCCAAAAGTGGCAGACCAATTGTCGCAGCATTGTTCTATATGAAAAGTCGAAGTCGTCAAAGTTGATAGATTCTCATGCGGGACAATGAGATGTTGGAAAGCCAACTGATTTTATTGAAAGATCATAACGGGCACCTAAACCTGCTCCCAATAATGTCTAGCAACACATACTCTGGAGCAACAACTAAAACTTTGATTTGTGTAATGTCCAAATGTAGGGTCATATCCCAAGATGCTTCACAGTGGCATTATCAAATGAAGATTGGCACAGAGTTAAAATAGATGATAAGCATTTTACTCAAACAGGTAGATTTCTAGAGGATTCTTTTTAAGAGAAGCGAGGAGTGAAAGTTTAGCAAAGAGTTTGACACAAATGCAACATTTTATGAGTCCATTCTATCTCAACCACCAGGAGGCCAAGTTTCTTCAACTGGGCCCTCGCAGACTTGTTCACCACTGAATGCTCATACAAAGCAAGCACTGCACACAATAGCTGCAGATAACAAGGTGTGGAGCTTGATACCAGGCAGCATCAGAGGAGCAGGAAGGCTGATGTTTCGGGTCTGGACCCTTTGTCAGAAATGATAGCTGCAGCTGGCTAGTTAACAATTTAGTCTTAGCGTCAACTGTCAGATTAACTTGAACCACTAAACTGCAGATGCCCCAAAGCTGGCATACAGATCAACAAAGTTGTAGGTTATCCAAATAACTCACAGTAATTTATGAATGGTTAGGATCTGGAACGTTCAGTTGCAGCTTACAGAAGAGACAATTGGCTTGACAGAAAGGCACATTGCAGGGCTACAGGGAAAATTCAGTGTGGCAAATGGCAAATTGTATTCTAGGATTTTTTTTTTGCATTCACCCACAAGGTTAAACAAGTAAAATTAATAAGAGTAAAAAAGGCATGAACTGTAGGATTTCAGCCTGACTTTACTTTCTGAAGAATGACACAGAATTGACTACAGAGAAATAGCAATTTGGCCCAACTGGTCTACACCAGCACTATGGTCCACCCACGCTTCCACACATGAATATTCATGCAGCCTATCAGTACATCTATCTGCTCATAGGGCCCTGTGGCACAATGGTTGTGTCCCTATCTCTGAATTGGCGGTCAAGTGCTACCTGCTCCAGAGGTCATGTCTGAATCGGTGGATTAAAAGTATTTATTCTTCTGTTCCTTCCTCATTATGTGCTGCTCTAGCTTTCCCTGAGATGAATTAATGCTACTTGCCTCAAACACGCCTTGCAATAGCACATTTCACATTCTTAGCATTCCCTCAGAAACGAGGTTTCTCCCAAATTTTATTGGGTTTATTGGTGACTAACCTATTTTCATGCCCCCTGGTGTATGCACTGACATTTAACTTCATCAATTTGTCGTGTCCCTCTCGAAGGTAGCAGAACCTAATGATACCTGACACCAAGAAGGTGCAGAGGGAGAGAGAGAGAGGGGGAGACAGTACACCTGTGTACTGCATGGTACACATGCCTGGCCAATGTTAACAGACTGCCCGTTTTTCCTTGCCAACATACAGATCAAAGTTGAGGCTTTATGGACTGCCGCCAGAACAGAATGCTGAAAATCTGAGCTAATGGTCTGGGCGAACAGATGTTTTGACACAAACATGAGGAGAGAAAGATGAAGGGTCTCCTATTTCAGCCAATTTGTCCTTCTCCACCTTCCTGCACTGCTTCCATTTCGACTGCACTGACAGACATGGTGGTGGTCACAGAGGGCTCTGTCATCATGGTTCTCAGTCTCTGGCAAATCAATCAGAGCCTGTTCACTTGCAAAATGATCACCCTGACAAGGTAATGAATACTGGGCACAAAGCAACACTCCTACTTAATTATATGCATGCTTCTGAGGTTGCAATGATATCTGTCTCCTCTGGCTCAATGCCCAAGCCAATAAATTGAACAAAAATTCAAAGTCATTGCTCTGTGCCAGTAGTAAAGAAGCCCTATGTTATCAAAAGTATCACTGTTCAGATGCAATGTTAAGTTGGATCCCTATCTGCCCAGTCCTATAGCATTTCTCTGAAGAAAGGCAATGGTGGATATTTCATCCTGGTACCACAGCCAACATTTACCCACATCTAATGTCACTAAAACACATTATATCTACGCCGTATTTCACAGACAGGCAACTGCTGCATGCAATCATGGCTGTTTTGTTTGCTTCATTATCCCAGACACTGCAATCTTGGTGTAAACAAGGAGACTGCTAGAGAAACTCAATAGATCTGGCAGCACATGTGGAGAAAGAGAAACAGAGCTAATGCTTTAAGTCTGGTATGAGCCTTCCTCAGAACCATTCCTGGAGTGTCTGCTTTCTGGGGGCTGGCCCTTGGCTGTGAATACTTCATCCTGGTGTGAGAGGTGACCCTATTGAGGTTTATAAAACCATAAGGGGCATGGATAGGATAAATAGACAAGGTCTTATTCCTGGGGTGGGGGAGTCCAAAACTAGAGAGGCATAGGTTTAAGGTGAGAGGGGAAAGATTCAAAAGGGGCAACCTTTTCATGCAGAGGGTGGTGTGTGTATGGAACGAGCTGCCAGAGGAAGTGGTAGAGGCTGGTACAATCACAACATTTAAAAGGCATCTGGATGGGTAAATGAGTAGGAAGGATTTAGAGGGAACTGGGCCAAATGCTGGAAAATGGGACTAGATTAATTTAGGATATCTGGTCAGCATGGACAAGTTGGGCCAAAGGGTTTGTTTCCATGCTGTGCATCTTTATGACTCTATTTGTCTTGACAATTTTTGTCAATTTTCTTGGAAGAGTTAAATTGGACTTGAAGTATTATCATTTATTCAACTTCTGTTCTGTGCTAGCCTACCATCCATAACTCCCTCATTTATCGACTCTTTTCATCTCTCTCTCTCTCCACCCATCTGCTTACTCCTCATCCTCCACCCGTCAGCATTGTCTTCAGCATTAATACCAGTTTTTCCTGGCTGCTGTCAGTTCTGATGAAGAACTGCTGGACTTGAATAGTCAACCCTGCTTTCTTCCCACTGATGTTGCCAGGCTCGCTGAATTTCACCAGCACTTTCAGGTTTCAGGTTTTTCTTTCAGTTCGCCAGTATTCATGGATCTTTGTTTTATTTTTCAGTCTCTCTCTTCACAGACACTGTTAGACTGGCTGCTTTTCTCCAGTACTTCCTGTTTTCATTTCACACCAGTCACTGAAAGTTTTAAAGTTCCTTGGGATGTCCTGATGCTGTGAAAGGTGTTGTTTAAATGCGAATTCTCCTTTTATTTGGCTGACTGCTGATGTCACTTGGTATGAGAAATCTTGAGTTTACTGAATGTCATCGGCATTTCTGTTCAGAGATGTGTCAGAGCTCGGTTTCTGATTGAAGGTGAGTTATAACAATTCCCTACAGCTGCTGGAAAGGTTGGCCACTAAACAAGGAGCAAGGGAAGGTCTCGGTTTCATTACGTTGCGTCTTGCGCCCTCCAGTGGCTGTAATTGCCACGGACAGACAGTTCAAACAGGGATAATGGGAACTGCAGATGCTGGAGAATTCCAAGATAATAAAATGTGAGGCTGGATGAGCACAGCAGGCCAAGCAGCATCTCAGGAGCACAAAAGCTGACGTTTCGGGCCTAGACCCTTCATCAGAGAGGGGGATGGGGAGAGGGTATAGTTTGAGGATCAGCGATAACAAGGCGTGAAGCTGGATGAAGACAGCAGGCCCAGCAGCATCAGAGGAGCCGGAAGGCTGACGTTTCGGACCTTGACCCTTCTTCAGGAAAAATCTAGCTTGAGGATCAATGGCTTTGAGAGGCAGGAGACTGAAATATCCTGAGGAAGGGTCACTGGACCTGAAACGTTAACTCTTTTTTCTCCTCCACAGATGCTGCCAGACCTGCTGAGCTTTTCCAGCAACTTTGCTTTTGTTCCTGATTTACAGCATCCGCAGTTCTCTTGGTTCTTGACTAAAATATCCTGTCTGTTGACCAAAGCAACCCTCTTTTCACTTCCTTTCACGTCAGCAAGGAAAGCGACTTCTCATTAAATCCAAATGACAACTCTTACGAAGTAAGGCAAGTCAGTCCAGAAACAATCATCAGTCCATTTCAATCCGGGGTAAAGACTTGACTGACGTCACTGAACTACTTCAGAGTTAGGTTTCATGCTCATTGCATTAATTTTGGAGCATATTCTTCTGGTTATGAACTTGAAATATTTTTAAGGTGTAATCTGTTCCTGAACAAATTAGTCCATTGCTTTGGATTTGATTCAACATTCTGAATGAAACTCAGGATCTTCAACTCACAATCTTGCCCTTTTTTAATACTCTGTTTTTGATTGTGCAAATTGACAACAAAGGACTAGTTTGACTAGGCTGTGGCTGCACTGGCCCTTCTCTGGGTATAAATAAGGGCTCAGAGGAAAAGTCACAATTCCACCACCCTGACTCCCCCAGTCCTCACTCCCCACTGCAGTCAGGCTGAATCTCCCACCAGGCCCATACTTTTGTCACCAGGACTTCAATTGATTTTAGTTATTCAGTAACAGAAACATCCAACGCTACAGCTACACATTTGCCCCAGGCTTCGAATTCAACAGTGTCTTGTTTAGGATTTGGGAAACAAGTAAGACAGACTTAAGCAATGCTTCTTGGCACATCAGAAGCCATTGACAGCTGACATTGCTATGTAAGCAATCTCTGGCAATCACTTTGCACACAGGAAGATCCCACAGAAAGCAAATAATACCATTTCTGTTTATTTATTCTGGTGGAGATGGTTATGTTGGCTCAGAAGCTAGAAGAACCCCCCATCCTTTCTTGAACAGTATGATCTATAGTGTCTCTCCAGAAAGCAACAAGAACTCACAGCCAGACTGAAGAACTACACTCACAGGGGTTTTAAACAGAGCGAAAGGTTTGCTCTTCTCTTGGGTAACTTGAGCAGAATCAAGTTACAATGTGGGTCATCTATCTGAGTTACCAGCTGAATTGTAACATCAAAGTTGGGAAGGATAATTGAAAATAAAATGTAATTTATTAAAGTATCATTCACAGACAAATTATACAAATATACAACCAGAAAAGTAGAAGTGCACTTTATTATGGTCACTCACCAGGTCACAGTCCTGGACCTCCCTCTCTATAACATCAATATGGGTATCCCATTGCTGTATCGACTACGATGTTCAATAAGACAGCTCCCCTCCATGTTCCCAAGGACCATTAAAGATGAGCATCATGTGCTGATCTTATCAGTGGCCCCCACATTGGATGAACAACTATATTTTTTAAAATGTATTCCTTTATAACCAAAGCTATATTTTTCATTGTGGCTGTCAAATTTATCAGCTATACTACAATGACCAGGTAGGTTCCAGTTGAATCTACTGTCTTAGGGCGGCACGGTGGCTCAGTGGTTAGCACTGCAGCCTCACAGCACCAGGACCCAGGTTCGATTCCAGCCTTGGGTAACTGTCTGTGTGGAGTTTGCACATTCTCCCTGTGTCTGCGTAGGCTTCCTCTACGTGCTCTGGTTTCCTCCCACAGTTCAAAGATGTGCAGGCTAGATGGATTGGCCATGCTAAATTGCCCGTAGTGTTCAGGGGTGTGTGGGTTATAGGGGGATGGGTCTGGGTGGGATGCTTCAAGGGGCAGTGTGGACTTGTTGGGCCGAAGGGCCTGTTTCCACACTGTAGGGAATCTAATCTAAGAAAAATTAAATGATGTCAAGTTAGAGCAGGGATAAATGTGAATCATTCATCCTGAACCTGGATTAGGAAGTATCCCAGTTAAGTAGTATTCCTGAGACTCATGATCCCGAATGGAAATGATATAAGTAGTAGAATTAGAATCAGCTGTGATGTGCCTGAGATGTAAAGGAAAGAATATTTCCATTTTGCTGGTGTCTATCACAACCTCAGGACATTCTAGAGTGTTGTAAGGCCTTTGGACTGTTGTAATGTAGGAAGTGCCTCAGCAAGCTGCTGAATGCATAATGACAGACCAGAAATTTCAAATTAGTGATGTTGATTGAGAGATGACTATTGCCTAGGACACCAGGGGTAACTCAGCTGCTCTTTCTCAATGGTACATTGGGATTTTTACATCTGAGAAACCAGCTGGGGCTTTATTTTTACAACTCCTCTGAGAGACAGCACCTCCGACAGCAGAGCACTCACTTACAACAGACTCCAGATCAGGTATTGCAGTCCCCAGAGTTTGAACCCACAACCTGCCTTCTCAGAGGTAGGAAGGCTTACCCATTAAGCTGGAACACAATCAACGATTCTACAGAGATGCAGTAGAAAGGAGGAAATTGGCAAATGGAGAAATAAAGCTGCCTGCGTTCAGTGCGTCAGTGTTGTTGATGTTTGAAGAGTGATTCTGCCAAACCTCATATCCTGTGGGGAAAGTCAGAGGAATGGGTCAGAAGGAGATTGCAGGTCTGATTCCCCTTCATAGGCATGGACCTCTGTGGCATTGAAACATAGCAACAGAGGAAGGCCATTCAGCCCACAAAGTTTGTTCTGTCAGCTAATTAAATCAGGGGTGGCCCGTACCATAATTCCACCTCACTGTCATCGCTCTATAAACCATCACACTTAGGTCGAATAAATATTCGTCAACCTCAGCTCCAAAAGTTTTCAATTGGCCAACAGCCTCAACAGTTTTTAGGAAGAGAAAGTTATAGATTTCCACTGCCTTCTCTTTGTCTAAGGAATTGCTTCCTGAATAGCCTGGCTGTAATTTTCTGGCTACACCCCACTTTGAACTCCTTCCAGCAGAAGACAGAGAATCACTCTGTCTATCTTTATTGTTGTCGATCCATCTTCAACTATTACTGACATGAAACAGTGCACCACTTTCCTGTTTCTTTCCACCAAGGCACTGCTAAAGTTCAGAGCTTCTCATTTCAATCTGGTCAGTGGGACGTGTACAATATTGGCAAGATAACATGGGTAGAGAATGGAAGGAGTTCCCAATGGGCAGATGTCACTGGAAGGACCACAGTACTAAATGTACTTTTGGGTCCAGCAAGGGGCATTTATTCTGCGCTACCCACCGTTCACTTTTATGCATCTGACTGATCATAGTTAAAAGATTTCTAAATCCCATCCTAGTGTCCATTGTTCTGTATACACAGAAACACAATTCTCATTCCTTCATTGCAACATGCAATAACCAGGCTATGGATTCTGTACCTTATTTTCTAATAATTGCACTCCCTGTCCTCAGGATTAAACCTAACTATGAAACTCACACGTCAGCCTGGGTTCCCTGAAGTATCTGAACTCCAGAGGACAATTGGAGTAGTTATTCCAAGTGGGAAGTGAGGAGAAATGCGTTACTGCTGAGACATACACCTGAAGGATCAGGAGAAAGTACACTTTGTGCCCATTGTCTGAAGCCACTCTTAAAGAACGAGCATGAGCAAGGCACCAGGACATCGTGTTCGTACAGGTTCTCCTTCAAAAATGAAGCAGATGCCTAGGGACAAGGAGGAAGTACTATTTTTGTATTTCAAAAATTAGCCTGAGTATCAATTTTTTTTCTGATGAGGGGTCTTGGCCAAAACTTCAGCTTTTGTGCTCCTAAGATGCTGCTTGGCCTGCTGTGTTCATCCAGCCCCACATTTTGTTATCAGGAAAAACCGCACCTGGTTCACTAATGTCCTTTAGGGAAGGAAAGTGCCACCCTTACCTATTGTGACCTACATGTGACTCCAGACCCACAGCAATGTGGTTGACTCTTAACTGCCCTCTGGGCAATTAGGGATGGGCAATAAATGCTGGCCTAGCTAGCAACACCCTTCATCCCATGAATAAATTAAAAAATTGGTTTTGACACTGTTTAGTTTATTAAGTGATGTAACATTGCAGAGGTGTTGCACTCAAGTCAGTTCCATTGTAAAACTGCAATGATTTTCAGCGATTGTGCTCGTTCTTTTACACTGCAGCATGTAGACTGCTTTCTCATTAGATCTGCAAACCATAACTAATCCACACCTGTTCTCAGTCTGACTGTCAGGTTAAGGGAAATCTTTCAGTGAGGCATTTCCCCAGCAACAGGACGACAGGGACACACAAACTATCACTTTGAACAGAGACAGTGAGAACTGCCGATGCTGGAGAATCTGAGATAACAAGGTGTGGAGCTGGAAGAACACTGCAGACCAAGCAGCATCGGAGGAGCAGGAAAGCTGACGTTTCGGGTCGAGACCCTTCTTCAGAAAAGGGTCTCGACCCGAAACGTCAACTTTCCTGCTCCTCTGATGTCGCTTAGAACAGTCCTGTACGTAGCTGCATTTCCATCGTGTTTGGGTATCGGTCAACGCGCACCTTTAGGCAAGTGGGGTAAGGCTTGAGTCTGTGTAGCTAATGCTCCCTCCTCTTCCCAAGCAACTCAGTGACAACAAATTACACTCAAGGGCATGTGGCCGCTGCCCTGTCAGCAAGCGGACAGGCATTGGGGACACAGCAAGATCGCACTAAACCGGAAGCTTTTGATGGCATTGATTTGGGCAGTGAATGCTGTCCAGGCATCAGGGAATTCTAAACAAAAAAAAACAAAGAATTACAGCCGCTGAAAATCCGAAACAATAACCGACCCCTCTCGAGAAACTCAGCAGAACCTGCTAATTCAGTGGAATCGATTGGCTGGACAGGAAACAGGGGCTCTGCTTTCTCTGCACAGATGCTGCCAGACATGCAGAGTTTCTGCAGTGCTATCTGGGAACTCTAGCCCGCAAAATAGGTGTCAGGCATTCTTTAATGTTCACCGAGAGGGAGGTGGGAGCAGGGGTTTGGGGGTTGGCGCAGGCAGTTTCGTCTCTGCGCCACCGTCCCTCAACCCTGGCACCAGAATCAGCAGAAAGAGGTCTGTGTACTCAGGTCACAATTGAGTAGGAGCCAGCTGGGAGTGCTGGAGTTCTAGAGGCTTTGGAATCTGAACGTCTTTCCGCGAAAATTAAGTTAGTTTCAAGGGAAACACGGGTAGCCATGTATGATGTCAGGGCGCTGAGAGAAGGGGGAGGTCTGTTTGCACAGGCGGAGCTACGGAAGGTGCCCACTCATTCGGACTGCACTGAAATGTTGCCGTGACGCGGAATCTGTTGCAACCGATGACGGTCTAACTTCTTTAGCCGGGAAGCTTGTAAATAACGTTGGGGATTTTCCTGAATTGCAATTCACCGGTCTGGCCATGTTTTGCATAAAGGAAGGTGTTACTCTTGGGACGTCTCAAGCATAAAAAGGCGGCATCAGTGGAGACCTGTATAGAGTTGGAATCAGTGACACTGGCACTGAACTTTGAAGGCACAACTTTAGCGGCGCAAGACACTCTCCGTTTTGTTGCTGTTGCTTGTCGTTGTTGAACGTTTCGTTTCTCGTTCGTTAAGGGAGAGGAGAATACCAAAAGCAAAGTCGCTTTCGTTTTGGGAAATAGAATAAAAGAGAAATCGAAGCAAGATGCTCTGTCCTTGGAATTTTCTGCAAAGACCCAGGTACAAGGCCAAATATGATCTCGGAGCGAAGTCGACAGTGGACCCGAACAACAATGAGATTAACACCAGCCAAGAAAAAAGGTACAATTTTAAATTTAATTTAACAACAGTCGTGAGCCCCGTTTAAGAGAACTTAGTTCAGTTTGTAAAGACAGCGTTCCTGACAAATTAATTTTAACACTGATAATCTGTTACAAATGTGACTGCAGGTGTTGACGAGCTGGGGGTGAGAGATTTGAGTTTTTATACGTTGTAGGTTTGCACATTTAGAGTGTTTTTATACCCAGGAATAAATATTTAAAATCGTTCTAATTATTAGAGCACCAGTTCCCCTCCTTTGTTTATTTTGATTTAGGAAATGTGTTGCGTGGGCACACGCTGCGCTATCAGCTGTTAACACAAACTCTGGGAACGAGTGGGAATGAGCTACCGTTAACGCGTTTCTCTGAACAGCTGCAGTGTTTTTATATTGTTTATCGAATTATTTGATAGATTAGCGACTCACAGCTCACGAAGCGAAACGGGCTGAACGAAAATAAACTAAAAACCGATATTTTAACGAACCATTTCTCTTGTTTAAAACATTGCGCCCCCTCTGCGTTAACCAAACAGGCGCTTCTCAGATAAACTCCAGATCGCTGACTGCTTTTTGTAAAAAAAGATTCACATAATCACAGAAAGGTGAGCTCAGAATGGCAAAGACCCCGTCGTTTGACATAACGATCTTATATGATTCTCTCTCCAGCCTTTCCAATGGACATATTCCGAACTTTAAGGCTGACAGCGCGGGCCCGGAGGTGAGTGATAACTTGAAGCAAAACAGAAATTTCGTTCGCAAATAGTGCCCAGCTTGGACTCACTTCGAATGGACCTAATTCGTAGGAAAACTCTAATTGATACCGACTAATTGAAATGATAAATGACAGCATCAGAATTCAAATTTTTAGAAATTAGCAATCTTAGATGAAGGTAACTTTGAAAATAGACTGCATTTAAAGATGTATTTCTGCACTGCCCAGCTTATTGATATTAATCCCTGACGCTTCTGGACCTGAGTTCATAAGACAGAGGGGATTTATTACAAAATATTCACAATACTCATAATGGCTCCACATCCCCATCTATAATAAAACTAAGGATGCTAGAAATCTTAATACAAACAAGCGTAGAAATTGCTGGAGAAACTCAGCAGGTCTTGGCAGGAGATAAGAGTACACGTTTCCAGTTAGTATGACTTCTTCAGTTCTCCAGCGACTTCTATTTTTGCTTATTCCAGACTGTTCCAATTCGGGAAAAAGTTTAATTTTCGAAACAAGCAAGAGAGATATTTAGACCAGAGAACGAATTCGTAATTCAATGCCAGTTTTAATATCATGCTATTACTTTTAAAACTATCTGTTCCATTACAACGGCACTGCAAGGATTCTCAGGGTCAGGCTGTATGAACAGATTTAGATATTTTTTATGTTATAAATTTGTTTCTTTAGAATAGTCTTGTGTGTTTACACAGAAACGATATTCTATTTAAATCAATTACTTTCTAATTATTGTAATATTAATTGTCCTGCTTTCTAAATTAAGGGTTGTGGCTGCTCTCTAATTATTTACACCAACTGATTGTGTTTTTTGTCTCTTATTTGCCAACAGCCTATTCCCGCGAAAGGACCCATGCGTTGTCCTTACGCCCCTAAGTTTGTGAAATTAATGAACATGGAGAATGGGAGCGTCTTGCAGGATACCCTGCATCAAAAAGCAGTCAGTGTAAGAACCGTTCAAACTTCCTTCACTCAGTACAGGGTTAGACATTGTCAACATATCCATCGTCTGCTTAAATCCTGCATCTGTTGTGAAATAAAAAAAAGTTGGGGGCTAAAGATATTCATCTTCACCCATGGGACAGACTATTGTCAATTGAAAGTAATTTTTTATATTGTACATTAAAGATCAACTCTACACAAAAACGAGTAACAGATCCTAATCCCTGTTTGAGAAGGGAATTGTAGAACCAAATCACAATATTTGAAAAGATTTTGTTCGCATGAATATGATGTGAACCTACATCTTACCCTCACTGTCTGTTTTAGAACATGCCATGCCAGTCTTCCTCCTGCAGGGGCGCTCTAATGACCCCAAAAGCCATGACCAGACAAACCCGAGACAAACCTGTACCACCAGAGGAAATCCTGCCTCAGGCGATAGACTTCATCAAGCAATATTACGAATCCTTCAAAAGGTAAGTGCAGCGTTATTCTCAATGCATGGAGTCATCTCTCTCCTGGGTACTGGTAATTTATCTCCTGATTTCCTCGGATTGATGGGGTCATGCAGGGCTGAGACCCTGTTACCACCATGTACAGGCAACATGACAGGGCACTTAGACACTATTCCTGTGGAACCTGCACTGGTTCTGTAAGGTTTGAACAATTTATAAAGGCATTTTTCTTATCTACCTGGAGATTTCAAATTCACTTGACAGGAAGACCCCATGAAATATGTTCCAGAACCTTGCTTATCAGATCAGATGCACATTGCATTCTTACATGACCTGTTAGTATAAGTGTTGGGATTGGGACAAGCTTCTGGATTAATCACACTGATCTTCCTCTTCCCACCCATAGCCCCAGAACCGAGGAGCACCTAGCCCGAATCGAGGAGGTTACCAAAAGCATCACAGAGACGGGCACATACGATCTGACCTATGAGGAACTGGTGTTCGCAACCAAGCAAGCCTGGCGCAATGCCCCTCGGTGCATTGGCCGCATCCAGTGGTCTAATCTCCATGTAGGTAGCCTTCCCTTTCTCACGGTTCTTTGTTTCTTTTCCCCTGGCAATGGAAACCCCCATCAACATCTGACATCTATGTCTGCGTCTCTGCAGGTGTTTGATGCTCGGAAATGCACCACTGCAAAGGAGATGTTTGAGCACATGTGCACCCACATCAAGTATGCATCCAATGATGGAAACTTAAGGTAGGAGTCAGGAAGCATTCTCATTGTGGCTGTTTAATGTTGTCCTTAAAATGACCCTGTGTTACTGCTGGGGAGCTAAGACATACATTATTAATCACTCCTAGTGGTACAGAACTCGAGTAATGTCAAGAAAAAATCCTTGTTGTCAAAGACTTCCTGTCTTGCAAACATCAGGACACAAATGCAAGAATGCCAAATCTAAATAATAATCGCATGAAAAAATGAGTTTATAAAGAGCCTTAAAGGACTTTACAAAGTGCCTTACAGGCAATGCAGGAAAGTTAAAATGTACTCATTTTGTAATAAAGAAAAATTGTTTATTTTTATTCCGCTCACTGGATAATTTTATTCTGTAGATCCACCATCACAGTCTTCCCTCAAAGGACTGATGGAAAACATGACTTCAGAATTTGGAACAGCCAGATAGTCCGTTACGCAGGGTACCAGTTACCCGATGGCTCTATCATTGGAGATCCAGCTGGAGTTGCATTCACACAGGTAAACTATAAAGCTCTTTGCAGTGTCTGGCATTGTGTCCAATAGATGAAGTTTACTCTCTGTGTTGCTAAGAAGGCCACAAGTATGTCGCAGTCAGACAAGGAACTTAAAGTCATCTTCAGCCCTTCGAAATCTGCTCCCATTGATTCATAACTCCAATAGCAAATGATGATCACAAGAGTTTCCAATCAATAAGAGCTAATCTAATTTATAAGAAGTGGAGGGGTGGTGAGGGAAGGTCAGACTGAGAATTCGCTCCAGCAAATAGAATGGGTTGGCAGATTTGAGTTAAAACTGAAGATATTAGAAATAAGGAAAGATTGGGACAGTGGCTTTTAAACAACAAACACTTTAGTTGTGAAATAAGTTTACAGGAGAACCCATTGGAATAGACAAATAAACAATACGGAACAACAAGATCATCTTGCAGTGAGAACCCAGAGTGCAGGAGATGGTGTAAAAGAATAGAAGGTGTTCGGATCCACCAAAAAAAGGCAGGCTTCGTTAGATCATTTATTTTTCATAAAATTCAAATATTGTTATGTTCTCACAAAAATTACCTTTGGGATCCTAGAATTAATTGAAAGAAGGAAATTAGATAAATAATTAAAATGAAAAATATGGCGGGGCTGTAGCAAAAGATCAAAAATGTTGGATGAATTGTCTAGTTCCTTCAAAGGGGAGTCAGAGGTACAATGGGCCAAATAGACTTCTTTGATGCCACAGCATTCTATGATTCATATGTTCATTCTGCCACAATGTGTATGGACAGGAGTCCCCCACTGAATGCTGCACAATCCCCACTTCTTCAATAATGCAGCAAAATACCACGTTAAAGCAACACTAAACTACATCTGCTTTCTCCTGTTCACCATAGCATTATTGCTTTATTTTCCATTTTTTCAGGAGGCCATTGAGCCCTCTGCCCTGTTCTTCTGTTCATTTAATTTATGGATGATCTGTAACACAATTCCATTTTCCCATCTTTAATCTTTTTTGGCTGATACCAAAGCCATTACTGTCCATTGTGGCTGTTTGCCTGCAAAGAAAGAATGAGTTCTAATGGGCCGGATGTATAATGTTAATGTTATGTAGGTTTGGCCAAGTGTTCTTTATAGGCTACTGCAAGATATTACTCAGCATTAAAAAAGAGTTGTTAATATCTTATTTTTAGGTGTGCATTGACCTTGGCTGGACCCCCCGTTTTGGTCGTTTCGATGTGCTTCCTTTAATCATTCAGGCCAATGGTCAGGATCCAGAAGTATTTGATATTCCACCAGAGCTCATTCTTGAAGTAGAAATTGAGCATCCAAGGTAGGTTCACCTGTCAAACTTCCAATCATTTACCTACACCATGGTCCCAAATCTACAATTCCAACCCACCTCTGTATGTCCATCTACCTGTAGAATAGGTAGATCATAGGCTGGTTTAATATGCCACAATGCAATGATTCGCATGACTAATACTTCTGCTTGTACCTGCAGGTTTGATTGGTTTAAGGAAATGGGTCTCAAGTGGTATGCTCTGCCTGCTGTGGCCAACATGCTGCTGGAAGTTGGAGGTCTGGAGTTTCCTGGGTGTCCTTTCAATGGCTGGTACATGAGCTCTGAGATTGGTGTTCGAGACTTCTGTGATGTTCAGCGTTACAACGTACTGGAGGTATGATCCATCAGCTACATAAGAACATTTTATGACAGTCAATTTAAAGGGATACTTTATCTCATTTGATTTCTGTAAACTGCTAAGTAATTGTGGATGATAAAGAAGCTTAAAATGAAACAGTTATGAAATAAACCATCATTATTGAACTCTTTCCCTCGTGCACCCACTATAGCCTGTCTAAAATCAAGCTCCTTTTATTACAGGAAATAATACAAATTTTAAACTCCAGCCTCTGACAGTTGCCTATATACCAGTCAGCAACTAAATACAGGGCTTCCTCCTCCAGTTTTCAATTAAATGATTGAGTCACAGTCTCTTATTCAAGACCCAAAGTAAAGAGCTTCAGCAAAGTTAAAATGAGTATGAAACAAGATGAGATTCATTAAAGGTCAGGCTAAGTCTGGCTTAAGTTTTCAAAAATTCTCGGGAAAGAAAAAAACCATGAAAGAGAAAGAGAGAGAGAGAGACAGAGAGAGCCAGATTGTTTTGAGATAGCAGGAAAGTGTGAGTAGAAGGAGGAGGCAAAGACTCTATTTTGACTGTAGTCGAGTAAAGATGCAGAGAGAAGGCAAATGTGGAGCTCAGCAGGAAAGAGATCATGAGATGCAGACAAAATGCTTTGCAAATGAGTAAGAGGTCAGAAGTGAATGATGTTCACATTGCAAAATTGTCAGGAACAGTGAGCAAAAGTTGTTAAAATACATGACTAAACGTGACCTCTTTGTACATTAGTTAGGCAATCAATGTAAAAAGTTGAAGTATTTGCAAGGTTCTCTTTTTTGCATTCGGTCAAAATGAATTCCTTTTTGTTGGAACACAGGAAATTGGTAAGAAGATGGGATTGGAAACAAATAATCTGGCGTCTCTGTGGAAAGACCAAGCGGTGGTGGAGATCAATATTGCTGTGCTGCACAGCTTCCAGGTGAGAAGACAATAAAGATGATGAACTTCAAGACAATTTTATTTTAAAAGCAGCATGTTGCCATTTCAGATACATGCAAACTTGACACATTCAGGACACCCTATCCAGACTGCTATCCTATGAACGAAATGATTCAGTAACCTTTTAGAATATTATAAAGCTTTTCACCACGTAATAGCAACACTACTCAATTGATGAAGGTTATGAGCATTTCACCTTTTTAGGGTATTTCACTAAGGCTGATCCAGAAGCAAAATTGACTTACAGTTAGAACTTGGATCATTTCTTGAGGATACATTCCACTATGGTCTCCTGATTGAAGGTCCAGATTCAGAAAAAAATTGGAACCAGTATTCCCTGGTGGCTTTTCTGGTGGAAAATACTAGGAGATCCATACAGAAATAGGGAGAACCAAGTACACAGTGATTGACAGCACAGACATTGTGAGTAGAAGAGAAGGAAATCCATGATTCCCTTCAAAAGCATGAACTTTTCCAAAGAAAACCACCAAATTCCTACATTTTCCCTTGACCTAATATCACACAACCCAAAGTGTTTAACATTTGTCTTCAGAGATGTTGCTTTGCATCATGAAAATAGATGATGCAAATTCCCCCAAACCGCTATTGACCAAATTCTTATAGTAGCTTCTTCATTGCTCTGGGAGTTAGTATACAAAATAACTCATGTCATCTTAAAGGTAGCTCCCAGGGTTTGATATCAATACATCAACTTCACCTGTAGGTTTGTCACATGCCATCTGATTTCCCACTCATTCACTAGCAATTCCCACAGCCTTGAGTTTTGAGCATGGTGCTATTTTTTTGTTCCAGAAAAAGAATGTGACGATTATGGACCACCACACGGCTGCAGAGTCCTTCATGAAGCACATGGAGAACGAGTTTCGGCTCAGGGGAGGCTGCCCAGGCGACTGGGTCTGGCTTGTCCCACCCATTTCTGGAAGCATCACACGGGTGTTCCATCAGGAGATTCTGAACTACATCCTCAGCCCTTTCTTTTATTATCAGGTAACCTTCCCTGTGATAAAATTCAAAGGCCAGGGGCCCAATTCTCATAGAGTCATAGAGGTACAAAGCACGGAAACAGGCCCTTCGGCCCAACTCATTCAAGCCAACTAATGTTCCTAAATTGTGAAGTGTTGGTGAAAGGTTTTGTAAAATAGAGCCAATGAAACGGTGAATTTCCACCATTCCCTAGCTGGCCTCAGTGGTTCGGTAGGAAAAATCCGATATACTTGTTCTCCACATGTTAAGGAAGAAAGCAATAAGCCAAGATTTTTACTCTCAATCATCGTTCCTGGCATAAATGGGATGTCGGTGCACTCTGGATTCGGGGATTGGAGTACTGTCGTGTGATGATCCAAAGTTTTGACAAGGATCATTAAAAATGAATTCAATCCATACTAGGGTGGATGCCCAGTTGTTGTACATATTTAAGACTTGAGTTATCTTACTTTTGGACACAAAGGGAATTAAGGGCTACCACAATGCAGTGTGAAAGCAGAGTTGAAGTTAAAAATCAGCCATGATCCTAATAAATATTGGAATAAACTTGAGGGTCTCCCTTTGTCCTCTGTCTGTATCTGAAAATTGCAGAGAAACCAAAACATCCAGCTTTGAGACAGTATCACTTAATCTAACCATCTATCAATGTCCTCCAATCGCAGGTTGAGGCATGGAAAACGCATGTCTGGCATGATGAAAGCAAGAGACCAAAGAAGAATGAGATCAAATTCAAACATCTAGCAACGTAAGTGCATCAGAAATATTCCACCTTCTTCAAATGAATTTTCCCCAGCTTTCCTTTGTCCAGACTGTCTTCCAATCAAAACTCCCTGCTCAATATTTTGTCAAAATGTATTTGTTCCTAAGATCTGAAATCTTCCCTCTTTCTGCTGTTCAACCTTCCACCTCTCCTTCAGTGGGTTATGAGCTTCTAAAGCCCAATGATTCAGTAACACCTCTTCTTCATTTGGTGTTGTCTTTGCAAACTTCTTAAATGTACTTGCAGCAGGACTGAAGCAACTTCAGCTCCTTTAGAGGCATGAGCCAATTGTTAAAGATTAAATGAAGTTGCTTTCCTTCCAGGGCAGCACTGTTCAGCTCCATTCTGATGCGAAAGACCATGGCCAAAAGGACAAAAGCGACGATCCTGTATGCCACAGAAACAGGGAAGTCAGAAACCTTTGCCAAAAAGCTGCGCACCTTGTTCAACGGCGCCTTCAACGTCAAGGTAAACAAGAGGAAGAAAGGCACGGCTGCATTTGTATAGCCCCCTTTCACGTTTCCCAGTGCACGTTGTTCCTTTCCCTGTTTACTTCAGTCATTTCATTGCTAAATCTACAAAACTGCAACTACTCATTTAGAGCATTCCATTGTAAGATAGTCTAAAGAACTGCCTTGTTGTAAAGTTGTGTATTCATCCAGGATGGTCCTAATGGTTGTTTGGATGCAATGTTCTTTATTATCAGGTTGTCTGCATGGATGATTATGATCTGAATGACCTGAGTCAGGAGTCACTGGTTTTAATAGTGGCAAGTACCTTTGGAAATGGAGATTCACCTGGAAATGGAGAGGTGAGCAGCATGTTTTTGGAAGAAGTCTAACCTCTCAGCAATGCCTCACACAAAAGGAGCAGATTTGGTTATGTTAAGCTAAATTAACACATCCTATTTGAGCTTTGAATAAACAACATGAATCGTAATTGAAGTTCACAGTGTGTTATGGGGACATCAGTGATTACTAACACTGACATCAAGCTGGATTGTGAAGATGGGAGGTGGGATCGGGGCTATGGATTCAGGAGGTTAAATCTTAATCATTAAAATACTTCACTATCAGGAGAATTGAGCAGAGAGGGATTTGCTGGGTGGGCTAGACAAGCGAGAAATTATTTTGAGAATGAGTACTCATCTCTCTGAATAGGATGAAGAACATTGGGCAGAACGGGGCTGGAAAGATTACAAAAGGCTAAAATGACCTGAAATGTACACCAGCAAATACGTCAAAAATAGGATTTCATATCAAGTAGGAAGTGAATAGTAGTAAAGAAATTCAGGAGGAAATATTGTAAATTCTCTTTTTAAGAAACTCCCCCCGAATGGCGCAGAGTCAATTCCTTCTATTAAAACATTTGTTTTGTAATTACAGATGTTTAAGAAATCCTTGTTTACAAAGAAGCCATTGAAACCATATACATTCAGGTATTTCACTTGATGTCAATTTTGCAAATGTACTTCATGCTTGCATCAGCTTCATTTGCTTAGGGTTTCTATCCATTGATAAATTAAGGGATTTTGTAGCCTTCGTTGACAATCTAGACCAATTCTTCCTTCCAGTTCAAGTCTAGAAGTTAGAAATATCCCAATATCATGGGCAACATTTGTCCTGTCAACCAACATCTGTTCGCATATTGTAACTGCTGTTCTGTGGGAGATGGCTGCATATAAATTGACTGCACAACAGCAAAGACAGCATATCACGAAAGAGTTTGCGGGTTAGTGAAACATCTACAGTTGTCCTGAAGCTGTGAAAACTGCTAAATAAACACATGCAAACATCAATTAAGTATGCCGTCAATTAAGGGAAATTCCATTTGACCTTAGTGTTGTTAGTTTATATTAAAAATTAACGTTAAAACAACCATTACTCCACAATTTGAAACCTGTTAAAAGGAATTTCATCTGTTCCTAAATGTGCCCAGAATTTGGGGTAATGGAAATGTTGGAAAGCGTTCAGGATGGGCTGCTCCACTATTGGGTCATTCGTGTATCCCTGATCTGCCCATCATTATGAGATGCTAGGCTAACCTTGAACTGATTTCCTCACGCAACAACTTACATTTGTTGACCATGTTGCTTGTTAGAAGTCCATCAGGATAGATAATAAAATAAAAAAACCCAACAAGACAATCTTGACAGCCATAGCATAGACAAGTTAAGAACAGCATGGAAATATATACAGATATATATCCCTTTCTTCTGGAAGCTCAAATGATTTCGTTTGTGCGGCACATGCTAAAGAGGCAGGGTGGATTGTAACTTATAAAATGAGCAGCTTGATATTTGAGAAAGAGCCTGGTTCACCTGAACTAAAAGTTAATTTGGCATTTTATGAATCTTCTTTGCAGCTATGCCATCTTTGGACTTGGCTCCCGCATGTACCCGCAGTTCTGTGCATTCGCCCACACCCTCGATAAGAAGCTGGCACAACTTGGGGCAACCCAGTTGTCCCCCACAGGGGAAGGCGATGAACTTGGAGGCCAGGAGGAATCCTTTGTCGACTGGGCTATCACCACTTTCAAGGTAGGGGGCTGCATTGCGCTTGGCACAGGGACTACCTGTTTCCGAGAGAGCTTTCTACGTCTTCAGCTGATGTAGTGGTGGACTAATGCCAAGTAGGAGAAGCACTATGTTTCCCTGCTTCACTGCATTGATGCAAAGAGAGTGGGAAGAGCTGACAATACAGCTTACCTGAGAAAGGAGAGAATCTTTGAAAATCATTTTAATACATTTTAAGAAAATTGCAAGCCACTTTTACTGAACACTCTGAGGTGATGGCTCTCTCACATCCTTGTTACATGCCCCCTGTCCCTTTTTAAAGTCTCCCACGTACTGCCAATAAGGAGGACCGAAGCACATACCTTCAAGGTCAAGAATGGCCTGGGGCGACTGTAAATGTTTTTTATTCTATCCAATCTTTGCAATGTCGATATCACCAGCAAGAGTTGACATTTATTGTGCATTTGCAGTTACCCTTAGAAGGTAATGGGCCAGCCTGACTTGCTTGGCCACTTCAGAGAGTGGTTAAGAGCCAATCACATTGGAACCACAAATAAGCCAGTCTAGGTGACATCAACGGGTTTCGTATCATAAAGGACACTAGAAGAACATTTGGCCTTTTTTAGACAACCTGACAGTTTTGCAGCCAAGTTTACTGATTTCTGGAAACTGAGTATAAATTGTCCAGGTCCCCTTGCAGGATATGTAGTCTCACTCTCTGAATTTCAAATTCAATCACATCAAGACTGCACCATATCTATTGACTATCCCCATTCTGAGGAAATTTCTTGTTCCGTATCACCATTAATCAGAAAATGTGATTTTACAGCAAACTTATCTTCGACCACTATATGACACTTTGTACCTTGCTACAAATACTCCGATATCCGTCAGACACATGTCGAAATCTTGTAGAAAACTGGTCAAAAGTGTTACAGTTTTGTACAGCATTTTAAAAATTGTTTTGTTCTCTTATGCTTTTTTGAAACAGATGGCCTGTAAAGCCTTCCATGTGCGTGGGAAGGTGGAACTGGGTCAATTCAAATCAACAACCAAAAGTGATGTCTGGGATCCCAGCCGATACAGATTTGCAACAGAGACAAGGCCCCTGGATCTATGTGCAGGTAACCATTCACCTGCACACTGAATTGGGCTGGTCACCCAGCCAAATTCTCATTGCTTAGGACTTTTAATTTTAAATTTGAAAGTTTCCATTCTGTAGACAGACTAATAATAATTGATGTTTTTATTATCTTAGCTCTCTCCAAAATGCAAGGAAAGAAAATTCTGCCCATGAAATTCAAACTGAAGAAAAATCTGCAGAGCTCAAAATCCAGGTCTGCTGGCATTTTAAAACTTGTTTTTCTTCTAAATTAAGACCTAAGTCTTTATTTGCAACTCTGTCCAAACTCATCCCTGTCAAAAACTTAACCTGGATCTCTCTGGTTATAGCCGGTCCACCATTCTGGTCGAGCTATCCTGCACAGACACCAAGGAGCTCCAGTATCTGCCTGGGGAACACATTGGAGTTTTCCCTCAGAATCAAAAAGCTCTTGTCAATGCATTGATCGAAAGGCTCAAAGAGACACCAAGCTCTCACCAGTGTATCCAAGTGGAAGTTAACAATGGAAATAGCGTCAAGGGTAAGTCATGCTCTTGAAGTATTTGAATTTTCTTGCTAGTTCTCTTCAGTGCATTACTCTGATACAATGGCAAGACCCCATTTGACATATCTGTGCCTCTCCTGCAGGCCAGAGCCAGTGCAATCTTCACCTTTGGTCACAGTGCAGATTAGATCAGGAATCTTTTCAAACAAATTATTCAAATTTCCAATTCTGTTCCTGCCAAAAGTGCTGACACCTTCCAGTGGCGCATCCACATTGTCACATGGAAGTTTCGATCCTTTGCTCCTTCAGTTTTTGAGATTTTCCCTGTAGTCCTGAAACTGAAGAAGAACATTTCAGATCTGTTCCTATCTTGGGTCTTAACTGACAGGATGTTCTCGGCTTTCCCACAGACTGGAAGGTGGACGAGAGACTACCGGCTTGCAGTCTCTCACAGGCTTTCACCCACTTTCTGGACATCACCACCCCACCTGGCCCCCAGCTCCTGAAGAAGTTCGCCCAGTTAGCAACTGATGAATCAGAGAAGAATCGACTGCTGGAACTGAGCCAGGTGAGCATGGGCCTGTGGTTACCAGCCTGGTGGGTAGCGTTCAGACACAGGTGACCGGACTGTAGCCCCACTGTGCTGTTTTACATCCCACTCTCAATTAGAGCTGTCATAATAGCGGAAAGTACAAAGGCACATTTGAGCACAGCAAGAGTTCACACTCGGCAGTAGGAAAAATTGGCAAGTATGTGCCACAGCTGGGTAGACCGGGTTGGTGCAGTGACTGACACTCTCTGAAGGACACTAGTGAACCTTAGTGGGGCTTTTATGACAATTCTGGAGCATTTGTCCCACCTGGCGGCAATTCTAATATAATCCACCCACCCAGAATCTGACAGGATTTGATGCCATGTCAATGTTACAGACCAACTGATTCAATTTTCCACTGAAAGGAGATTTTGGATGAAGCGTGAAGGTGGGATTGAAAAGCAGCATTCCACACAATCCTGTTAGATTTCTGCCTGGCAAATTTGGTTCCAGTACACTGGCTCCAGTACACAAATTTGTTGAATTTGGTTTCACACTTTAATACAGTGGGATTTGAAACCAGTACAATTAGAATTATATCTGGAAAGAGTCAAAATGATGAAGAAGGCAGAGATAGGTGGGTGAATGGATCATACATTTCAAAGGAGGGTCTAATGATATGAAATTTCCTGGGACATATTTTGATGATGGGGCATATTCTTCAAGAGTCTAGACTTGTTGAGAAGGTGACAATTAGAGATAGATTATGTGCAGGTAAATGTTGTGCATCAGACAATGCCTAATATTGAATTCCATTTTGTTACCACTCTGCAGAATACACAGGAGTATGACAAATGGAAATCTTTCAACAACCCCAACATCCTAGAAGTCCTGGAGGAATTTCAGTCCGTCCAATGTCCTGCCTTGTTCCTCCTCACGCAACTAATGCTGCTCAAGCCCAGATATTACTCCATCAGTTCATCCTTAGCTATGAACCCAGGAGAAGTCCATCTGACAGTCGCTGTGGTCAACTACAGGACGAGAGGTAACACAATCAGTTATCAACTGGACAATTTGTTTGCTTTAAAGGGGACTGGGCCAGCCAAGATGTTAGAATATATTATTAAACAAGGAAGTATCTATTGATCAAACTTTAGAGTCAAATTTCCAACAAGGAGATCTTGGCAGGGTGGGGAACAAATTTGTTTCAATGGTATAATACTTTATAGAGCTGATTAATGAGGGCAAATAGCACTGTGAGTCAGGCAATTCACAGTTAACTCAGTTTAAGCTTAAGATCAAACCTGTGTATTGTTCATCAACAGAAACGATATAGGTTTGAAAGAGATGTAATCCTGTCTCAATGTTCTGACTGGGTTATTGTGCTGGAATTATTCTGAATGGGTTATGGATACATAACTGAAATGTGAAAATAAGAACTAATGGTTTTCTTTATATTTAGATGGTGAAGGTCCTATGCATCACGGTGTCTGCAGCACCTGGTTGAACACAATGGAAACGGGGGAACTGGTTCCATGTTATGTGCGCAGGTAGGTCAGTTTGGTAGCACCCTTTGAAATTATACCTTGCAAGCTCTCCATCTGCTATAGCCATGCTGGCACCGAAATGGCTCAAAATTAATATCAATGTCATGTCACAATTTCAGCACTGCGGGATTCCACCTGCCAAAGAATCAATCAAAGCCCTGCATCCTGGTTGGCCCAGGAACAGGAATCGCTCCATACCGAAGCTTCTGGCAACAGAGAGAGCATGACTCCGAGAAACGAGGTATGTTCAAATTCCTGATGTCTTTCCCTCAGATTCCTACATCCTGGGCTGCATCAGTTGACACATAGCCAGGTTCTGCTGATGTCTGAGCTCACTGCTCAGTCACATTTACCAACTGCACCCAGGCAGAAATAGCAAGGTTCAAGCTGGCTAATTGCTGTCTCACTTGGACAGGTCATGCACAACTTCTGATCAGCAGATAATGATGATGCTTCTTAGACCCATCTTTAGAAAAGGAAGAATTGCATAACCAGTTGAAGAAGATAGCTATGAAAAAGAATGAGGAAACAAGAGAGAGAGAGGCAGCATTGGCATGGGATATTGCAATGCTGTTCCAGCTCCCAGATTTGAGCTGAATGCTTAGTTAGCCATCTATTGCTCTCTATATTCTAATAGACCATCTCCATCACCTAGGCATTAAAGAATTAATACTCAAAGACCACATTGTACAACTTCAGGCTGGGCTATTCACAACATTCCAGCAGTAACAATAACCATGGCCAATCCTTGCTTGCCTCAGTGATTCATTAGATATTTAAACTACACTATGCCTCCTCTTCTCAAATGTCATCATAGGGTGGGCATGAGCTGAGGCTGCTTTTGCACTGAAACTCAACATTTGTTTGTTTTTGCGGCATTTAGGAATCAAAGCTGGTCCCATGACTTTGGTGTTTGGCTGTCGGAACCCAGAGTTGGATCATATTTACAAAGAAGAAACCCTCGCACTTAAAGATAAAGGCATCTTGAAGGGTGTTTACACAGCTTACTCCAGACAGCCAGGAAAACAAAAGGTAACTGAGACCATTTTCTAGTTGATAGCATTAATACGTTTTATTATGTTTTGAAACCCCTTGTGGGCTCCCTAGTGATTGTGTGCCCCAGTGTGATACTAAGATGCACCTAGTGGCTGGAGTGGGGCCCAATTAGTTACCCAGCTTGGCTAAGATACATAGACAGTTTCTATAGTCAGGAATGACCATCGGCATTGTGCGTGGGGGAGAAACGTAATTTTTAGTTGCAAAATATTTTAACACCAACATTGCAAAGAAAAGCAGGAGAATACTCCCATTTTTCTGAGTGATGCATATCATTCAACCAGAGATCGTGCAAAGAGATTCATTGGTCATTCAGCTCGTAGCCATGCTGTGTACATGTTGGCTGAATCACTTGCCTACAAAACAACGACAGTACAGCAAATGACATTAACTGGCTGCAAAGGGTGTCTTGGTGTCTTTGAAATTCTTTACCCGGTAAAGGTTCAAGCTGGCTAATTGCTGTCTCACTTGGACAGGTCATGCACAACTTCTGATCAGCGGGTTATAAATGATCAATCACTAAGTATCTTTAAGACAGTGATCGAAAGATTTTTGATCACTCAGTAAATCAGGGGAATAGGAAAAGGATGTGGAGTTGAGGTAGAAGATCGATCATGATCTCACTGAATGGCAGGGTGGACCTGAGAACCACTCCTGCTTCTATTTCTTATGCTCTGAGGCTGAGTGAGGTTACTTATGAATACAAGATGATCAGCCTTTGAATGGCAATGTGGACTCAGTGGTCCAGAATGGCCTTCTTCTGTTCCTACATCTTAACGTCTTGGAAGGCCTTAGTCTCACTGCAACGTACTGCCACATCGATGTATCCTTACATTCCCATGTCTGCTTCCGTTCCCCCAGACATACGTACAAGATATTCTTCGGGAGCAGCTGGCCTCTGAAGTCTACGACATACTGTATAAAGGAAATGGGCACATCTACATCTGCGGTGAAATCAAAATGGCGCAAGATGTCACTGAAACTCTGAAAGGCATCATTGCTAAGCAAGGTGGCATGAGTATTGAGGATGCTGAGGAGTTCCTCACAAAGCTGAAGGTAGGTAACCTCTCCTTAAGACATGCATTCTCAAATGCATTCCTTCTCCTATTCGATCCCATTACAAGTAGTGAAATGTCAAAAAACCTATGGTTTTCGGTTACCCTCGTGTCTGACAGGAACAAAACTAACGTTACTATCTAAAACTGCAAACTGAGCAATCGCAAAATGCATATAAAATGTTGCCTTTGTCCGAAAAAAACAAGCATGCCTTTCTGTGTAGCTCATGCCCCAGTTACCAAGGTCCAGGAAACTTAGGGACCAATGAGTAAGGAAGTTTGAATAGCCCCAAGAAATGTAAGCTGGAAAATATTATGACGATAAGTCATTTGTATGGACTTCATTATACATACAACAGCTTATATTTCCCTGAAAGTGGCGTCACAGGTAGATAGGATAGTGAAGATGATGTTTGGTACAATTGCCTTTATCGGTCAGTTCATTGAGTATAGGAGTTGGGAGGTCATGTTTCAGCTGTACAGGACACTAGTTTGTCCACTTGTGGAATATAGGAAGGATGTTGTGAAACTTAAAAGGGTTCAGAAAAGATTTATGAGGATGTTGCCAGGGTTGGAGGGTTTGAGCTACAGGGAGAGGCTGAATGGGCTGGGGCTATTTTCCTGGAGCATTGGAGGCTGATGGGTGACCTTATAGACGTTTATAAAATCATGAGGGGCATGGAGAGGGTGAATAGGCAAGGTCTTTTCCCCAGGGGTGAGAGAGTCCAAAACTAGAGGGCATAGGTTTAAGGTGAGAGGGGAAAGATATAAAAAGGGCTTAAGGCAATTTTTGCTCACAGAGGGTGCGTGCATGGAATGAGCTGCCAGAGGAAATGGTGGAGGCTGGTGCAATTACAGCATTTAAAAGGCATCTGGATGGGTATATGGGTTTAGAGGGATAGGGGACAAATGCTGGCAAGATCCAACAAGTGACCAGATTTATTTAGGATCTCTGGTCGGCACGGACAAGTTGGACTGGAGGGTCTGTTTCCATGCTGCATATCTCAATGACATTACATCTCTGAGAGTCCATGGGAGCACAAGAAGGAAGAATTTGGGATGCAGATGGTTGTAAAGGGATTCTTACAGGATAGCGTGTGACGCAAGCTGATGTTCTCCATAATAATAGTTGTTCTACATTGTCATTGTTTTGTATTAACCTCAATTTCTCCTTTATTTAACAGAACCAGAAGAGATATCACGAAGACATCTTTGGGGCAACATTTCAGAAATAACAGTTCATCCCCATTATGGAATCAAAAAGCACCAAAAAGACACTTGTGCCAACTCATACGAATGATAAAGGAAAATTTCACCATATATCTGCTGACCGACGTGTGGGCCAAAATGAATCAAATTTTTATTGTAACTTATAGCATTCAATCTCATACTTGCTTTTATAAACACAAGAGGAAATCCAAAAACTACAAAAACAGCACTTTTACTTCACATTTCAGTGACGTTTTGAGAGATAGTTTTTTTTTCTTTTTAAGTGTGCACTGGTTAATTTTTGGATAATTCAGGACATCTGTGTTCCAACAGAAGAATACGGACTTAATTATGTCAGAAACTGGTTTGGGCAGGGAAGCATATCATTGGAGAGTGTCAATCAATGTCAGCCATTTCAGTGTCAATACTAATTGAGCCAGAAATACATTATTCCCTGGTCCTTGACACTTTTCGAAAATGGCATTACATGACAGCACCTTGCACCCCCCAAATATATTTGTTACAGAAATAGATACTCCACTTCTTACTGATATTCTGATGTCCGTGCCTTAAATAATGTCACAGCATTGCTGAATGTAGATTCTGGGCAGCGCTTATGAAAAGCCTACAATTTAAGCCCAAAAATATAACTAAGCCAGTGGAAGGCAGGTCAGTCTGATACTTGTTTACAACAGCCAGGAGGTCGCAAGAAATGGCTGGTGAAATCAAGTTTTACCATGCACTTTAGTATAAGAACACAGTATGGTTAAGAGTGCAATATCCAGTATCGACTGATACATTGAGACTGATAAAGATTTAGAGGGTGAAAGTGGCAGCTGGCTGCTATCTGTGTAACTATCATTTGATAAATTATGAGTTTTAATAAAGTTAAATGAATTGTTACTGTTTCGATTTGTGTTTCAGTCAACAGCTTGTTGAATCACTGTTACTCACCTGCATCTGTAAACATTGTGTTAACAGATTTAAGGAACAGGCATTTTCTTTAGAGGGAGATAGAGAGAAAGAACAAGGGGGAACCCCTCCTGATATTTTGCTCACAATGAAACAAGCTCACACCGTCAAGTCAAGATAATCATTTTGGATTTGACATCTATCAGTGAGTTGTACTCTGTCTATGACAGAAAGTTGTGTGTTCAACTCCCACCCAGAGACTTGAACATCCAATTCAAGTAGACACCCCTCCATGCAGGACTGAAGAAATGCTGAAAAGTTGGACGTGCCATTTTTCAGAGCAGACTTTTAACCTCACCAGATGGACGTAAAAGATCCCACAAAGAAGCACAGAATAATTCTCCTCAGTATCCTGTCCGACACTCATGTCCCAAACAAAACCATGACGGCAGATTATTTACTCCGTACCTCACAGCTGGCTTTTTGGGGATCTTGCTGTGTAAAATGGGCCATCAAATTACCTACAGCACAACAGCAACCACGCTTTTAGTGCGTTTTGATATTAGAGGTGATGAAAAGCACTGCATTAATATTAATTGCTACAACATCCTGATACGTCAGCAACTCATCCATCAGAATTTTGAGCCCCATCAATGTGTTTTGTACACTCTCTCTCCTATGTCACTATCAAATATTGCATGGGTACAACATGGAGTAGAAGAAGAATAAAGTTCTCTCTCATATGCACCTTAACATCCACCTTCAATACAGCACCGTCTATAACAACAATTGGACTTTATTTCTGTCACATCAGCAATCAAGCTAGATCCTTACTTTGCGATGTCATTCCACTTTAGACCCAAGGGAACTGTTAACCATAAACTCCAAGCAGGGCCAGTGGAGCCAGGAGGCAGTCATGGGTTTATGAGAGAGCAGCAAACAGAGGTAGCAACTTTTTAAATGGCAAAAACTGAAAGCATCTGGTTTTCCCAAAGCTGTCCAGTGAAACACAAAACTGTCCCAAAGGGGCTTTCCTGCTCACAGCTCCCATCAGCTGTTTTCTCAAAATACAAGAGTATCAATTGACAGTTAAAGATAATGGGAACTGACTGCAGAGTTGCAACCTGGTAGCCAGTGAGGAAAAGCTGTAATTCTCCTGCAACTGTAGGAGCAGTGAGCACAGGAGAGATAGAACTGCTCCTCCAACCACTGGTACCCTCATCCCACACTTGGCAGACCAGCCCCTCCAAACACAGATTCTGTCTGAGATTCCAGATCCTGGCCAAAGTGTGATGTTGATTCAGGGAGACACAGAGACTATCAGCTCATGACTTGTTTGGAAGAACTCCCAGTTGCAAATTGGCATTGCAGTATAACTGCTGACTAGTCATCAATATTTAATTAACTGTGGAGTCATCCAGTAACAAACCCAAAAAAAATCGATGACAGCAGTGGGTAAGTTGTAGAGGGGACTCAAAGGGCCAGAATGTATGTGTATTTAGGAGGGCAAGGACTGGTTAGGGGTGGTCAACACAGCTTTGTGCATAGGAAATCATCTGACTAATTTAATTGAGTTTTTTGAAGTGACAAAGAAGATTAACAAAGGCACAGCAGTGGACATTGCCCATAAGGGCGTCAGCAAGGCATTCAACAAGGTCTTGCGTAGTAGACTGGCTATCAAGGTCAGGCCACATGGAATCCAGGGTGAGCTTGCCACTTAGACAGAAAATCAGCTGGAAGATAAGAGACAGAGGGTAATAGTGGAAGGTTGTTTATTGGACTGGTGGCCTGTGACCAGCAGTGTGCCAGTGATTAGTGCTGGTCCACTGCTTTTTGTCATTTGTATAAATTATTTGGATGTCAATATAGGAGGAATAATTAATAAGTTTGCAGACAACCCCAAAATCGGTCGTGCAGTGGACACTGAAAAAGGTTATCTCAGAGTACAGTGGAAGCTTGATCAGATGGGTTGATGAGTGGCAGATGGAGTTTAGATAAATGCTAGGTGTTGCATTTTGGTAAGGCAAACCAGGACAGGACTTGTTACATGAATGGTGAGGCCCTGGGGAGTGTTGGCAAGCAGAGAGACCTTGGGGTGCAGGTTCATAGTTCCTTGAAGGTGGAGTCGCACATAGACAGTGTAGTGAAGAAGGCATTGGAGACATGGGTCTTTTTTGGTCAATGCATAGAGTGTTGGAGTTGGGATGTCGTGGTGCAGCTGTACAGGACATTGGTCAGGTCACTTTTGGAATATTCTATTCAAGTCTCATCTCGCTGCCATGGGAAAGGTGTCGTTAAACTTGAAAAGGTTCAGAAAAGATTTACAAGGATGCTGCCTAGGTTGTTGGGTTTGAGCTAAAGGGAGAAGTTGAATAGGCTGGGGCTGTTTTCCCTAAAGCTTTTAATACAGAGGGATAACCCTATAGAGGTCATTATGGGTAGGGTGAATAGCCAAGGTCTTTTCCCAGGGTAGGAGGGACCAAATCTGGAGGGTGTAGGTTTTAAGGTGAGAGGGGAAGATATAAAAAGGGACCAAAAGGGAAACTTGCCAGAGGAAGTGGTGGAGCTTGGTACAATTACAACATTGGAAAGGCATCTGGACGTGTACGTGAATAGGAAAGACGTAGCGGGATATGGGCCAAATGTTGGCAAATGGGACTCGATTCATTTGGGATATCTGGTGGGCCTGGACAAGTTAGACAGAAGTCTCTTTTCACGCTGTGGAGCTGTAGGATTCTAAAACTGTGGATGCTAGAAATCAGGAACAAAAACAGAAATTGCCGAAAAGAACTCAGCAGCGCATGAGGAGAGAAAATAGGGTTAACATTTTGGGACCCATTCTGAGGAAGGGTCACTGAACCTAAAACGTAAACTCTGTTTCTCTCTCCACAGATACTGCCAGGCCAGCTGAGTTTCTCCAGCGATTTCTGTTTTTGTTTAAGACATGTGGTGTTTGTGAGAAGCAACAGGTCTTTTTATTTTCTCACCACCACCCCTTTTTCATTGCTGCTAGTTGGATCATACCAGTTCCATTTCTCTCCAAAATAATTATCAAAGAATGCATCAAATGAGTGAAGCTTCAAAAAAGTGGTAAAGCAATAAATATGCATTTATTTTAAAATTATTATGAACTCAATTGGTCTTTTCAATTTAATCTATGAGAATGATGCTTACCTCATTCTTTTTATTGGAAAATGTTTCTTATTGGTGCCACTTATAACCCAGTTAGATGCCGCTTCAGAGAGGTCACACTGCAAAGGGCATCACAGGACAAGGGCTAGGCAGGGGAAAGGAGGGCTGTAAAAGGGGCATGGAAGCTGTCGGTCCAGGTCCATGAATTAGAGCGATACAGGGTCCAACAGAGTTTGCAAGGAGATAGGCCAACAGGGTCACCAGAGATACAGAGTTCAAACTACAGCAGGTCAGCTTAAAGAACAAAACATCAGGGAGTTGTCTGCTGTCAAGAAGGACTCTTAATACAAACTAGGGCACAAGCTATACAAAGAAATCTGCATTCTTGTCGGAGAATGGATATTACAGTCGGTTAGCTCAGTTGGCTAGATGGCTGGTGTGAGATGCCAACAGCGGAGGTTCAATTCCCACTCCAGACAAGTTTACCACGAAGGTCCCACCTTCTCAACCTTGCCTGAGGTGTGGTGACCCTCAGGTTAAACTCAACACTGGTCAGCTCTTTAATGAGAGAGGCGGTCTATGGAAACTTTACTGATCAAAGTTGCAGTAATGGTCACTGATGTACACGGTAAGGAGACAAGCTTGGGGTAACAGGGCCATTTAGATTAATGGTGAGAATGTAGGACTGAAAGCAAGGCAATAAGTAGAGAAGCCGATTAGTTCTAAATGTTCTTCCTTATGCTTGTACATTTGAACTGGAAAAAAATTCTATTTGCTCATCGCATTAATATGCATGATATTGGTGAAGTCTGGTGCTGTGGGTGGCTTGTAGAGAGATGTAACTGCTACATATAAAAAGATAATTGGTTCAAATACACAAATACAATAAATCAGCACCAATATCTGGCTTTTCTCAGAAGATTTATTACTGTAACAGAATTCAGTGGTATATCATATTAGTCTCATCTCAAAGTCTGCACCAGTTACTGGGAGTAAGAACAAGGAATACATCGAGAATTTGAAACATACTAGAATGTTACAAATAAAACGGTGACATGCAAAAGACAGATAGTGTGACAATCTCAGGGAGATGTAACCAAAGGCAAGGCTGGAAGGAGAGAGTGGGTAATTAGACTTGCAACAGTGAATCCAAGAGTGCGGATCAGTTCTCACTCAGCAAAGGGTGAATTTAAGAATAATTCATCTCCATGAGGAATGATTTGTTCATGTAACTAACAAACACAAAATCTTGAAATATCAAACCTCACCAATTATTGAAACATATGGTTTACCTTTTCTCATTTGAAAGAATTTAACTAAGGACAAGAAAAGGTAGGTTTTATAAAATAGTAATTACTTTACATAATTTTTAACTTTAGAGGGAGGGGTTAATAATAAATGTGATAGGAAAAAGTGATTCAAACAAAAGCTTTTAGCACATGCATCAATCAATGTGGAAATCTTGCTAAGCTTTCTCGGTTAAATGATCCCATGCTGCGAAACACTGCAGAAAGTAGGACAGTTCAGAGTTTCACTGGAATTATATAACCAACTCCTACCCTCCCTTCCTCCATCACTCCCCACTGCAAACACAAGTGGGATCTGACAGACACTGAATGTTCAGCGGGTTTTGGAGGCTGAGTTTTAAATACAAACGTTGGAGAGAGTCACATCCCCTTCAATTTGCAGTTCGTTGATCTGCTGGATCGGTTGGTAACGATGGTTGAAATCAAAAGCATGACGATTGTTGACATTCACCCTGAAGAAAGGTTGCTCGCACAGAATGGTGATCTGACAGAGTAGGAAGGACGGCAATAAACGGTCAGGTTAGCAAACTAGAAAGACTAGGTCCTTTCTGTACCCACCTACATTTTTGCCCCATACTGGAACAGAATAAGAAGACCTCACAGCAAATAAAGCTATCATAGCAAACTACTGTTTTCCTAAACAGTAACAAATGTTCAAAGTGGTGCCAAACTCTAATAACACATTAATAATGCAGGCAGATCACATTTCGCTGTCTGGATGGTAACACCTGGACTTGGAGTCACACAGGAAAAGCTATATTTCTTAGAATTTCGAAAGGCAAGAGTTGATTATTTTGGATTGGTCAGATATTTAGGAGGTGCCGATAAGGCAGGTGGAAACTATTTTCACTGTGAGGAAACACGTCCTCAACCTAAGAACTAGACCCAGGTGTTTCAGGAAATTAGACATGAAAATGTGACTGCAAACAGTAGTAATTGGATCTCTCCTTCACAAATGATAACTCATGATAGGTCAGTTGTTAGCTTTAAAATTGACATTAATTGATTTTTTTGCCACGTGTTTGAAAGGATATGGAACAAAGAAACATCTATGAAGTTAGGTCACTGATCAATCACTACCTCTCCAGTAAAAAGAATCTAGCCATCATCCCTTGACATTCAATGGCATTACCATCACTGAATCCCCCACTAACAACGTCCTGGGGGGTTACCACTGACCAGAAACTCAAGCATTGTAGCAAAAGGATAGGGCAGGGCTAGGAATCTTACAGCAAGTGACTTACTTCTTCACTCCCCAAAACCTGTCCACCATCTACAAAGCACAAGTCAGGAGTGTGATGGAATACGCCCCACTTGCCTGGATGCGTACAGCTCCAACAACATTCAAGAAGGTTGACACCATCCAGAACAAAGCAGCCGCTTGACTGGCACTACATCCACACCCTCCACCACCACAGATGCTCAGTAGCAGTAGCGAGAACCATCTACAAGACACACTGCAGAAACTGGAAGATCCTCAGACAGAACCTTCTAACCCATGATCACTATCACCTAAAAGGATAAGGGCAGCAGATACACGGGAGCATCACCACCTCTAAGTTCCTCTCCAAGCATTTCACTATTCGGTCATGTCAATATAATGTATTTCCCTGTGTCACTGGGTCAAAATCCTGGTAATTCCTCCCTGACAACCCTGTAGGTGTAACTACAGCACATGAACTGCAGTGGTTTAAGAAGGCAGCTCACCACCACCTTCTCAAGGCCCACCAGGGATGGTTAATGAATGCTGGCCAGTCAGTGACACCCACGTCCCATCAATGAATAATAATGTCAATATTTTCACTGAATGGCAGAACATTCTTAGGGTTAAAGGACTTACCCCCAAGTTCTAACATTTCAGCTTGGTGCAGGGTGAGGGGGGTGTAGTGGTTTCCATTTCACATTTGTCAAATTGTGGTCTCTTAGAGGAATTTGCAAAGTGTCACATCTAATGCTCAAGATGGGATATCTAGCCGTAACCTTATTGTTTCAGTTTATATATTTTTTCTGTTACTGATAATTGAGATACTAGTTTAAAATTTGGCAATAATTGAAGTTGTGTCAACACTGAGAGTGGTGGTTATTTCAAGCTCTGGGTTGGAATATGCAAGGGCCACCTAGAATTATTTTATCACCCTGACAGAGTGTTTCTAGAAATGCATCTCTTGCAGTTTTTATAAGATGTTAAAGTAGGCTATGCACCCAAAACAAACTGCAAGAACAGATTATAGACAATAAAATGTGAGGCTGGATGAACACAGCAGGCCAAGCAGCATCTCAGGAGCACAAAAGCTGACGTTTCGGGCCTAGACCCTTCATCAGAGAGGGAACAGATTGATGCAATTCTTTAAATAGGAAGAAATAGAAACTGCAGCAAATCATAGAATCCCTACAGTGCAGAAGCGGACCAATCAGCCCATCAAGTCCTCAGTGACCCAACAATCAGCATCCTACCCAGACCCAACCCTCCCTTCCCTATCCCTGTTATCCTGCATTTCCCCTGGGTTGTCCACCCAGCCTGCACATCCACAAACACAATGGGCAATTTAGCACAGCCAATTCACCCAACCTGCGCATCTGTGGTAGGAAACTGACACACCATGCAAACACAGGCACAGACATTTGCCCGAGGGTGGAATTGAACCCAGGCCCCGGGCACTACGAATCGGCAGTGCTAACCACTGAGCCACTGTGCCGCCCAAAAGTATTGGGAAGATGCTAAGAGTGGCTGACATTTCCATTTTTGAAAGTAAACTGGGATGAGAGGATTGTTGGCTCATTTGTCTTCGGTAGCATTATATGTTGCAGGAAGGAAGCTGCCAAAGTTTGCTCAATTAGTCCTTGCTCTTTCCAGGATATTGCATGGAATGGTATTATTGATTGCACCATGAGCAGGTGAGATGGAGCTTCCCAATTCCATTGGGTTTTCTTCGAAAATGCTAGGGAACAAGACACTTACGCACTTCCTAACACAACCAAGTTCATGCCATCTGGTTATCAACACTTTGGGGCTTTGTAGAAAGACACAGCACAGTAGGAAACCATTTCAGTTCATCCCTGGATTGGCTCTTGATAAATACTCTCCATTTGCTCTTCTGTTATAGCCTTGTTATTTATTCACCGACTTCTCTTTTGAAAGTTACAAATCAAGTCTGCTTCTAACACTCCCATTTCCTCAGATTATCTCTGCTTCCTTTACCAAAAACTTTACATTTGTCTCCTCCGATTACTAATCTTCTCACTATTGAAAATAGTTTCTTGTCAGGGACACGATCAACAAAACCTTTCACAAAGTATTTGCTGCATACATTTGTTTTAAACTATTCTTCGTGCGATAATTTTGATTAATTTTAGACAAATGTGAAACAACGGGTATGGACTTAAAATATAGATATTAAGATAACAAGCACTCAGGATTTAAGCCTACCCCCCAATTACTTGGCAGTCCAGGTCTCACCATCTATTTTGGGGTTGCAGCCATTATTTAAACAGAATAACATTGCCAATACCCTCTGAAAGTCAGTTCTGACAAACATCTAAACAACCAAACAAGATGCTCAAATGTAGGCTGCACAATGTGGCCTCTTCAGGAACATGACCAGCTCACATCTGAGGGCTGCTACTTCCCATGCATTTCAACTAGATCAAAGCACTGAAAACTGTAAATCAACCTCCAGAGGACAGACAAACAAATAAAAGTTCCTAGTCTCCAAAGAACCTTCAAACAGAAATCTTCATTCACATCCAATCGAGGCATGCAAGAGGGAAATTGGATGATTATTTGAGGAGAAATGCAGGGAAAGGCAGAGATTGGCACGAGGGGAATAGCAAACACTATGATAGTACAGATGTCATTTGTAAAACTGATAACTGTCCACCCCTACCTTCCTTTGAGAAGGTGAGGGTGAGCCACCGTCTTGAATTGCTGTAGTTCATTTTTTAAAATTCATTCACAGGATGTGGGCACAGGTTAGGCAGCATTTATTGCCCATCCCTAATTGCCCAAAGGCAGTTGAGAGTCAACCACACTGCTGGGCATCTGGAGTCACATGCAAGCCAGACCAGGTAAGGATGGCAGTGTCATAGAATAGAATCACAGAATCCGTACAGTGTGGAAACAGACCCTTCATCCCAACAAATCCACACCAACCCTCACAGCATCCCACCCGAACCATTCCCCTATAACCCCCCCAATCTACACATCCCTTCCCTGAAGGACATTAGTGAACCAGATGGGTTTTTCCAGCAATCGACAATGGATTCATGTGTTGAACATGCCTGAGAGGGATTTGATTCTATCGAGGTACTATGGGGTAGTGTTGTAGAACAGAGAGAGCTAGGGGTTCAGGTACCTCATTCTTTGAAATTTGCACCACATGTAGACAGGGTGGTTAAGAAAGCATTTAGCATGCTTGCCTTTGTTGCTTAGACATTTCAGTATAGGGGTTGGGACATCATGATGAGGCTGTACAGGATTCTTCAGGAGTATTGTGTCCAGTTCTGGTTGCCTTGTTATATCCTAAGCTGGAGGGGTTCACAAATGATTTACCAGGATGTTGCTGGGAATGGAGATTTCATTTACAAAGGAGGGGCTGGGACCTTTTTTCAGGAGAGTGTAAGAGGTTGAGGGGTGACCTTACAGAGGTTTATAAAATCATGAGGGGCATAAATAAAGTGAATGGCAGGTGTCTTTTCCCTAGGGTGTGGGATTTCAAGACTGGGGGCATATTTGTCAGGTGAGAGGATACGGAATTAAAAACACAAGGGGCAACTTTTTGTTTTTAAACACAATGTTTCGTGTGTGCGGTGCACTTCATAAGGAAATAGTAGATGTGGATACAGATACAATGGTTAAAGGACATTTGGATAAATACATGAATAGGAAAGGTTTGGAGGGATATGGGCCAGGACCAGGCAAGTGGGACTAGTTTAGTTTGGGGTTACGGTCGGCATGAAGTGGTTGGACCGAAGGGTCTGTTTCCATGCTGCATGACTCTGAGTGTCTGGCTTGGCCATTTCAGAGGACAATTAGGAGTCAAATATTTTGCTATAGATGACCTGTCACAACTAGGCCATATGGATGACAATGGCAAGTTATATTTCTTAAAAGCTAACTAATGAATTGTTTTAAAATGACAACGCAAAAGCTATATGGATCACCAAACTTGGGAGAGATGAGAGCTGTGAGCACTTAAGAGCATTTTCGCTCCTGGTATCCCAACCACTAACTGGTTCAGGCACCCACCTCAAATGGCTGTCCAAGAGAAAATGGATTTAAATCCAAACTCCTCTCTTCCTTGCCCCAGGAATTTCGCATGTAGCTGTTTCGCACAATGACCTTTTCAGTGCAGAATCGCGGACTGATGTGGAACGCAATGTCAGGAGAAGTGCTTGGCTTTAGGTTAATGGAAAAACTGGAAGAGAGGAAGAAAGAAAGAAGGTTCAAGAGCAGGCAGTAACAGGCCCTTTGCAAAGTACCGTGTGAAAAAAAAGAGATTGGACTGCATCAATGATTCACAATATACAACTAGATCTGGTCTTGCATCACGCCAACTCAACGACGCATCTTCTCTTCCCCTGGCTGACAGGAGTTTGTGGATCTCTAATGTTGCAGGTCCTGATCTGATACTGAAACTTTGCCAGCATGTAGGCCCCATCCTGTTCAGAATTCACTCCAAAAATATCCACAGCTAAATTACCCTCCCAAAGATCTAACATAGATAAGCTGCAGAGCTGGGCTGAGAGGTGGCAAATGGAGTTTAATGCGGACAAGCGTGAGGTGGTGCACTTTGGTAGGAGTAACCGGAAGGCAAAGTACTGGGCTAAATGTAAGATTCTTAGTAGTGTAGATCAGCAGAGAGATCTCGGTGTCCATGTACACAGATCCTTGAAAGTTGCCACCGAGGTTGACAGGGCTGTTAAGAAGGCATACGGTGTTTTAGCTTTTATTAATAGAGGGATCGAGTTCCGGAACCAAGAGGTTATGGTGAAGCAGTACAAAACTCTGGTGCGGCTGCACTTGGAGTATTGCGCACAGTTCTGGTCACCGCATTATAAGAAGAACGTGGAAGCTTTGGAAAGGGTGCAGAGGAGATTTACTAGGATGTTGCCTGGTATGGAGGGAAGGTCTTACGAGGAAAGGCTGAGGGACTTGAGGCTGTTTTCATTAGAGAGAAGAAGGTTGAGAGGTGACTTAATTGAAAGATATAAAATAATCAGAGGGTTAGATAGGGTGGATAGGGAGAGCCCTTTTCCTAGGATGGTGACGGCGAGCACGAGGGGGAATAGCTTTAAATTTGAGGGGTGAAAGGTATATGACAGATGCCAGAGGTGGTTTCTTTACTCAGAGAGTAGTAAGGGAACGGAACGCTTTCCTGCAATGGTTGTAGATTCGCCAACTTTAGGCACATTTAAGTCATCATTGGACAAGCATATGAACTTTCATGGAATAGTGTAGGTTAGATGGGCTTCAGCTTGGTATGACAGGTGTGCACAACATTGAGGGCCGAAGGGCCTGTACTGTGCTGTAATGTTCTATGTTCTATAAGTGTTTTGTAGAAGATAATATGGTCAATCCAGGTCAAGGAATCACTCTCAACATTCCCACGTGGAGGTTAAATCAGGTTGTAAACTCAATGTCAGAGGTCACGTACCTGCCACAGTTCGGTGCGACAGTTCCCCGAATGACAATAGATCTTGAGACAAAGAATCCTCCAGGGATCGGGGCCTTGTAAGGAACTTGCTGCAAGAAACCATGCTTTTGAGAATTAAGAACCAATCATTAATACTGTGACCACAATTCTTCCACACTGGGTGGCTGAAGTGTAAAGAAGCTTATAAACTCAATGGGCTTCTTCAATACTCATAGATCATAGAATCCCTACAGTGTGGAAACAGGCCCTTCGGCCCAACAAGTCCATACCGACCCTCGGAGCATCCCACCCAGACCCATCCCCCTATAACCCACACACCCCTGAATACTACGGGCAATTTAACATGGTCAATCCACCATGCCTGCACATCTTTGGACTGTGGGAGGACACCGGAGCACCCGGAGGAAACCCACGCAGACACGGGGAGAATGTGCAAACTCCACACAGACAGTCGCCCGAGGGTGGAATCGAACCCGGGTCCCTGGTGCTGTGAGGCTGCAGTGCTAACCACTGAGCCACCGTGCTGCTCACTGTACTGTACAATTATTCTGTGACGGATACATAATGGCAGTAAGATGAATGAATCATAAGCTATGCTGCATATCAAATGGTGGCATTAGGCAAAGGCAATTAATTTAATGGAGCAGGTGCTCCATTAAAGCTAATGCTAAGACCCATGTGAGGATTTGCTCTTCTGATGTTACCCACAGCATCATAACATTAGTGTAAAAGCTCATGATGACTATCCAAAGAGAATAATCATGGCAGTCACTACAGGATCATTCAAATCCAACAAGTTATAGTTTTCCAGTATCCACTGTAACCAGAAGTGTTTTGGTGTGCTACCTTAAGTTAAAATATATTGTGACTCCCAGTTTGGATTAAATTGACTTAATGTTTTATATAAACTACTCTGGGCAGTCAGGGCACGTGGAGTGAGAATTTGGATGTAATTTGTTGTTTCAGGTCAGAAACCCCCTCTCCTCCCGAGAGCCATTCTGTTTAGACAGGGGGTTATGACACACCTCTGGGGCAGGTGAGTCTCGAACCTGAGCTTCCTAGTCCAGAGACAGGAACACACCCATTGCACCACAAGACCCTCCCAAATGTATACATATTTCTTTGGCCTTGGGGACCTGATTTGCACTCACTGCACCAGAAACAAACTGGTGAGTTTAAAGGCAGCACCCTAGCTGTACACATGTAGTCCCAGTGCTCCACCTAATGTTTGTCTCAAATTCAGCACAGAACCCATTCCTGTGCTAGAAAGGTGTAGAGTCGATGAACATAGCAGGCCAAGCAGCATCTTAGGAGCAGGAAAGCTGACGTTTCGGGCCTAGTCCCTTCTGTTATCTTGGATTCTCCAGCATCCGCAGCTCCTATTATCCCTGTGCTAGAAACGTCACATCCTTCCCCCTGACATGGGGGTGCCAGTGTTGTACTGGTCGGGCGGGAGGGAGAAACAAAGTCAGAAGTCACACCACACCAGGTTATAGTCCAACAGGTTTATTTGGAATCACAGCCCCCTCGACACCCGACAAAGGGGCTACGGTCCGAAAGCTTGTGATTTCTCATAAACCTGTCGGACTATAACGTTGTTCACCTGCACATCTGCCAATGTGGTATACTGCATCCACTGTACCTGGTGTGACTTCCTCTACATTGGGGAAACCAAGCGGAGGCTTGGAGACCGCTTTGCAGAACACCTCCGCTCAGTTTGCAACAAACAACTGCACCTCCCAGTCGCAAACCATTTCCACTCCCCCTCCCATTCTTTAGATGACATGTCCATCATGGGCCTCCTGCACTGCCACAATGATGCCACCCGAAGGTTGCAGGAACAGCAACTCATATTCTGCCTGGGAACCCTGCAGCCTAATGGTATCAATGTGGACTTCACCAGTTTCAAAATCTCCCCTTCCCCTACTGCATCCCTAAACCAGCCCAGTTCGTCCCCTCCCCCCACTGCACCACACAACCAGCCTAGCTCTTCCCCTCCACCCACTGCATCCCAAAACCACTCCAACCTGTCTCTGCCTCCCTAACCGGTTCTTCCTCTCACCCATCCCTTCCTCCCACCCCAAGCCGCACCCCCATCTACCTACTAACCTCATCCCACCTCCTTGACCTGTCCGTCTTCCCTGGACTGACCTATCCCCTCCCTACCTCCCCACCTACCTCTCTCCACCTATCTTCTTTACTCTCCATCTTCGGTCCGCCTCCCCCTCTCTCCCTATTTATTCCAGTTCTCTCTCCCCATCCCCCTCTCTGATGAAGGGTCTAGGCCCGAAACGTCAGCTTTTGTGCTCCTGAGATGCTGCTTGGCCTGCTGTGTTCATCCAGCCTCACATTTTATTATCTTGGACTATAACGTTTGACTTCTGACGATACTTTTCCTGAGTAACCGATCAAGCCTTGCGGTGTATCCCCCTGTCTCCAGTAGGGGGATCTGCAGCCAGCCAGCCAGTTTGGGTCTCTCTCAGGAAGCTCCCTAGGAGGCAGAAAGAGCAAATGCACTTCTCTGGGTCTCTCCACAGGGCTCAGTGATGACTGGGTGTCATCGAAGACAGGGGGATCCCTAATGACAATTAGTAAACCCCTCTGTGCGCTACATGGATGGCAAGGGGGCTGCACTACTAGATTCAACCAGCCACTCTCAGCAAATCAGCAATAATCAACTTACAATGCATTGGTTAGATCAACCAGATGCCACTGCTGTCCACTGAGTTAAAGTGTGTATGGATGGATGGACAGGATGGTGATGCCCCTGCGCTGAATAGCCCAGTGCCATCCTGTCTAGATTCACTGGCGAGCACTGACACTTGCACCACAGCATTGCCTGGCCCCAGACAGATTCAGCAGCTTTCAAAGAGCTGGGGTTGAGAGGTGGAAGGAGGTGGTGAGGGTTAGAGGTGAGAAATACCAGACCGAGCAGTTCTACGTCTCAAAGGAATAATTCTGCAACAGTACTTCAGCAAGAAAATGTTCAGCTTACAAAATATTGACTGGTTGCACAAAGTGTTTGTTCACAAGGAAATTAACAAGGGTCTCATAGCACAGTGATAGTGCACCCAACTCTAGGCCAGGAGGTTCAGGTTCAAGTCCTACCTGCTCCAGGGATGTATTGTAACATTTCTGAAAAGGGTGTTTTAATTTTTTTTCCCCTCAAGTAAGACACAGGAATGGGGAGCAGGGAGATTGTCTGCATTTGGGGCGGCACAGTGGCTCAGCAGTTAACACTGCAGCCTCACAGCACCAGGGAACCGGGTTCAGTTCCACCCTCGGACCACTGTCTGTGTGGAGTTTGCATGTTCTCCCCGTGTCTGGGTGTGTTTCCTCCCACAGTCCACAGGTGAGCAGGCCAGGCGAATTGGCCATGTGAAATTACCCGGTAATGTTCAAGCATGTGTCAATTAGGGGGATCGGTCTGGGCAGGATGCTCCAAGGGTCAATGTGGATCTTTTCGGCCAAAGGCCCTGTTTCCACACTGTGTAGGGATTCTTTGAATTGGACAAGCCTTATTATCTCTATCAGAGAGAGCATATGGCAAAGGAATTTGTGGTGATTATGACAACTTTTTTTATTCATCCACAGGGTGAGGGGCATCACCATCTAGGCAGCATTTACTGCCCATCCCTAATTGCCCAGAGAGCAGTTAAGAGTCAACCATATTCCTGCGGGTCTGGGAGTCACATATAGGCCAGGTTAGGTAAGGATGGCAGTTTCCTTCCCTAAAGGGGATTACTGAACCAGATGGGTTTTTCCAACAATCAACACAAGGTCATCATTAAATTCTTAATTCCAGATATTTATTGAATTCAAATTCCACTATCTGCCATGGCAGGATTTGAACCTGGGTCCCCAGAACATTATCTGGGTCTCTGGATTAACAGTCCAAGCAATAATACCGTTAAGCTATCATCTCCACTGGATGGCAATTTAGTCATTAGTTGGGGGCTTGTTCCTGTATTTTCTAATAAATTTACCTCTGGGATGCGGGCAGCATTGTGTGGGCCAGCATTTATTGCTGCTTCTTAATGGACAGCGAGAAGGTGCTGAGCTGCCTTCCTGAACCATGTTGTGAAGGGCAGATCCGCAATGATACAAGGGAGGGAGTGCCAAGATCCCACCAGACATATTAATATCCTCAGAAAACAGTAACTGTTCCTCTTGCGGTGGGGAATGGGGCAGGGAGCAGCGCAGTTTCTCACGTAGTCAGGCGAGCTTTTACATGCCCATCCCAAAACTGCTGCCGGGCCTTTTTAAGTGAGGAAAGGTTCAAAGTATTAGCCAGGCCTGCTCCTGACGTGTGCACTTCCCAACAATCAGTGATTTATGACCAGGAAATCCAATTCCATGAAATACTAACAAAATGCAACAATTGGAATCTTTTCTGACTAGAGTGACAAATGATTAGTCAGAGACAGTTTTTTTTTAAGATTAGATTCTGTACAGTGTGGAAACACACCCTTCGGCCCAACAAGCCCACACTCCCCCCTGAAGCATCCCACCCAGACCCATTCCCCTATAACCCACACACCCCTGAACACTATGGGCAATTTAGCATGGCCGATCCACCTAGCCTGCACATCTTTGGACCGTGGGAGGAAACTGGAGCACCTGGAGGAAACCCACGCAGACACGGGGAGAATGTGCAAACTCCACACAGACGGTCGCCCGAGTCTGGAATCGAACCCGGGTCCCTGGCGCTGTGAGGCTGCAGTGCTAACCACTGAGCCACCGTACTGAAATTTACTCATCAGTTAATGTGGTGCCCACACTGAATGCAAGAAAAACACTCCATGGGGACCAGGCTCTTTATTCTTGCAAACGGGGCTGAACCTTAGTTTTTTTGTTCGGGAAGTGCAAGTCACATCTAGTTTGGGGAAGTTATTCACACAACGAAGCTGAGCAAGTTCCCACCAAATCTCATCAAACCGACCAGATTCATTGTTGTCTGAGCTCTCTCTGGGCACTGTTCCCAAATGATTCTCCATTCACCGGATATCCTGGAATTAACTGCTATCCTTGGCACTGGTGCCATCTTTAAAAGGGTGCTGCACACCCCCCCCTCCTGCCCCCACCCCAGACAAGGCTATCAGTCTGGAGCTGCCCTGCACTGTTCCTCATGCTTGCTGCAGACATGGCAGAGCTCTGCATTACTGGCATGGTCCTGCAGGAGGGGCTATGACTATTTGTGTGCAACTTCCATATTCCAAATCCATCAAGAGAATTACACAGGCAGCAAATTAACGTTAAAGCAGTGGGAGCGCACATGAATACGGGAGACAACCTGCACACAGCAAGATCCCACAGATTAGCAATGGCCTCTCATTTGGTGAAGGTACAGTTGACATCTGGAGGATTTCCTGGTCATAAGTTGGAAAGTGCACACGTCAGGAGCAAGCACGAGGCAGGAGCAGGCCTGGCGAATACTTTGAACCTTTCCTCACTTTAAAAGGCCTGGCAGCAGTTTTGGGTCTGGCAATGTAAAAACTCGCTTGACTGCACAAGAAACTGCGCTGCTCCCTGCCCCAGCACACTGCTTAATGTATTACTTGATGGGAGACATTGAACTGGAAGGAGAAGCGGGAAGATTGAACATGCTAGAAGAGTTACAACAAAATGGGACAGTCACATAATTCCTCGAATGGAGTAAAACATTTGGAATTTCTTCAGAGAAACACGATCAGACAACATACTGCACCACATCTCAGCAGAGGTGACTGAAAACTTCCAGGAGAAGATGGAGAGGTTGTAAGTCAGAGAGTTTTAAGGCAAGAATTCCAGGGCTCAGGATAAAGGCCAAAGGGTGTGGGAAAGTGATTAAAAATCAGGGATGTCAGGACGGGAGAAGCACAGAGATAGAACGTAGAACAGAACAGCAGTGAAACAGGCCCACCAGCCCACTGTGACTGTGCTGACCATGATGTCATTCTAAACGAATCCCATCTGCCTGCACATGATCCATATCCCTCCAAACGCTACCCGTTCACTCATCTGTCTAAACGCCTCAAACATTGCTAGAGTATCTGCCTCTACCACCTGCTCGGGCAGCACATTCCAGGAACCTACCATGCACTGCATTAAAAATAAAAACTTGCTGTGCACATCATGTTTAAACTTTTCCACTCGCACCTTAAACCTATGCCCCCTGGTTTTTCACATTTAACCTTGGGGGGAATAAAAGATGATTAGTTTATAGATGTCTATCAGGTCGCCCCTCAGCCTCTGATGTTCGAGCAAAAAAAATCCAAGTTTATCCACCTCTTCTTATACCTAATACACTCTAATCCAGGCAACATCCTGGTTAACCTGTTTTGTTCCCTCTCGATAGCCTCCATATCTTTTCTATAGTGCGGCAGCTAGAACTGCGCACAATACTCCAAACGATATCTAACTAAAATTTTATACACCTGCAACAGAGTCATACAGCACAAAACCAGATCCTGTGGTCCAATCCGTCCACGTCACGTTCCCAAACTAAACTAGTCCCATGTGACTCTGTTTGGCCCATATCCCTCCAAACCCTTCCATTCATGTACTTATCATCCAGATGTCTTTTGAACATTGTAACTGTACCCAATCCTACACTTCCTCTAGCAGTTCATTCCACATACTTACGACTCTATCTAAAATAGTTACCCCTCATGTCCTTTTTAAATCCCTCTCTTCTCACTTAAAAATATGACCCCTAGTTCTGAACCCACCCGACCCCGCACCTTAGATATTCACTATATCACTATCTATCTTTTGATTTTATAAACCTCACCCATCCATCTCCTACAATCCAGTGGGGAAAAACACAGTCCCAGCCTATGTGTATAACTCAAACCCTCCATTCCCAGTAACATCCTGATAAATCTTTTCTGAACCCTCTGCAGTGTAGTAATATCTTTCCAATGACATTACAGGGCTTGTCAGTTCTCATACTCAATTCTCTGATCAATGAAGGCAAGAGTGCCAAATGCCTTCTTCGTCACTTTATCTGCTCAAAAGTCACTGAGGTCGAAGGGGCCACGGCGGAAGGGGCCACGGCGGAAGGGGCCACGGCGGAAGGGGCCACGGCGGAAGGGGCCACGGCGGAAGGGGCCACGGCGGAAGGGGCCACGGCGGAAGGGGCCACGGCGGAAGGGGCCACGGCGGAAGGGGCCACGGCGGAAGGGGCCACGGCGGAAGGGGCCACGGCGGAAGGGGCCACGGCGGAAGGGGCCACGGCGGAAGGGCTGGGGATGGTCTCATTGGGATGCAAGAACAAATAATTTAAAATAGAGAAACTGCTGGACCAGGTGCCAGTGCGACTCAACACTCAGAGTTGGTGAGCGAACTGCAATTTAAGGTCTGAGCAACATCGCTTTGAGCCAAGAATGATTTACACAAAGTGAAAAATAAGAGACTGACCAGGGGTACACTGGAACGCACAGTCTTTGCTGAAGGTCAGAAAGGGATGGTTGAGGGGGCCAGTGTCAGGTGGATTATTCAGAGGCAAAGACACAAGACATTCTGGAGCTGGAGAAGTCCTGAGTCAGAAGATTGGGTGAAGGTCTTAAATTGGGAGGTCAAGGGGGCAAACGACACCAATATTAGGCAGGAACTGGAGAATTCTGATTGTAGATTTACCCTCAAAAAGCCACCTTCATCAGACAAGTGGGAGTATCTCTAATGGCAGTTAGTAAGAGTTCAGGTGAGGCACATTCCTGTGAGAGTGAAGGATAGGTATCAAGCAAGTTACCTGAACCTTGGCTGACCAGGGATGTTATGGCCTTGGTCAGAAAGGAAAAGGAAGCACACATACGGTCAAAGAGGATGGGAACTGACGAAGCCCTTGAAGTATTTAAGGAAAGTAGGAAAGAACATAAACAAGGGATTAGAAGGGCTAAAAAGGGGTCATGAAAAGTCGTTAACAAACAGGATAAAGGAGCATCCCATGGCTTCTTATACAAATATAAAAAGCAAGAGGGTAGCCAGGGAAAGGGCTGGCCCACTGAAGGACAAAGGAGGGAATCTATGTGTGGATCCAGAAGAGGCAGGTGAGGACTTAAACAAATACTTTGTGTCGATATTCAAAGAGAAGGAATTGGTGGAGGACGATCTCAAGGAGGTGATTGTCGGGTTTCTAAGCCAAGTTGCCATTAAAAAGGATGAGGTGTTGTGCATCTTAGAAAGTATTAGGGGAGCTAAGTCCCCAGGTCCTGATGGGATCTGTCCCAGAATATTGTGGGAGGCAAGAGAGCACATTTCTGGTGCATTGACAGACATCTTTGTATCCTCTTTGCTCACAGGTGAGGTCTCAGGGGCCTGAAGAATAGCCAGCGTTGTCCCATTGTTTAAGAGGAGTAGCAGGGACAACCCAGGAAATTACAGGCCTGTGAGCCTCACAGCGGTGGTAGAAAAATTATTGGAAAATATTCTCAGGGACAAGGTCTATATGCATTTCGAAGCAAATGGACTTGTTAGCGATAGGCAGCATGGTTTCATGTGGGAGAGGTCATGCCTCAATAACTCGATTGAGTTTTTTGTGGAGATGCTGAAGATTATTGATGAGGGAAAAGCGGTTGACATTGTCTATGTGGACTTCAGTAAAGCCTTTGACAAGGTCCCTGATGGCAGACTGGTACAAAACGTGAAGGCACATGGTATCAGGGGTGAGCTGGAAAGACGGATACATGGCTCAGTCATAGGATGGTAGCAGCAGGATACATTTCAGCTTGGAGGGCTGAGACTAGTGACGTTGCATAGGGATCAGTGCTGGGACCTCTGCTGTGCACGATCCACATAAATGATTTGGAGGAAAATGTAGCTGGTCCAATTAGTAAATTGCAGATGGTATATAGATTGGCGGAGTAGCAAATAGTAAGGTGATTTATCAGAGGATACAACAGGATATAGATTAGTTGGAGGCATGGACAGAAATATGGCAGATAAAGCTTAATCCGGACAAACATGAGGTGATGTATTTTGGAAGATTAAGTACAGGTGTAAATTATACAGTGAATGGCATAACCCTTAGGAGTATTGATATGCAGAGAGATCTGGATGTGCTGGTCCACAGATCACTGAATGAGGCAGCACAGGTAGAAAATGTAGTTAAAAAGGCCTATGGCATGCTTGCCTTCATTGGAAGAGGCACGGAGTACAAAGATAGACAAGTTATGCTGCAGCTTTATAGAACTTTAGTTAGACCACTCTTGGAATATAGAGCACAGTTCTGGTCACCACATCAACAGGAGGATGTTACAGCTTTGGAGTGGGTACAGGAAAGATTTAACAGGATGTTGCCTGGTATGGGGGATTTTAACTATAAAGAAAAGTAGGATGGACTGGGTTTGTTTTCACTGGAATGCAGGATGTTGAGGGGCGATCTAATAGAAGTTTATAAGATTGTGAATGGTATGGAAAGTATTAGGCTTTTTCTCAGGGTGCAGGGGTCACTTATTAGGGGACACAGGTTCAAGGTGGGGTGGGAGGCAGTTTAACAGAGATGTGGGAGGCCACACAAAAGGATGGTGAGTGCCTGGAACATGCTGCCACAGGAGATAGTGGAAGCAGACACAATAGCAGCATTCAGGATGCACCGAGAGAATACATGACTAGGAACGGATCAGAGGGATATGAATCCTGCAAGTGAAGACGGTTTTAGTAGGGAAGGGCAAAATGTGACAGCACAGGCTTGGAGGGCTGAACGGCCTGTTGCTGTGCTGCACTGTTCTTTGCTTAATAGCTCAAGGGTTTAGGAATAGGTTGGAATCCATGGCAAAGAAATGGAGTTTGTGATGGAGGCCGAAGACTATTTGTTCAGCCATCACAATAGCTATTTGAAAGAAAACGCTACTCATCGAATACTAAACATCAGACAAACTGGGAGACAAGTCAGAGAGAGTGGGGTGGCTGTGAGTGGTTACAGTCAGTCAGGGGATTGGATTACAATGAGTACATAAGCTGGAACTTACCAAATTGGAAAAGGCAGGTGGGGCAAACATGCAACCAGCCTGGACATGAAAAGAGAGAGAAAGAAAGAAATTTAAAAATTCCAACATCTCATTAGTGAATTCACTGACCTTAGGATGAAACTTACCGGGTTGGCAAAGGCAGGGGGAGCGCTCATGGAGCCAGCCTGAAGGTGACGAGAGAAAAAGAGAGATGAGCACATGCTGGAAAATGAGGAAATTAAAAATTCCAATACCTCAGTGGATTCACTGGCCAAAGGGTGAAACTTACCCGGTTAGGACAGGCAGGGGGAGCAAACATGGGACCAGCCTGAAAGTGATAACACGGCAAATCAGGATTGAAATTTTTGCCAGGGTGAGGTGCTCAAACAGAGGATGGCCAACGTAATTATAAACTTATTATAAAGCTTCTCTAACATGTTAAAACTTCACTGGAGCAATATAAAAACATATAATACTAAACCACGTAAAATAGATGAGATCAGGTAACCAAAAGGTTGGCCAAAGAGGTAGATCTACAAGGAGCATTTTAAAAGGAGGAAAGCGAGGTGCTGAGGCCGTGAGGTGTAAGGAGGAAATTCCAGCATGTGATGCAATGGCCACAGAAAGCATAGCAGCTAACCAGGAAGCACAAGGGATCAAAATTTAGGAGAATAGCGACATGGGGGATGGACAGGCTCACGGAGATAGGGAGGGGCAAGGCCACGGAGAGATTTGAAAACAAGGATGAGAACTGTAAAATCAAGATGTTGCTCAACACGTAGTCAGAGGAGTTTGGGACATCCTGAGTTAGGACAGACAGCAGAGTTTTCAATGAATTTTCTGAAGAAGGGTCCCGGCCCAAAACGTCAGCTTTCCTGCTCCTCTGATGCTGCCCAGCCTCCTGTGTTCATCCAGCTCCGCACTGTCTCATCTCTGACTCCAGCATCTGCAGTTCTTGCTATCTCTGAGTTTTGAATGATGTCAAGTTTACATAGAGGTAGAATATGGGACAGCAGGCAAGGGAGGTGTTGGAATATTCAAGCCCAGAAGTAATAAAGGCATGACTGAAGGTCTCCGCAGCAATTGTAACCTTGATCCTGCCTGGGTGCAGAGCTGGAAGCAGGCGATCTCAGCAACGGCTTCACGCAGGTTCGAGAGCCCACCTCAGGGTTAAACTGAGGTTGTAAACTGACTGACTGAATCAATCTCAGACTATTGCCAGGGAAGGGGGTGGAGTGCAGCACAACAGAAATGGAGTTGGAGGTTCAGCAAACCAAAATAAAAACACTCAGAACTTACCGGATTGGCCGGGTGTGGGGCGGGGAACATGGAACAAGCCTGCAAGGGAAGAGAGAGGGAGAGGCATGATCACATCCTGAAAAACAATAAAAGCTTATGGCACATCAGTGGATTCACTGGCCAAAGAATAACTCTTACCGGATTGGCAAAGGCAGGGGGAGCAAACATGGGACCAGCCTGAAAGTGAAGAGAGCAAAAGAGAGAGAGATTAATCCAAAAACATCTAGTCATTTTAAATGATAATTCAAAGCACAACATTCTCAGAAAACATCTGTAAATGTGCAACAAAAAACAAAGTTGCTGGAAAAGCTCAGCAGGTCTGGCAGCATCTGTGGACAGAAATCAGAGTTAACGTTTCGGGTCCAACGGCGCTTCCTCAGAGCAGTTCTGAGGAAGGGTCACTTGACCTGAAACGTTAATTTCTCTCCACAGATGCTGCCAGACCTGCTGAGCTTTCCAGTAATTTCTGCGGGTTGGGTCGCCAACCAACTTTTGTAATTGGTTATTGTTCCGGAGACATTTCGTTACACAGTTCGCAACATCCTCAGTGCAGCCTCTGATGAAGCGCGGGTGTGTTTTCCTGCCTGGTTTTTAAACTCTGGGGTCCGTTGAGCCGGATTGCCTCACTTCCGGCTTTCCTTTGTAGTGGAATGTATATGGGATTGAGTTTTGTGTGTTTATTAATGGCTTTCTTCGTGGAGTGCCAGGCTTCGAGGAATTCCCATGCCTGTTACTGCCTAGCTTGTCCCAGTCGCAGCGGTGGTTCTCCTTGCCCATGTGGATTGAGATGAGTGAGTTTTGGTGGTGCCTTTTTGTAGCCAGTTGGTGTTCGTGTTCTCTTATTGTTAGTTTCCTTCCTGTTTGTCCGATGTAGTGTTTCTCACAGTCTCTGCAGGGGATCTTGTAGATGACACTGGTCCTGTCAATGGCAGGGAGTGGGTCTTCATTTCAGGTGAGCAGTTGTCGTAGGGTTGACATGGGTTTGTGTGATGCCCAGCGGTCGTAGGAGTCTTGTGGTTAGTTCCGATGTGTTCCTGATGTAGGGAAGTGTGATTAGTGTGTCAGGGCGCGTGGTATCTTCCTGATGCAGAATAATAAACCAGCTTGGCGAGCCGATCAACCACAACATCCACAGCATGAGCTACAGATCTACTCCAAAACCTTACAGTAATTTTTGTTTTTGATTCTCAAAACTTACAGGACAGACAACCCAAAGTTCAAAAGATTCACTAGACAAAGGAATTAAACCTGTTAAGAAACCTTTCTCTTGTAAGAGAATAGGTTTTATTTCCATGTTCTAACAGAGAGGAATAGTAGCACAGTAACATCGCTGGACTTGTAAGCTGGAAGCCCAGAAGTTCAAGTAATGTACCAAAGATAGGAGTTCAAATCTCAATGCGAAAGCTGAGAGTTTTAATTATTGAAATTAATTAATGAAGCAGGAATAAAATATTAGTCCTAATAATGACCATGAAGAGACTGTATGGTTGTAAAAATCCATTTATTCCCTTTTTGAAAGTGGGTGGGGGGGGGGGGGGGGGGGGGGCGGAATTATCTGCTGTCACGTGACTACCAATGAACACTACATGATTGACTGCCCTTAGAAATTAAAGGCAGGCAATAAATGTTGACTTTGCCAGTAATGCTTTCATATCTATCCTTGAGATGCAAGCACACAGGATATCCAGAGAATCTAGAAAGCTTTCACAATGTTAAAAGGTCTCCAGTGAACAAACATTGAAATGTTCCATTTATTTCAGCTTTGAACACACTTAATGAACGACCTCAACACTACTCTGCAATCAGGAATTCCACAGATTCATGACCCTCAGTGAATAAATGCTTCCACATTCACTCCCTTCACCAAGTCATTAATACTGTAGACTGACCCAAGCACTAATCCCTACGATACTCTGCTAGTTACAGGCTGCCAACCTGAAAATGCAATACCTCACCCCTCCCCCCAATCCCAATTCTGTCTTTAATAAACCAACTTAATTGATGTGGGTAGCCGATCGGTTTGCTCCAAAGCCATGGGTTCTTTTAAATTTTAGAGAGATAGTAGGAATTGCAGATGCTGGAGAATCTGAGATAACACAATGTAGAGCTGGGTGAACACAGCAGGCCAAGCAGCATCAGAGGAGCAGGAAAGCTGACGTTTCGGGCCAAGACCCTTCTTTAGAAAAAGTGTCTAGGCCCAAAATGTCAGCTTTCCTGCTCCTCTGATGCTGCTTGGCCTGCTGCGTTCATCCAGCTCTCCAGCTTGTTGGCTCTTATATATTATGTAGCTTAATGTGTGGAGCCTCATCAAATGGCTGTTACAAATAAATATATATAACTGCCTCCCCTTTCTCTACCATGGTTGTAAGTTGCTCAAAGAAATGCATTAAATTTGTCAGCCATGATTTCCCCTTCATGAAGCCATGCTAACCTGCTTGATTGTGTTGTGCGTTTCCAAACGATCTGCGGGTGTAACACACAAATAAATCAAGGGATAAACATTGCTCAAAACATAGTACCTTTTAGCAAAGGGGTATCTACTAAACCAGCGGAACAGGTAGATACTATCTCTTTGTAGGAAAATGTTCCACATCCTCGATAGAGGATAGATCCCACAGTAAGACTTAAATTATAAGGCCAGAACCTGAACAGGATTGAAACGTAACAACTGATCAAGGGGTTAGACAGAAATGGTCATTGTCTCCCGAACTCTCCAGGATTGTTGGGCAGGAGATACTGAGGCTGATTTCTGCAACCCTGCCTCTGCAGCTCCTGCTCGTTTACTTTGTCTCATTTCCATCATTTCAGACATGACCAAGTTGAGTGAACTCACCACAGTGAGGATAAGAGCGCGTTCCCAAAACACAAATATTCACTCAGCTCCAAGCTGCTGGATGAGCTAGACACAGGGGACCTTTACAAATGCACGATTTGGGAACTTATACTGGAGCTCACCAAAGTAACTTTTGATTTGTCACCAATAGTACTTGAAATCTCAAATAACAATACGCGACACACCACATCCGTGACTTACATTGCTGTTCATGAAGCTGATGGAGACAATCTCGACTTGGCCATCGATAGTAATGCTGTCCACCCTGGAGATTGGGATCCGGTGCTTAAATTCTAGGAAATGTTTATCGTTCACTGCCACCTTGACAACAACACAACATACATGAAGACAGCTGGTAACGCAAGGGGTCAATGAAACAGAAAGCCTCTGGGGGTTTGTGCGATACCAGTCCTGCACAGGACTGTGTCAACTTTGTTTTAAGAAAAACAGACAGTACGCATTTGGTCAGAGATAATGGGAACTGCAGACGCTGGAGAATCCAGGATAACCAAGTGTGAAGCTGGATGAACACAGCAGGCCAAGCAGCATCTTTTGTGCTCCTGAGATGCTGCCTGGCCTGCTATGTTCATCCAGCTTCACATTTGGTTATCAGTAGGCATTTGATTTCTGTTTGTTTCATTTCATTTCTCCATTCCCTCTGCTCAGACCGTCGATCTCGGCAACAGCACAGCACCCCAAGTGCTGCTAGCTGCTCTCTCTCAACACAAATGGTTCTTTAACCACGAGCTGATGAGAGATAACCAAGTCCCACCTCTGCCTTCCCAGTACAGTCAATGGCAGCCTGCAGCAAGATTCCCATCCATCCCACCCATGGGCAGTTCGGTGGCTCAGTGTTTACGGCTGCTGCCACACTGCGCCAGGGATCCAGGGTCAATTCCACCCTTGGGTGACTGTCTGTGTGGAGTTTGCACATTCTCCCTGTGTCTGCGTGGGTTTCCTCCGGGTGCTCCGGTTTCCTCCCACAGTCCAAAGATGTGCAGGTTAGGTGGACTGGCCTAAGTGATTTTCTGGGTATTGCTGACGACAAAGGTAGAAGCTGAGACCAGTGTGTGGCCTCCCCAGTCTTTTTTATCCCCCCATAGAGCACCTACAGGGTAGAAGCAGGCCATTCACCCCCTCAAGTCCATTCCAACACTTCACAGAGCATCCCTTGCAGGCTCACCCCACTTCCTTATCCCTTTAACCCTTAATTTCTCATTGCTAACACATCTAGCCGACACATCTCTGGATACCATGGGAAATTTAGCATGGCCAATCCGCCTAACCTGCACAGCTTTGGACTGTGGGAGGAAACCAGAGCACCCGGAGGAAACCCACGCAGACACGGGGAGAATGTGCAAACTCCACACAGACAGTCAACGACAGGTGCAATTGAACCCGGGTCCCTGGAGCTGTGAGGCAGCAGTGCTAACCACTGAGCCACCGTGCCACTTAGTTAATAAGGAACTCCTCAGGGTTGTGTAACCCACATAGGAGGCTAACCCCTGATCAATCATCATGGTGTCACAGAAATGTGCCAGCAAACGCAGCTGTCATATTCCTAACCAAGTACACAAGCCCTGCCTTAGGAAAATAAACATCAAAAAGACAAGACCAGTAGCTGGAACCAAAAAGTCCAAACAAGATTTACCCCAATTTCACAAATGGCACTTTTAACCATCAACATGTTTTGTTTTTATTTGGTCATGGGGTGCAAACATCAATGCCAAAAACATCATATAGTGCCAACCTAATTGTTCTGGAGGCCATTAACTTGGGACAATAAAACTGGAGATAGGAGGTGGTGCAGTAGTAGCATCACAGCAGCTTAGAGAATTTGAAAACACTTAAAATGTAAAGTTGGAAGCTCATCTGTGCAATGGCAACAATGAAACTACCATCAATTGGTCAGCGCTGCCTTTCAGGAATGGAAATCTGCAATCTTTATATGGTCTGGCCTACAAGTGACTCCAAGCCCAAATCAATGTGGTTGACTCTTAACTGCCCTCTGAAATGGCCCAACAAGCCACTGAGTTAACGGTCAACTGAACAACAAAATGGAGTTAGCAACAAATGCCAACCTTACCAATGATGGCCCCATCACATGAAAGAAAGCTGCTGAAATAAAACTAAAAATAAAATTTAACCATGACTTCATCTCAAAGAGCTGTGTCACACTATTTATTTTCCAAATTCCTCATTGTACAACAGTTAGGCAATTTCTGACGCCACTGGTCATATTGAATGAACATACATTCTCATTGTCACAAGATCTTGCCCTCCTTTCTCTACACACAAACCTTCTACAGGAAGTGGGTGTTGGAAAAAACCCCAGCGCTGAGTCAATACCCCATGAGCTGTGAAAATACAGCTGATGTTGCAGCCACACAGTGCAGAGGTGCTGATTTTACTGTAAACACAGATCGCCCGGGAAGGAGGCATTGAACCTTTCAGTCCAGCTTCATGGCTCACAGATTGCTGCTGGCTTGTCCAGAAAACATTTCACAAATGACTGACCTGATAACCCACAATTCACAAAGAATTTGCCAGAGTTTCAACAGCAGCTAACATGCCCTGTTCATATCCCCCATTCCTTTTTTCCAGCTGGCCTACTAGTCCACTTCCTCATCTCTACTAACACCCACACTAACTCACTCAGAACTGACTGGAGATGAGGAAATAGGAGCAGGCTAACGACCTGTCCATCTTTCATGTGTAGCAGGCAGAAAGGGAAAGCCATTAGCTGAAAATTTCCCTGAGCATACACCATCCTGACTTGGAAATATACTACCATTCCTTTATTTTCAGTGTGTTACAATCTTGGAACTACCTCCCTAACAGCACCGAATGCTGATACACATCAGCTGTTCAAGACGGCAGCCCATAAAAAAAATTAGGGATAAGGCCGGAAGTGATGGTCTAGTCAGTAACACCCACATCTGTGAATAAATAAGAAACAATGATATCACAACCTCAACTTCATTTACCCAACTTAGCTTCATATCCTTTGAAACCCAAAATAATTTCAGTCTTGACAACTTCAAAAGTCACCATGCCATTATCCCATCACCGCAGGAGGGGCTCCCAAACATTTTCCCCACTGGGACCCCATTTCAAGGCTGAATAATTATTACGACCCTCAGGGGAGCTGGTTCCTTACGAACCCAGGCTGTAGGGTAGAGAGAGTTAGGAACAGATTTCAATGTATTTAAAGCTGTGTAGGCCGACTGTTCGCAGTGCTGCAGGGGGCAGGCCTTGGGGCTGGGTCATTTAGGTCACTCTCACAGTTTGAATAAGTGCAACGGTTTAAAGCTGCCTTGTAGCTGAGCACTCAGTCAGAGCTCCACAGCAACTAGGTCTATGTCAGAACTTGCAACCCAAGCCTTTGGTTCATCACCTTATTGTTGACTATTACCTTATTTCTTTAAGTTTACTATTTGTACTATGATGGGTTGTAATGCTTAACTTTTTAAACTTTGTTTCTCTCTCTTACTACTTCGTACCGAGGTACCTTTGTATCTAAGATGATGCACTTTTCACTGTACTCCTGCACCTGGGTTGATGTGGTAACAAAATCAAAATCTAATCTAAATTTTCCAGGGGTGCTCTTAGAGCGTGGCTGAAAACTACCAATCAGAGAAGAGTCACTGGCGAATCCATTCAGGTAAGACACACACTTTCAGAAGGCTGCAGGTGCTGGAACATTCAGAGCTTTCAAAACTGGGACAGATTTTTTTTTAAAGCAGAAGTATTAAAAGATCTGAAGCTGAAATGGGTAAATGGAGCTGAGGAACAGATTGGCCATGATCTAGCTGTTTTGGTAGCCAAGCTGAAGTTTCTATGCCTGCTCCTATGCTTTTTAAGACTCCAGGTTTCTCTCCTGGTCGACAGCTCAACAACGGAACTGTCTCTTCCTTCATATTCCTCAGCAGAGAGCATGGAGAGGCAGCTTTAGTAAAACAAAAATGGGAGTTGGCAAGGAAGCCTCAGTCTCTACACCATTCCATTTGGTTCAAGGAGCAGTTAGGGATGGGCTACAACATCAGCATTTCCAGTAATGCCCAGAGCAACCCAACTCCAGTTTCCTCAAGACAGGCTTCCCAAAAAAGTGCATTGCTCCCAATTGTAACAAGAGCACAAAGAACGAAAGGAAAGGGGAGAAGGTGGTACAACAGTTATATCGCTGGATTAGTAACGGAGGTGCAGAATACTTTCAGAATACCAGTTAAAATCCCATCAAGGCAGCTGGCGGGGTGTGAATTCAATGAATACAGAAGCTAGTCTTAGCAATGTTGCTATTAAGCTCAACTAACTAGCATAAAGACCCATCTGGCATAATAATGTCCCTTAGGGAAGGGGATGTACCATCCTTACCAGGTCTGGCCTACACGTGACTGCGGGCATGTGGCAAGTAGTTGACTTTTAAGCATTCTCTGAAATAACCACATCTGCTCAAGAAGCAACTAGGGACCGGCCATAAATGTTGGCATTACTAGAGATACCCACATCCCATGAAAATATAAAAACAGTCCAAAAGATTTGTTTAAGAAAGCTATAACATTGTACAAATTACCTTGTAACAATCTATCTGGACAAGTATGAGAAGTTGGAAAGATTCTCCTCTCTGGACTGGCATTTCATGTTTCCTCTGCTCTGTGCACCACCGCTGGTCCTTGTAAGAATTGCAGACCACGTAGCCTGGGTTCTCATAGCGTGGGTTGAAGTGAAAGGCAACGTCACAGTGATACGGTATTGAGCCACACTGAAGATTCACGTGAAATCTGAAAGGGGAGAAAGAACCACAAGATGTCTCAAAGCCCAACAATCCGTGAGGAAGGCTCACACTCTCCCAGCACTGAGATAATGGGGGGAAACCACCAAAGCAGAAACATGGTTTACTAGAGCTGTGCAAAATGATCCATATTCAACCAGGTTCAAGCAACAGTGATCAAACCATCTGGCTCAGATGGGTGTAAGTGGCCAACCAAGTCACAAACCAGCCACAGTGACACACACCAGACCATCCTCAAAGCATTTTGTAGTTCCCCATTGATCTGCAGATGGGAAGACAAGGCACATACAAACAAGCAAAGAAGGAAAGTCTGCACGTTCAATCTAATTCAATCCTAGCAGGAAGCCCCACAGAGGCAAAAGAAACTGCCAATGCTGAAATCCAAAGTAGACAACCAGGAGGTTGGAAGAACACAGCAGGCCAGGCAGTACCTGGAGGAAAGGAGCAATCAACCTTTCAGGAAAAAGGGATAATACTCAAAACGTTGACTGCTCCTGTCCTCCAGACGCTGCCTGGGTTACTGTGTTCTTCCAGCTTCCTGTTTGTCTACCAAGGAAGCCCACAGGTTCCACTGGCTGTTAGATTTAAACTCACCCAATATTATGGCTGACTTCAAAGAAGACACCCACACCCAAACTTATCAGTTTCCTAATGGTTGGAATTTGTTGAGATTACTCCATTAGACAATGTCAAGAGTGCTGTTGTGGCGTGGTGGTAGTGTCCATGCCCCTGAGCCAGGAGGCCTAGGTACAAGTCCTACCTATTCCAGAGGTGTGTAATAACATCTCTAAACAGGTTAATGTAAATGCATCTCCAATGGCAAGTGACTGCTCTAACACTGAGGACTTCTCTGGCCCTTGTGCTCAGCCTTCCTCTACACCGGAAGCAGGTAGGCCTTCATGCAAAGCTTTTCAAAACTGGATAGTGAACATAATCAAGCTCATGATTTTAAGAGACATTCTTTAAGGAATACCTGTCACTCTGAGGAAGCACTCGCCCTCTGATCATGATCATCATCCCATCCTGCAGGCCTCCGGGAATGGGCCCAGTGTAAGGGATTGGCTGAAAGACAAAACAGAATAACCATCAGGTGGAACAGTGTCAACACGGGGCGCTCCGTGGTCAGTCCTTCTTTAATAGCCTGGGGAACCCACAGCACAAAACACGCAGAATCCAGTCCAGATGTAAGTGAGAATGAGTCTTATCTGAACAGAGCATTTGAGAAGCGGAGAATCACTTACCCCTTCCCCACGATATCTCAAAAGCAAAGTATACAGATCTTAGAGGATTCAACAGGGTTGATGATGAGAACTAGCTCCCTCTGGTTAGTAGTCTGGGACATGGGGGTATACTGTTTACGATTGAGTTGAGGAGAGATTTCTTCATTTAAAAGGGAAGGTGAAGCATTGGAGGTCTTTATCCCCGACAGTTGCCAATACTCAGCTGCCAGAAACTGTTAGGTCAGAGATACACAGACTTTGGCCACTACAGGAATGACTGGATGTGGGTATGGGACAGGCAAGTGGAACAATGGAAGATCAGCCACAATCTGATTGAATAGCACAGCAGGTCAAGGCTCTATTATGGTGTTCTGCTGCCCCTGACTTCACCGGTGGGTAGTGCCCAGGTTTAAACTATGGGGAGTGAGCAATGCAGCTGCTGCAGTCTGTCCCAGTGCTGGGAAGGGGGAAACATGGAAAAAAGGAAACTGCACGGACTCCTGCTCCTGGGAGTGCTACGTAGCATCTCTGTTGCTTAGTCGCCGTAAAGGAAGACTTCAGGATAGGGATTGGCTGGGAAGCTCTTCAGAACCGAATCACCGGTCGATGCTCACTGGTCTCTGGTGAAAAAGAATGGCCACAGGGATGAGTTATGGAGTGCAGAAGGGTCACCAGCTGGATCTGTACTAAAGTGGAATGAACAAGAGGCTACAGCATCGAGTGATCTGGTTGTTTACTTTCAGCAGCAAAAAACAGAGAGAGATCATGAAAATCCATGTTGCTTTCTCGTAAGGAATCTGGCTGCAAGTGAACATTTAACAGACTTTTCTTTTACATAGAACACAGAACAGTACAGCACAGGAACAGGCCCCTCGGCCCACTAGTCCATCCTGTCCCTATATTTTCTACCTGTTCATGTGTCAGAGTCATACAGCACAGAAACAGACCCTTTGGTCCAACTCATCCACGCCAACCAGACATCCCAATCTGACACAGTCCCTTCTGCCAGCATTTGGCTCATACCCCTCTAAACCCTTCCTATTCATACACCGTCTAAATGCCTCTTAAACTTCACTGTTGTATTTGCTTCTATGACCTCCTTTGGCAGCACATTCCAGGCAACTACCACCTCTTACAAAAACAAAACTTACCTCACATTTCCTTTAAACTCCGCGCCCCCCACCGACCCCCACCCCCTCAGCATGTGATGCTCTAGCAAAAAGAAAAAAGCCAAGTTTATCCAACCTTTCCTCACAGCTAAAACAGTCTAATCCAGGCAACAAAGTGTGGAGCTGGATGAACACAGCAGGCCAAGCAGCATCTTAGGAGCACACAATCTGACATTTGGCCTGCTGTGTTCATCCAGCATCTGCAGTTCCCATTATCTCCAATCCAGGCACCAGTCAGGTAAGCCTCTTCTGAACCCTCTCCAAAGTTTCCAAATCCTTCCTATAGTGCAGCGACCAGAGCTGCACTCAATACTGCCAATACGGCCTGACCAAAGTCTAATACAACTGCAACAAGACACAAGAGAATCAATTCATGATGATATTACATAAAGTCTGACGAGGCATTCAATTCATTCCATGTGTCAAGGGAAAGTTGGGAGGTAGTGTTCAGACACCCAGAGCTAGTTGTGATCATACACAGCAATGTTTCGCTTTTCAGTGAGTCACAGCGTGTTTTTGGTACCAGCTCCCATTAGACAACAGCACATGATAACGGAGTGTCAGAGATAATGGGAACTGCAGATGCTGGAGATTCCAAGATAATAAAATGTGAGGCTGGATGAACACAGCAGGCCAAGCAGCATCTCAGGAGCACAAAAGCTTACGTTTCGGGCCTAGACCCTTCATCAGAGAGCCTCTGATGAAGGGTCTAGGCCCGAAACGTCAGCTTTTGTGCTCCTGAGATGCTGCTTGGCCTGCTGTGTTCATCCAGCCTCACATTTTATTATCTATGATAACGGAGTGGGTCTTTTATCCAGCTGGTCCTTTGTGGCCTGTTCCTTAGGAAGTAATTCAGCTGCTCATCAATTTGGAAACATATCGTCTTTCAGTTGCACAAACAGATCTTCCAGAGCAAGGAGCTAACCCTATCTGAGTGTTAGAGTCTGGCATATTATAATGTGCAGAACTACAAGCTGAGGAATGCACTTAAAGTCTGGGGCAGCCAAAACAAAGCTTCAACAGGGAAGGCTATGACCGAAAGCTTCCTGTCATACAGTACATTAAGCACCTGAAACTATTTAGAGTTCTTTGGGCCACATACAGCAATCAGTATTTGACACAAAAGGTAAAACACGTGTTGGAAATATTGTCTATAATTTTAAATGCAGTGAAATGAAATGTATCAAATCAAAACTTAAGTACTTGGCAAAGTTAAATACTTACAAACAAAAAACTCTCAGCTCATACCATGGGGCAGCACGGTGGCTCAGTGGTTAGCACTGCAGCCTCACAGCGCCAGGGACCCGGGTTCGATTCCAGACTCAGGTGACTGTGCAGAGTTTGCACATTCTCCCCGTGTCTGCGTGGGTTTCCTCCGGGTGCTCCGGTTTCCTCCCACAGTCCAAAGATGTGCAGGCTAGGTGGATCGGCCATGCTAAATTGCCCGTAGTGTTCAGGGGTGTGTGGGTTATAGGGGATGGGTCTGGGTGGGATGCTTCAAGGGGCGGTGTGGACTTGATGGGCTGAAGGGCCTGTTTCCACACTGTACAGAATCTCGTCTAACCATCCACACAAACTGACTGGAAGTCACAAAAGTATTTTCAAAAAAAAAATCAAGAATCAAGATCCGAAGATTCTACAGCAAGGCAAGTGAAAGTGAAGAGACTTTTATTTGTGGAATGCGAACGTCACATTTACTGCCCTCCATTATTTAGCCTCTAAGAAGATGGTGGTGAGCCATCTTTGTGAACCACACAAAGAGGTGGATATTGTCCACTCATTTAGTTGTCTCAGCCCCAGGGTCTCTCTGCAGGAGCTTGTCAGAAGGGTATGTACCATCTACAAGATGCGCCGCAGAAAATCTCCAACATTCCTTTGACAACACCTTCCAACCCCACAATATCTACCATCCGGGAGGACAAGGGCAGCAGATACATGGGGACATCTCCATCACCTTGGCTGGGAAATATGTCACCGTCCCTCACTGTTGCTGGATCAAAATGCCAGGACTCTCTGCCTAACAGCATTACAGGTCTAACTACAGCAAACGGACTGATTCAAGAAGGCAGCTCTCCACCATCTTCTCAAGGGCAATTAACTGGGCAGAATTCTTCAATAATGGCTAATACCCCAACAGCTGATAAAGAAAATATTTGCATTTATATAGCATCTTTCACTACCAGGTGTTTCAAAGTACTTTACAGCCGACGAATTACTTGTGAAATGCGATCACTTTTGTAATGCAGGAAAATTTTCAAGCAAGAGAAGTCCTACAATTAGCAAATTTTAGTTACAGTTACAATTTTAAAAGACATTTGAATTAGTTCCTGAATGGGAAAGGTTTGGAGTAATATGGGCCAAGCACAGGCAAGTGGGACTAGTTTAGTTTGGGAACATGAACGTGGACTAAAGGGTCTGCTTCCATGCAGTATGACTTTCTGGCTCTATGACCAGGTTGCAGATATGGGTTCAAACAGCCGCTAACGAAATTCAACTTCTATTCTATTCAATTCAACAAATCTGTAACTGAAAACCAGTCTCAGTAATGACAAGCAGGAAATTATCGACGACTACAGTAAAATCCCATCTGGGAAGCAGATCTGTTTCCCTTACCCATGTGACTCCCAAACAACAGCAATGCAATTGACTCTTAACCGCCTTCTGAAATGGTCAAGCAAGGCACTCAGTTCAAGGAGATTTATGGTGGGGCTACAAATGCTGGGCCTACCAGTGACACACCCATCCCATGCAAGATTAGGTTCTGGAAAAATAGAAAATGGGAGCAGCTGTAGGCCTTTCAGCCCGCTCAATGTGATCCTAGCTGATCCTCTCAGTTTACTACCAAGCCAGACTGGCAGCATAGTGGCTCAGTAGTTAGCTGTGCTGCCTCAGAGCACCAGGGACCTGGGTTCAATTCTAGCCTGGGGTGACTGTGTGGAGTTTGCACATTCTCCCTGCGTCCGCGTGGGCTTCCTCCCACAGTCCAAAGATATGCAGGCTAGGTGGACTGGCTATGCTGAATTGCCCATAGTGTCCAGGGGTGTGATTAGATGGGTCATAGGGGGATGGGTCTGGGTGGGACGCTCTGAGGGCCTGTTTGGACTTGCTGGGCTAAAGGGCCTGTTTCCACACTGTAGGGATTCTATGATTCAAACCCCCACCCTCTCTCCCCACAAACCCCTGGACAAAGTCAGTGTCAAGAAATTGATTTTTTTTCTTCATATATTCAGTGAAGTGTCCACTATTACAACACAGACTAAACTGCATAAACATTACACAGCTAAGATAAATAGCCAAGGCCATTCCCCCAGGGTGGGGGAGTCCAGAACTAGAGGGGCATAGGTTTAAGGTGAGAGGGGAAAGATTTAAAAGTGGCCTGAAAGGGTAATTTTTTTTCAACCGAGGCTGCTGTGTAGACGTGGAACAAACTGTAAGAGGAAGTGTTAGAGACGAGCACAATTAGAACGTTTAACAGACATTTGGACAGGCTTAGGGAGGGATATGGGCCAAACACAGGCAAATGGGAGTAGTCCCGCTTCGCAACCACCGATGAGTTGTTCCAGGCTGTATGACTCGAGGACCACGACCATGAGCATTCCGGAAGGATATCGCATTGTGACTAAAACACAGTGTAAAACATTAATTTGCTGGTTAGGGGACGAAAGCCCATCCTAACTGGGACCCCCCCCCCGGCAAGCTATTTTAAACACACAGATCGGAGTCCATTCCGTTATGTGAAGAACACGAACCCCAGCCCCTTAGACTTTTTCAAACTAATTTGACCGAATCACATCTTTACTCAATTAAAATCCCTGGCATCAAGTCAATAACCGGCTCGGAGTTTATAACTCTCTTGGGTGATGAGAGGCTGTAGTTTGTCTCTCTGGAGACGAAGGGGGGGGGGGGAGTTCCCAAAGACAGGAGGAAAATCTAACGGTTACTTTGTTCTAACACCTTATTGTCCCCGCCCAAGGCTGGCGGTCACAGTGAGCGAAGCTGCAGCCGGGCGATACCGAACACACTCACCGGGTTATAGACAGGCTGTGGCGGTACGAAACTCATCTTCAACCCTAACCCTGATCCTATCCACTTCCAAACTGCAGCCAGAACCAACTGTCGTAACTTCCTTTCGTGGCTGGGTAGGGGCGGTAACAGCTCGCTTTTTTTTTGTAGCTCAGAGCTTGATGCTCATGGAATTTCCTCACTTGTTTCTTTCTTCATGTTTTAAAAGTGGGAAAGAAAATTCCTGGCGTGATCACTCAACAAGCCTGTCTTAGTTTCCAAACAGCTCCCTTCGGTGAAGATGGATAGACTCCTTGGTGGGGTGGGGGCGTTTGATGAGGTAGGGAAAATGGAATAATCAGATCAGCTATCCCCTTCTTTCAGGCTAAAAGGGTCCTGATCCTGCCCTAATTCACGTGTATGTGAACTGTGGGTTACTGAATGTGGAAAATGAAGGTTCAGAACAAAAGGGCGAGCTCTATGAGAACCTCTTCTCCCAGAGGGTTGTGGATCTTTGGAACTCATTGCCGCAGAGGGCTGTGACACCATGGGCTCTTATCTTACTTGGCAGCTTCCCATATGGTACCTTGTCAAAGCTTTCTGGAAATCCGAATAGATCGTGTCCAATGGCTCTCCTTTGTCTAACTCGCTTGTTACCTCCTCAAAGAATTCTAACAGATTTGTCAGGGATGATCCCCCCTTGTCAAAGTCAAGCTGCCTCAACCCTATTTAGTGATGCACTTTCAAGTACTCCACAATCGCTCCCTTAATAATGGACTCTAAAATCTTACCAACAGTTGAGGTCAGGCTAACAGGCCTATAATTTCCCATATTCTGCCTCCCTTCCTTCTTAAACAGGAGTGTTACATTAGCCATTTTTCAGTCCTTCCATCACCTCTACAACCGCCTCCCCTAATTCCTTCAGAACTTTGGGGTGTAGTCCAGCCAATCAGGGTGATTTATCCACCTTCAGACCTTTGAGCTTCCCCAGCATCTTCTCCTTAGTCATAGCCACTGTGCTCACCTCTGCCCCCAACTCTCTAGAAGTTTTGGTATGCTGCTGCACCTTCCACTGTTCTTCCCTATTCAGTTCCTCTGTCATTTCTTTGTTCCCCATTACTACTTCTCTAGCCTCAATTCCAGTGGTTCAATGGTTCTTGCTCCTCCATCATGTCTTTGGAGTTCACCACCGGGGGCTTACAAGCACCTTTCCAAGGGCAAATAGGGATGAGCAGTAAGTTGCTACTTAGCCAGCAATACCCACATAGCATTAAAGAATTTTAAGAAGTAATCTATGGTAAAATCCTCAGAACCTTTGAGTGAATTCAGATATTAATCATGCATGCTCTCACGTTTCCAGCAAGTATCAGTTCGATAATTCTTTAAACAAGTGTAGTTTGGTCTCTCTCTTCCTCTTGTGAAGGTGTTTGGAACATGGAAACATTTATGCTTCACTTTTCATATTGGAGTAGCTTTCAGCATGCTGCTCCTCCAAAAGCGTGTGATTTCAAATAAACCTGTTGGCCTGTAACCTGATATCATGTGACTTCTGACTTTGTTCACCCCAGTCCAAAACAAGGACCTCCACATCTTGTGAACAATTGTAATGTGTGTTTTGGGGAGAGGAGCAATTAAGACACTTGTCAGTCAAACATCAGTATAACCTCAGGCTTGTCAGCTGATTTACAGTTACATAACTGCAGTGACTAGAGACACAAGTGGGTAGAATGTGCCTTTTTTAATTGCAAAAATTATATTAATCATAAAATATCCCTGTACAGTCACAAATGCAGTTCACAAATGCACTGTAGCATATCAAGTAATTGAACAATCATTGAACTTTGGCTCTATCCAAAAGCCCACTGACTTCTCTTGTACATACATTACTAATATTTACATTCATTTGAGGCACTAGGAGGGTCCAATAACTGAACAGACCCCTTTCTTCAGCAGGAAGACTTCAGATAGTGGTCTTTCCCTGCTGTGCTTTGACAGCAGCTGCCCCAAGCTTTAGTGCCTTCCCTCAGCATGTAGTCCTGGACTGTGGGATGTAGCAGTCTGCGACATTTGATTGAGGTCAACTTAACATGCCTTTTTAAACTTCAAAATTTCACATGGTGGTTCTTTCACCTTACCCTTTCTCCCATTAGGTACAGTTTATTGCTAGCCCAAAGTCATGGGAACCAGCTTAAGTTGAAGGAAAAATAATATTAGAATTCTGATGCTTTATGAACAGTGACTACATTATCAGCAGAGCAACCTTATACATGTCATCAACTGGACTCAATCAGTGCTTAAAAAACAGAAGAATTGATTGGGTACAAGAATGAAGGGAAATTCACTGGACAATGGTCAATCTCAAACAATCAAACTACATTATGTTAACGGGCAACAACGCAACGATTTGCAACAAGAACAGGAAATGTTTAAACACACACACATATGACATCCAACAGTGTTTGTGCATAAGTAACACCTAGTTAAACTTGCATTTTACAGACCCGCAAACAGGAAGAGTTGACTTTGCTCTTTATATAGAGACGTTCAATTTCACTTTAAATTAGAAACTCATATGGTGCAGGGAGTAGCATCCCTGCCTCTGAGCCAGAGGTTCTGTGTTTGAGTCACAGTCAGGATCAATGGTCACTGAGATGTGTTCATAATGTAGTCATGTAATATAAAGAAATTGAAATCACTACCATTAATTGCAAGTAGAATTCAAAAAGGAAATTGAAATGAAAAGGATGATTTGGAAAAGTGGGGAAAAAGAAATGTGAAAACCAGAATAAAAACATCAACAAGAGGGAAGGAAGACTGTTTGGCAGAAAATGGTTATCACATGAACTGGGAATATTGGAAAACTGGGGAATGACTCAGATTGTTTAAATCCTGGTTTTGGTTTAATAAGTGATATTCACTTGGTGCCCAAATGCAGTCAGAAAGGAATTGAAAATGGTTCTTTGAAATATTTTAAGGAAATTGCTATAGTGTGTGTACTGTCAAACCAGGGTACCCAATCGATTGAAACAAGGGATGTGTGACAGCATGCCAGGAGCAGCATCAGGCATGTCTAAGTATTGAATACTGGCCTGGTTGTGTTATCTTAGAACTGCGTATAGGTTTTGTGATGGCAAAAAAAAGTTGGACTTTTTTTATTGCAGGGTGTGTTAATAGGTAAAGGTTTGGAAATATATCTTTAAGGTCATATGGTCTGGTGACAATAATAGTTATTTCTGCTTTTTCTCAATTACTATGAATTAGTGCTGGACAATTGCAAAAATAAATTTGAAAAGGAAACAGAGTCAGACTTTTATGAAATGCATTTGGGAGGAGAAAATGGTATTTGTCAGGCAGTAAGGCTGAAAAAACTTTGAAAGCTTTACGAAGGTGATACTAATGTAAGAATTTCATACTAATATCCTTTTGGAAATATTGGAAGAATGGAACACCACAAGGTTTCTAAACTAAGAAGAACTGCAGGAATGGCAAACAATTATGACTTGGCTGACCAGCATGTTAGCAGCAGGCCACTATTACTGAACTCGTGCTGAGGGGGAAAATAGCAGATCAAAATGAGGATAATATCCTTGCAGAAATGAACCTTGCTCAGATTAGTCGGCGGGATGGTCCAGAGGTTAATGTTGATTCAAAGGCACCCACATCATCTCGATAAAAAAGGACATCTAAAGGCTCAGTGTTGGAAATTAAAAAGATGATAATATTTGTAACAATGCTCCTCCAGAAATTACTAGCCCAGTGGTTAAAAACCAATGACAAACTTGTAGATTCTCCTTCTAGACTCATTATTGGAGTATGATATGGTGCCAGAAATTTAAAGGAAAGTCAAGTTGCTCAGACCTTTGAGTTTAGGAGTTGGGAATCATGTCGAGGTTGTAAAGGATGTCGGTGAGGCCTCTCCTGCAGCACTGTGTCCAGTTCTGAGCACCCTGTTATAGGAACAATGTTATTAAGCTAGAGAGGATCCTTAAGAGATTTACCAGGGTATTGTCAGGAATGGAGGGTTTGAGTTATAAGGAGAAGCTGAGAGGCTGGGACTTTTTTCACTGGAGTCTAGGAAATGGAGGAGTGACCTTAGAAGTTTATAAAATCAGAGAGGGCATAGATAAGGTAAATGGCTGGTGTCTTTCCCTAGGGTGGGGGGATTTCAAGTCTAGGATGCATAATAGGGTGAGAGAAGAGAGGTTTATAAAAAGATATGACGGGAAATTTTTTTTAAACACAGTAGTTAATGTGTGGAATGAACTTCCTGAGGAAATGGTGGATTTAGGTACAGTTACAACATTTAAAAGACATTTAGATAAGTGCATGAATAATGAAGGTTTGGAGGGATATGTGCCAAGCACAGGCACGTTGGACTTGTTTAGTTTGGGATTGCGGTCGCTGTGGACTGATTCAACCAAAGGGTCTGTTTCTGATGACTCAAAATTATACTGTTAGGTACAGATTGAGCATAGTTGCTGAAATTGGCAAGTTGTAAGGCTTTTGCTGTCGAGCAGTCATTTTGATATTGTTACAAATTCACTTTGGAAAGAGCACTAATACTCAAGCTCCAGTATTCCTGGGGTCATCACAAAAATGAAAGATTTTATCAAATTACTCCCAATTCACCTGTCTAATAGATTCAGTTTAACAGATAACACTGACCAAGTTTCTATACCGAAGTAGAAGTACTATTTATTATAAATAAACCAATTCTAGCCACAGGAAAATAAAACTGGGAACTATCAAAATATAATTCTACTGGTTGAAACTCTAACCTCTTAACCCCTTTTAACCCTCTACATGCACTCGGACATAGACAAAGAACCAACTGTGCATGTGAGAACGTCGGAACTGCCGATGCTGGAGTCTGAGATAACTAGGTGTGGAGCTGGAGGAACACAGCAGGCCAGGCAGGAAAGCTGATGTTTCAGGTCTGGACCCGTCTTCAGAAATGGAGAAAGGGATGGGGGCTCTGAAATAAATAAAGAGAGCGGGGGCTGTGATGGAAGGTGGATGGAGGAGCAGATAAGTGGAGAGAAGACAGACAGGTCAAGGAGGCGGAGCTAGTAAAGGTGAGCATAGGTAGGAAGTGGGGGTGGGGATTTGTCAGCGAGGAGGGAGGAGCGGATAGGTGGCAGAGAAGATGGACCGGTCAAGCAGGCGGGGATCAGGGGGTGCTGGTCTTGGGATGATGTTGGGGGTGGGGAAACTTTGAAGCTAGTAAAGTCCACATTGGGTTGTGGACTTTACTGGTTTCAAAATTTCCCCACCCCCAACATCATCCCAAGAACAGCCCCACCTCTTTGACCAGTCCATTTTCTCTCCCACCTATCTGCTCCTCCCTCCTCACTGACCAATCCCCACCCCCTACTACCTACTTACACTGACCTTTACTGGCTTCGTCCCCACCTCCTTGACCTGTCTGTCTTCTCTCCACCTATCTGCTCTACTATCCACCTTCCATCATCGCTCCCTCTCTCTATTTGTTTCAAAGCCCCCTTCCCTTCCCCCAATTCTGAAGGGTCCAGTCCCAAAACATCAGCTTTCCTGCTCCTCTGATGCTGCCTGGCCTGCTGTGTTCCTCCAGCTCCACAGCAACTGTGCCTGTGATGGGTGGAGGGAAACACACTGAGGAAACTCAGTTCAATAGCACCAGGCCACAGGGTTCAATATGGTTGCTTGCCGAGACTCTTTGTTCTGACCTTTGTATTTCCAGATACTTTCAATCATTTGCAGAAGAGACAGGGCTGTTAGCACACTAAGTGTAAAATCTTTCAGTCACAAGTTAAAGCCACTGGTAAGAGTAAAATTAGTTCAGCTAAGGAGAGGGATTCAGAGTGTTAGTACCACAGGGATACAGTATGCTTTCATAAAGGAACCATGGAAGAGGGAATTCAACCACATTGAGTTTCAAGGGAGGGAAGCAAGGCTGGATGGCGTCTACCTTAATACTAGGATTATCATAGGTAAGACAAAGGGTGTGGATTGACTTGTGGAGCTGTGATGGTGTTGCAGAGACATGGTAAATGGGGCGGCTCGGTGGCTCAGTGGTAAACACTGCAGCCTCACAGCGCCAGGGACCCGGGTTCGATTCCAGCCTCGGGTAATGGTCTGTGTGGAGTTTGCACATTCTCCCCGTGTCTGTGTGGGTTTTCTCCGGGTGCTCCGGTTTCCTCCCACAGGCCAAAGATGTGCAGACTAGGTGGATTGGCCATGCTAAATTGCCTGTAGTGTTCAGGGGTGTGTGGGTTATAGGGGGATGGGTGCGGGTGGGATGCTCCAAGAGGCGGTGTAGACCTGTTGGGCCGAAGGGCCTGTTTCCACACTGTAGGGAATCTAATCTAATCTAAATGGAGTGACAGAACTGGCAACTCAGCATTCAGGCAGATAGGGATATAGGATTTGCAGGCAGGATAAAGAGAGAGTGTAAAAGAGGAGATGGTATCAAATTATTAATTAAGGAGTCCATTACTGTAATAAGGAGGGACAGTACATTGGAAGGATCTTTGAATAAAGCTGTGTGAGTACAGCTTAGGAACAAAAAGCAGGCAGTCACACTGCTGAAATTTAGTGAGAACAAAGGTAAAAAGAATGAGGCTGAGGGGTTTGGCCAATATACTTTATTAGAAATTCAACAAAGGTATTAAAATTTTTTTTAAAAGTGTTATACAAAACAGCTCATTCAGAAACAATTCCCAATTCATTTTACTGGAAAGGCAAAGTCTTAATGAGAAAGTGGAGACCGTCTAAAATGTCAACCAGTGAGGACTGAGCAGTGGTCCAGCAGATAGTAGTTTCACCTGAACGTCAGAACATTTTACAAATGGTTCACAAGATTTCAATGGCAGGTCACTGAGATATTAAGAAAGCCCAGGTTTTAATTGGCCAGGATTATATAAAGCTGTAGACAGTTTGGCCTGATATGCCATGTATCCGAGCTAATGGAGAAATTCCAACCCTCCGTTAAATCTACGTCTAAGTCCAAATCCAGCTTTTGAAGACCATGCTAAGCAAGTCCTGATAAATTGTGTAGGCTCCTACTTACAACCAGTAATATGAATCAATATCTGTTAACAATTAAGACTTCCTGAGGCGACGCCTTCAAGAAATTATCATGAAAATGGTAGTATGAAAGATAATACAATTTTCATAATAGATGAATTACTCAACAAAATCAGATTGAGGATCAAATTTTACATTGGAAATATTTAAAGAAACGATTGATTGTTCGATATTAAAACAATTTGCATCTTCTGCTTCTCGCCCACAATCTCAAGGTTCTTTGGAAAGATGTCATCAAACTTTGAAGGCCATGATTACAGCTGGGATCAAGCTTATCCAGTAATAAAATCAAGAGGGATTGTAACTGAAGAAGGGTAAGGTGAAATGGCAAGAAGCAGAAGATTAGAGAACATGGTGTACAGGAGAAAATTAATGCAAACAGGTGCTGAGAATAGGGCTAAGAGCAAAAAACATCCTTTTGAAAGGAATAGTGTAGATTACATTTCCGACAGTGTGGAAACAGGCCCTTCAGCCCAACAAGTCCACACCACCCCTTGAAGCATCCCACCCAGATCAGGAGTTTAACTGCAAATCCATAAGAGAGAACAGTCAGCTGGGATTGCCTAAACACTGACAAGAAACGTAGGAAAATACAAAGAGAATTAAAAGACTTAAATACCTTCACCTGAAGTTTGATACTGTCTGTGTGCCTTCTTTAACTATGGATGGTGCGTTAATCCTTGAAATTTTTACTTGTTATAATGGATCTGTTCCATGTATTTGGAAATATTCCTTTAAACAATCCCCGGTCTATCATAGCCTGCTGTCTGGTCAGCTGCAGAACATGCTGGGCAACCTGCTTCACCCTGGTGCTGAAGTGGGCGAGAAGCTTTCTTCAGGACTGTGTCCAGGTGAAGCACTGCAGTGTGAGGGCCAGTTCCCAGCTTGCAACATCTGAACTGCTGTGCAGCCAAGCCAGTGGCATTAATGTCAGAAGTTGGCAGCGCAGTTCCCTGGAAAAGGTCCCCAAGAGCCCAGTTGTGTCAAAAAGGAGGTAAAGAGAGGAAGATTGAGTGAGCAAAGTTGAACCGAGCAGACCAGGCACTCTGAGAATTCCGCCTCATGTTTTGTTTTCCTAAGCTATGGATGCCTGGACGGATTATAATAAGGTCTTTTGGTCCTATAAAGTTTTACTTTTTTTCACGGCACCCTACTACATACCCAGGTCCTTCTTCCTGTCATGTCAACCTACACACATTAAACCCTTAGGCCTCTTGCATCCATACTGGCCATGTCAGGTCATACATCCTTCATTTCTTCCTCAGCTCATAAGTTGTTCTTCCCTGACTATTTCTATCTTCCTTCCATTTTTTAACCATAAGTTAAACTATCTGTGACAAAAAAATTGAAAGAACTGCAAATATGGTAATCTGAAACAGAAACAGAAATTGCTGAAAAATCTCACTCCTTCTGGCAGCATCTGTGGGCAGAAGTCAGAGTTAACATTTTGGGTCCAGTGACCCTTCTTCAGAACTGAGGGGAGCTCGGAAAAGGATGGTTTTTATACAGAAAGTGGACTGGGGGAAGGAGCAAGTGTAAATGGTAGGTGGAGATAGAGCCCCAAAAGACAGAAAAACAGATGGACAGACAAAGGAGTGGTTGAAGGTCTGTCTGGGGGAATGAACAGCTGCTAACGTGGTCTATTAGTAGCCGGCAATGGGTAGTGTCATTGACCAGACCAAATCTCCTAAAATATGTCAAGGAGAAAGCCTCGACCCTTATGTTTTCTTATTTTAAAAGGTAGGTGCCAGGCATTGCATGCTGGATTTAATTCAATTGGCCAAACTATCAGGCTCGAAGGAAAACACACTTTATTTCTACACTATAGTTAAGGTACAGATGAATTAAAAAATAAAATAATTGGCTTAACTATCGTAATACTCAACAAAATAATTAACTACTCATTAACTGTTCCAATGTAGTAACATCCATCAGTACATCCTTGGCCAAGGTAAGTTCAGCAAGATAGATTATCACATACAATTCAAGCAGCAGGAAGAGAATCCAAGTTTTTAAGCTGCAGCAGAGCAGGACAGCGAGTGAGAGACAGATACAGCTAATAGCTTTGACAACCTCAACAGCTACTGAGAGCTAAAAGAAGAATCCTGGTTCTATGGGAGTTTGACTCCACGCATTCAGGCTGCTTCTATTGTTCCAACCTTAGAAAAAGCCCAAGGCCTCACAAGCAATCAATGTTTATTGGCTTGAAGTAGACTGCTGTTCACCTCTGTCTCGGCCTCTCTTCATTTAAAAGAAATAGCCAGGACAAAATACGCCTCTTAAAGCCATAGTATCATCATAGTAGTATGTGGTAACAGTCCATCTGATGAAAGGCCTGGGATGTGGAGGAAAGCATGGGGAAAAGGTGTGCGAGCCCTAAAATGATTGAGCTCGATATTAAGTCCAAAAGGCTGCAAAGTTCCCAAGTGGAAAGTAAGGTGCTATTCTTCCAACTTTGCTGGAGCACTGCAGCAAGACACAGATGGTAGCCAAAGAACACAGTGGTGTGTTGAAGTGGCAGGCAACTGGAAGATCAGGACCTTTTTTGCAGACAGAACATAGGTGTTCCACCACATTGTAAGTGCTACTTCACCTGGAAGGTATGTTTGAGCCCTTGGGGACTAAGGGGGGAAGTAAATGGGCAGGTATTACACCAGGGGAAATTGCCATGGGGCTGTGTGTGCGTGCTCGCTCTTTCGGGGGGGGGGGGTGGTGAGGGAGCAAAGAAGGAAAAGTCTAGGGTGTCCTTGAGGGAACAGTCATTGTGAAAGGCTGACAAGCAAGGGGAGGCAGATGTATGTCTGGACCACATTCACAATGGCCGTTCAGTTAAGCTGTTCTTTGCTCTGCTAAGAGCTACATAACTGGATTACTGTAAGCTGCAATCATGACTGATGTTCACAAATGCTGCTGGATTTATGTACTTCAGCAAGAAGCAAAAGTTTAATGAAAGTTCTAACAGCTTCATATCGTTTTTTCTGTCTTCCAACTTAGACAGTAGTCTTTTCCCACATCAGTTGGATAAATTACAATATAATGTGGCGTTTGTTGAAGAATAAATGTCAGCCAGGACAGAGAGGGACATTTTTGCCCTTGAAATGTTGCAGGGTCCTTTCTGGGCAATTACAAAGGGAAATGGGCCATGCCTAAAAGTCTCACCTGGTAGATGACACCTCCAACACCACAGCTTCCCCTCAGTGCAGTATTGAATTACAAAGTATAAACTAACTGCACAAAGTTAAACTGTGGTTGTGTTTCTCTGTTTACCTCATGGATGAATTTCTGCCAATCATTGGGGAGGTTAAAATGACAAGTGAACCAACACTATGATCATAGTTATTTTCCTTCATGCTCCAGTATAAACACATTCATTTGGAGAACAGCTGGATGCCAGAATAGCAAGGATGAAAGAGATTTTATACTTGGGTCCTGATGTATTTTAAGAATGCATGTGTGCATGTAAACCCGCAATTATCAGTGGCATCCTGCAAATGATGGTTTGAAGTGGTTATGGAAGTATAAGAGAGCTAAATCCATTGTCTCCTTAAATTATTCCTTGTCTCCACTTCTTTAATTTTGACAGATAACAAACTAGTCCTCTATCATACTGTATGGTGTAGTTATAACTCATTTGTCATTGGCACTGACCTAAAATCTCACTTCTCTGTTATGAGTATTTGTAAATCTGAAATCATCATTCAAAAACACAGGTCTAAAAACACTTTAAACTCTGTTAGTACATTTTTAGAAGGAAGGGTAGACTACAATAATTTTGTACATACTGGGTGGCTGTTGATCTTAGCGGAGAGTGAACAAGCTGCTCTGGAAATTTCTTGATCAGCAACCAATCTGCCCTTGGGAAACTGGTCAATTACTTCTGGTATATATCATCAACACAATTTTTTTGCAAGAAATGACTTGGGCTTGTAGACTTCCATGGGCTGAAAACATTTATGTAACCACTTACCCCCTCAACCATCACCCCTTAACAGGAAATATTCTTGTACTGTTAAGGAACAGAATTTATAATGACACATTAGAATCTTTTATCCACCTTCAAAATTACAGGGTAAGAGAAGTATATCTTAGTCTGAAATGAGCCTACTATAAACACCAAAAGGAGCTCGGGTCTCTCCATTTGCATCATTATGAAGAGGTTTCCATATCTGCACAGCTATGAGTCTGCCACATTCAGACATCTTAGTCACAGGACATCCACTCCACTGATATATACAACAAAGTTAAATTTCCCTTTGGAGTGAAGTGCAAAGTCAACACACTGCTTGGAAGCTTAAATGTCAAGATAAAATAATAAGTACCAATTCGAACCAAATTGATTCTTTCCCCCCATTGCAATAATCACCCCACGTACAGATTCAACTGGGGCCTTGGGTTATCGATTCTTGTAAGTCCAGCTCTGAATGTGTTTCCTTCAGGTCCCATTTAATATTGTAACTTTTCTAGTGGAAGTGCAGCAATGCACCGGTTTCCCCATTGTAAAATGAATCATATACCTTATGTTCTTGGTTACTCTGTTCAGTTTAAAAGGAAGTAATACGCATTTAAAAGGCATTTTTTAATGACAACAGGACATTCTAAAATACTTTATGATCAATGACTCTGCAGTTGATCGGGGGGTCACATGATTTGAAACATTAACTATTTCTTCTCCATAGCAGCTGCTAGACCTGCTGAGTTTCTCCAGCAATTACTGTCTTTGTTTGCTCCAGACTACCAGCATCCATTGTTTTGTTTTATTTTGCGTCCAATGGAGCTTTGGTCTAATGTCTATCCAAAGATGGCACCACATGTTAACTTAGAAGGCATACAAGTTGAACCACCTTTTCTGTGAAGCAGCAGTCTAGATATTTCCTAATCAACCTGTTATAACACCAGGAAAAGGTGGGACTTCAACCCAGGACTCCTAACTCACAGGTAGCATCATCTATCTTATCAAATTAATTATAGTGCAGCAAAAGAATTTGATGTTTGTGAAAAAGTGTCAGAATGGAAGGAGGAATCCACCCTGAAAATGATCTCGAAAATTATATTCCAGAATCATTAGAATTGTAAAATCATGTCCAGATCTGCCATTCAGTAGAACAAATCAAACCCTGAAACAGCTGCTTGGTGTAATTGCTCAATGGAATGAAAACGTCTACTGATTCAGCAGAAAGCCGAAACCAGTCAGTGGTTACTAAAAGACCTCAATGCCAAAATGATCAGTTTGCGGCAAATTCCTCACCCAACAATGGCAAGAACTCAAGTTTATTAAGTCCCATTTGAGTTGACTCAGTTAGCATTGTCACTTAACAATGCTAAAACAATACAATATATTTCTTTTAAACTTGAGTTTTAGTTCAATGTTTTTGCTAGATTTACTGTTCTGCAGTTTATCTACTGTCATGAGGTTCTGTCTACGCTTTTAGTCATAAACCCACACGTGAACATGTCATCCTCCTGCTTCCACCCCCTGCCCTCTAAACTTCCTTTTAAAATCTCTCGTGTTTCTTTCTGTCCTAGCTCCTGTTCTGAGCTTGAACTGAAGTGTTGAACGCCTACTGGCAGAGGTTGGTCAGTGCAGCTAGTTCTGCCTGCTCAGAGCAGCTTCACCAGTAGACGGAAACATCTCAAAATTGAGTTCAGAGATAAGGTGTAGAGCTGGATGAACACAGCAGGCCAAGCAGCATCAGAGGAGCAGGAAAGCTGACGTTTCGGGCCTAGACCCATCTTCAGAAATGGGGGAGGGGGAGGAGGTGCTGAAATAAATAGTGAGGGGGGGAGGCAGATAGAAGATGGATAGAAGAGAAGATAGGTGGAGAGGAGACACACAGGTCAAAGTAGCGGGGATGGAGCCAGTAAAGGTGAGTGTAGGTGGGGAGTTAGGGAGGAGATAGGTCAGTCCAGGGAGGATGGGCAAGTCAAGGGGGCAGGATGAGGTTAGCAGGTAGGAGATGGGGGTGGGGCTTAAGGTGGGAGGAAGGACAGGTTAGGGAGCCGGGACAAGCTGGGCTGGTTTTGGGATGTGGTGGGGGAGGGGAAATTTAAAAGCTTGTGAAGTCCATTGGGCTGCAGGGTTCCCACGTGGAATAGGTGTTGCTGTTCCTGCAACCTTCGGGTGGCATCGTTGTGGCACTGCAGGAGGCCCAGGATGGACACGTCGTCTGAGGAATGGGAGGGGGAGTTGAAATGGTTCAGGACTGGGAGGTGCAGTTGTTTATTGCGAACCGAGCGGAGGTGTTCTGCAAAGTGGTCCCCAAGCCCCCACGTGGTTTCCCCAATGTAGAGGAGGCCACAACGGGAACAACAGATGCAGCATACCACATTAGCAGATGTGCAGGTAAACATCTGCTTGATGTGGAAAGTCTTCTTGAGGCCTGGGATGGGGGTAAAGGGCGAGGTGGTGTGGGGGCAGGTGTAGCACTTCCTGCGGGTTGCAGGGGAAAGTGCCGGGTGTGGTGGAGCTGGAGGGGAGTGTGGAGCGGACAAGTGAGGCATAGAGAGAGTGATCCCTCTGAAAGGCAGATAAGGGTGGGGAGGGGAAAAACGTCTTTGGTGGCAGTGTCATTGAATGTGTTGGATGCAAAGGTTGGTGGGGTGGTATGTGAAGATGAGGGGGATTCTGTTTTGGTTTTTTTTATTATTGTGGGGAGGAGACGTGAGGGATGAGTTGCGGGAAATGCGGGAGACACGGTCGAGGGCGTTCTCGACTACTTGGTTGGGGGCGGGGGGGGGTTGTGGTCCTTGAAAAACGAGGACATCTGAGATGTCCGGGAGTGGAATGCCTCGTCCTAGGAGCAGTTGTGGTGGATGTGAAGGAATTGGGAATAGGGGATGGCATTTTTGCAGGAAGGTGGGTGGGAGGAGGTGTATTCTTGTTAGCTGTGGGAGTCGGTGGCTTGAAATGGATATCGGTTTGTAGTTTGCCGGAGATGGAGACAGAGAGGTCCAGGAAGGAGAGACAGGTATTAGAGATGGTCCAGGTGAACTTAAGGTTGGGGTGGAAGGTGTTGGTGAAGTGGATGAACTGTTCGAGCTCCTTGTGGGAACATGAGGCGGTGCCGATACAGTCATCAATGTAATGGAGGAAGAGGTGGGGTTTAGGGCCAGTGTAGGTACAGAAGAGGGATTGTTCCATGTAACCTACAAAGAGGCAGGCATAGCTTGGGCCCATGCGGGTACCCATGGCCACCCTCTTTGTCTGTCGGACGTGGGAGGAATTAAGTGGGAGGAGAATTGAGAAGGTGACCAAACAGGTAGATGAGAGTAAACCGGTTGATGTGGTGTATACGGATTTCAGCAAGGCATTTGATAAGGTTCCCCACAGTAGGCGATTGTACAAAATGCGGAGGAATGGGATTGTGGGAGATATAGCAGTTTGGATCGGAAATTGGCTTGCTTAAAGAAGACAGAGGGTGGTAGTTGATGGGAAATGTTCATCCTGGAGACCAGTTACTAGTGGTGTACCGCAAGGGTCGGTGTTGGGTCCACCGCTGTTGTCATTTTTATAATTGACCTGGATGAGGGCATAGAAGGATGGGTTAGTAAATTTGCAGACAACACTAAGGTCGGTGGAGTTCCGGATAGTGACGAAGGATGCTGTAGGTTGCAGAGACACATAGATAAGCTGCAGAGCTGGGCTGAGAGGTGGCAAATGGAGTTTAATGCAGACAAGTGTGAGGTGATGCACTTTGGTAGGAGTAACCGGAAGGCAAAGTACTAGGCTAATGGTAAGATTCTTAGCAGTGTAGATGAGCAGAGAGATCTCGGTGTCCATGTACACAGATCCTTGAAAGTTGCCACCCAGGTTGACAGGGCTGTTAAGGCATACAGTGTTTTAGCTTGTATTAATAGAGGGATCGAGTTCCGGAACCAAGAGGTTATGGTGAAGCTGTACAAAACTCTGGTGCGGCTGCACTTGGAGTACTGTGTACAGTTCTGGTCACCGCATTATAAGAAGGATGTGGAAGCTTTGGAAAGGGAGCAGAGGAGATTTACAGGATGTTGCCTGGCACAGAGGGAAGGTCTTAGGAGGAAAGGCTGAGGGACTTGAGGCTGTTTTCATTGGAGAGAAGAAGGTTGAGAGGTAACTTAATTGAAACATATAAAATAATCAGAGGGTTAGATAGGGTGGATAGGGAGAGCCTTTTTCCTAGGACGGTGACGGCGAGCACGAGGGGGCATAGCTTTAAATTGAGGGGCGAAAGGTATATGACAGTTGTCAGAGGTAGTTTCTTGACTCAGAGAGTAGTAAGGGAATGGAACGCTTTGCCTGCAACAGTTCTAGATTCGCCAACTTTAGGTACATTTAAGTCGTCATTGGATAAGCATATGAACTTTCATGGAATAGTGTAGGTTAGATGGGCTTCAGATTGGCATGACAGGTCGGCACAACATTGAGGGCCGAAGGGCCTATACTGTGCTGTCATGTTCTATGCTAATTTGAGTTCAATGGTTTTAGGACCTAAAACATCCCATGTCCCAGCCCCCTACACCACACACCAGGCCTTGTTACTACATAGCCCGCCATTACACACCACCCGTTGTTCGTCACTAATAGTCCCCATTGACAACTATTCACCCTCCTAGCCTGATCATTATCAACTCCTTTGTCTGTTCCACTATTCTTCTCTCTCTTTGGGCTCTATCCTATCATTTACTCCATATCCCAACCCCCTCCCTATTTTCTGCATATAAACTGACGTTTTCCCAGCCACCATCAGTTCTGAGGAAGGATCACTGGACCTGAAATGTTAACTCTGATTTTTTTCTTCACAGACACTGCCAGACCTGTTGAGCTTTTCCAGCAACTTCTGTTTTTGTTAACAGTCAATGGTACCTGTTCATTTAAAACCTCATAAACGGAGTGCAATTTTAACATTTTTTCCAGTACAACAAACTGGTATCGTTGAAAACCCAGCAAAAATTATAAACCTCAAATACTACAGAGGTTACTGTATTATTCTGTCCAATTATTAATTTTGGGAATTTATCTCGATGTAAATATAATTATTGTTCAATTGAATAGCTACATGAAACATTAATGGTTGATTCAATTTCAAGTCAATTTCTGTTCAAATACTGCGATCTACCATGATGTCCGAGAAGTCAGTTAAGAGTGAGATAGAAGGCTCTGCCTTGTTTAAAGGCAAAGTTGCATTACTATTTAAATGCTTAATGCTGTAAATAAAGTAGAACAGTGATGTGTATACCTCCTGCATTATGTTTCTATTACTAGAAAGGTCTTATTACTAAAAGGTTTGTTGTATTTACATTTAAAAAGCACTTGTGACACAGAGGTAGTGCTCATACCTATGGAGGAGGAGACCTAGGTTCAAGTCCCACCTTCTCCAGAGATGTGCAAAGATAAAGCTGTCATAGTCCATAGACACCCCTTTCTAATGAGATTCACCATGCCTCAGGCAAGGGAAGACCTAGGCTGGTGAGGAGATTGAACCCATATTATTGGTGACACTCTGCTAACTGACCCTCTGACTTTAAAGGTGTTACGAAACATCTCTGAACACATCGATTAGGAGAAGTATCTAGTACTGACATTTAAAGAGCACTTGTGGTGCAGTGATAAACCTCTTGACCAGGATGCTTGGGTTCAAGTCCGATCTGCTTCAGACATATATAATAATGTCTTTGAACGAGTCAATTAGAAAATATTGACATTACATAGACTTCAATTGCATTTCTGCTTTTAAATCTATAGTTTATTTTATGAATATGACATTTAAGAATACACAATTTATATTTGAAAGTTGTTTTATGTTGAAGATCCTGAACCATCTAAAATGTTTATTTCAGAAATTATTTCAGTTAGGATACAGAATTTCAATCTTGACATTGTTTATTTCTTCCCACCCTCCCAAGAAAAAAGGAATCCAACTTCGGCTTTAACACAGTTTTCCAAAGCAATCAATGCTTTACGTAAAGTTGCAATGTTCAGGAATGGAATCACATCTGACTGCACTGATCATATCACCACAGCATTGTGCTTGAAACGCCCATAAATTTCAATGTGTGCCAGAGTAAGCTGTGCAGCACAAGGGTTCAAAGGTTCTAGTGTGAACCATAACACACACGATGACAATATTTACTGGTACAATCCTTCATGTCTGATGGACAAATTTAAATCCCATGGAAACCATCAGCACTGAGAAGTGATTCAGTACAAATTCAATTAAATCCTTTGCATTGGAAACTGAAGACATTGAATTTGATGATTTAAAAACTACAATCGTTAATGGTATCTTTGTAAATTGTATCCCATTGATTTTATTCAAATTATCAATTTTTTTCTGCCCTGTTTTAAAATGACGTCTACATCAATACGGAAAGATCGTTCATATGCACAGCAGGTAATTGGGAAGGTTACTGGAACGTTGGCCCTTATTTCATGGGGATTGAAGTATGAGAACAGGGAGTCTTACTGGATCTGTACAAGGTGAGATCACATATGAAGTACTGACGGCAGTTTTGATCGCCTTATTTAAGGGAAAAATATCATTTCATTTCAGGCAGTATTTACTAGATACGCAATTGTACAAACTGAACTGCTTTTGAGACAGTGTACAAAAGTAGGCGCCAGTGAATGGCAACTTTGTGCAAAAGCAGTTCAGAGAAGGCTTTCTAGGATGATCCAGGTAAGGTGGGAATTGTCTTATGAAAAAGGCTGAACAGGTTGGGATTCCACTCACTGGAGTTTAGAAGGATGAGAGGTGATCTCATTGAAACATATAGGATCCTTAAGGGACTTGACAGAGTGAATGCTGAGAGGATGCTTTCACTCACAGGAGATCCTAGGACCAGAGGGTACAGTCTCGGACAAGGCTGTATTATTTTTAAAATGGAGATGAGCAGGAAGTTTTTCTCTCAGGGTGTTGGGGGGGGGGGGGGGTCCTTGGAACTCCTTGTCACAGTCCTGGTGTATATTTAAGACTGAGATAAATAGACTCATGATCAGTAGGGAAATCAAGGATTATGGGAACGAGCAGGAAAGTGTACATGAGAAAGGTCAGAATAGCTGGGATCCTGTTGAATGGTGGAGCAGCCTCGACAGGGTAAATGATGTACCTCTTCTCCTACTTCTTATTGTCTATATTTTGCACCCAGCATTTAGGTTGATACTGGTTTCTGGGAAGATTTTAAGAGTTCAACCATTAATTTGTATGCAGCGATGTGTAGAAAACCCTCAACTTTCTGACTCCAATCTGAGAAAGTCCCCATCTGAATGGATTTCGCTTCCATTCTGTGCCTCCCTTTAGCCCAGAATGTGCCACAGTACTGCATTAAATGTTCTCACTCATTTTGTTAAATAAAATACAATGCAACTGATAAATGGACTTTTTAATTATGAGCAAGAAAACAATATTGTCTGCACAAAAACCTACATGTTCGATACAGAATTCATCCGGCATACCGAGACTCTTGGAGTTGCATTAACTAAACATAGACCTTGGTTAATACTAACAGATTCTCATATAAATTAATTGCAGTTTCCTGGAAGACAAACCCAGTTTATAGAAAATATAATTTTACTGTACAAATTTACATCACATTCAAATCTAATTAAGTTGCTTAAACAAATGTGTTGCTTTCTTTAATAGCCACCGAGTACATATAGTATTGCATTTCACCTACTACTGCAATATGCTACAATCAGAACAGCCATTTTTCACATTTAAATTTATTTTCTGGGTTGAAAACTTCTTGTATTCGCTCCCTTGTATAAGCGTCCCATAATATTAAAATTTCAAACACACCACTTATTGCAAAATACTGCAAAATGGCAGCTGCCACTTAGCAACAATATATAGAATTTTTTTCTTCAAAGGAAGCACTAAACTTAAACAGCACCAGTGTACATACAAGGTGCAAGAATCCAACACAAAAATACCCAATCCTTAAAGTTTAAGCCATCAATAAATTATTGAAAACTCCCCTTTTTTAAAAAAAACACACGCGCGCATACACACACACACACACACACACACAGAATCCATGTACAGAATTTCTAAAGTACCAAAAATGCTACACCTAGCTTCAGGAAGCCAATATAAAATGTAATTTACATTCATAATACATGTTCAAGATTGCACTGAAACCATCGTGCTTATGATGCTACTCTGCTAAATATACTTCGGTGCCACTGTAACGTTTGCATTACATTCAGTCTCAGGTGCAGTACAAAAGAAAAGTAGCCAAAGGCATCTGCCACAATCATTACAAAACTAAAATAAACGCTGTGTGTGTGTAACTGAGAGAATCTTCGAACCACGAGAGTAATTTGTATGCTTTTTTAAAAAAATGAACAGAGGTAGGTCATTCAAGGGATAAAATCAACCGCTAATAATAATGATACTTGCAATCCCAATTTTGCATTTTTACTTCAAAAAAATATTGATTCACAGGATATCATCATTAACAAGGCCAGTACTTATTGCCCATTTCTAATTGCCCTGGAGCTGGTACAAACTGCCTATTTGAACTGTAAATCATACTGTGAAAATATTCCGAGATGCTGGCCTGTTGTTTTGTCGGCTATTTGAGAGGGCAGTTAAGAATCATGTGTAGGTTAAGGTGTGCAAAAGCTACAGATTTCCTTTCCTCAAGTAAATTAGTGAACTACGTGAGTTTTTACAACCAATGCCATACTCTCATGGTCAATATTACGGATACTAGCTTTTTATTGAGATTTCATCAGATTTAGTTCAATGTGCAATGTGGCTGATGTGAAAGCATTACCAAACTCCTGCAAACAAGACAGTCTCCAGTGACAAACTGTTCCCGGGATAACAGCTGTTAAAACTGCAGCTCTGATCAGGGATTATCTCATGTTCATGCCTTTAATAACATGCAACTTGAAAAACTAACTGACAATTACTGCAACAAAAGATCCCATTATCCAAACAGATACAATGAAGAATCATCTGTTTTAGTGACGTTATTAAAGGATAAATGTTGGTTAGGACATGGGGTGAACAGCATTGGTTTGAGGTCTCATCTGAAACACAAGACAGCACTCCCTCAGTATTCACTCTCTGCAGTCCTGCTCAAAATTTACCTCAACAGATTGTAGCAAGTGCTTGCAATGGGATAGAGTTGGTAACCTGAAGATCCCTTTATCTTTTCTAAATGGAATAATCATATTTTTAAAATCAATGATTAATGCATCCAAAGTAATTACATTTAGGTTGATATATTTAATTACTATATGGGATAAGAAGCCACCCAGAGATCAACAAAAGAACATTAAGGCTAATTTGAAAAGCGCTCAGAAGCATTCATTGCAAAAGGGAATACTTAACAGCAGGAGAAGGAATATTAAATTGGTACATAATAAGACAGATAAGGAATAAGCATGTGTCTAGCAATGATAGTTTCAGAGATAGATCATTCGGGTACGGGAGTCATTAACTGAAATTTTACCAGCTTAGGACAATTACAAGAACTAAAATGCTTTAATCATGAAATGTATCTCCATGTCAAAAAAAATTCCTAAACTAGGTCTTAACCACTGGATTACAATCAAATATTGCATTAGAAAGTTATACAACTTTTCATTCATAAAACAAATTATACTATTCCTGATTTTCCATAACTCGACAACCACTTGTCAATTTCTTTTTTTTAAATAAACACTTAAGCAGCTCTCAAGTTTATTTTGGAAACTTCAAATGATTTTCCTTTCTACAATTCCTTTTCTCAATTCCCTCTCACACCAACTGACTTTCAGTTTCTCTCATCAACTTGCCATGCAGTCACAACTCTGCAAAATTCTCAGGTGTCATTGTTACTTTGTCCTTTCAGCTCCCTCACTTCTGTCTCAAGTCAACTGGCTCTTTCCCTTTTCAGTCATGAGGATGGAACAGATTTCTCTGCAACTACCAATATTTCGAATTTGACATTTTGGAGAGGGATGAGGAAAAAAGGAGAGATTTCAAATCAAAATGCCTTAGCATTCCACTTTGAGGTTTCAACAAGAATTGGATGATCAACTCAATGTGGACAAATTCAAATTTAATTTTGAGTGGAGATTCAAAACTTCCTCACTGCTGTTTACAGTATTCAACTGTAGTTTTAAATCTTCCCTCCTGTCAAAACTGTGAACGTGCAACAGTATTGCATTGAGACCAATACTCAACATGGTGACTGAAAATGTTTCTAGCTACTTCAAGAGTAACAGGTCAAGAGTTACTAAGTTTCAATAGAACTAAGTGGGGACAGGTGGGACAAGCCTCATTTCTGGAGCATTAACACTAGCATCAATTAACTGAATACAATGGTATATTGTGCGTTTATATAACTCTCAAGGTGTCAATGCACAAAACCACAAGATACTCTATATAGTTCTTAACATCAGTGAGTTGATCATCCAAGGTGTTGTGCACCGAGTGTGGAGAACAAGTGCAGTTCTGGATGTGAGTTTGCTCGCTGAGCTGGAAGGTTAGTTTTCAGACGTTTGTCACCATTCTAGGTAACATCATCAGTGAGCCTCCGACGAAGCGCTGGTGTTATGTCCCGCTTTCTATTTATCTGGTTATGTTTCCTTGGGTTGGTGATGTCATTTCCTGTTCTTTTTCTCAGGGGATGCCAATCTACCATCCCCTGAGAAAAAGAAAAAAAAGAACAGGAAATGACATCACCAACCCAAGGAAACCTAAACATTTAAATAGAAAACGGGACATAACACCAGCGCTTCGTCGGAGGCTCACTGATGATGTTACCTAGAATGGTGACGAAACATCTGAAAACTAACCTTCCAGCTCAGCGAGCAAACTCACATCCAGAACCTCAACCTGAGCTACAAATCTTCTCAAAACTCACTAACAAGTGCAGTCTTCAGTTAAAGCAGAGTTACAGGAAACTTCAATTTTAAGTTATATACATTGCATTTAACTTTATATTTCTGTTATCTGTTCAATCCAACATAATAGGACACTGAAATAGAGACAGCAGACTAGAGATCTGAGTGTTAATAATGTTTGGAATGTAATGCCAGGATTGCATTGCTTCCAATATTATATATAGGTAACCCCATCAGAGTTTGCTGGGACCCTTTAAATGGTCCACTACAGTTGCAAATCTGGCAGCCATCTGTCCCAATGGAACGAGACATCCAGCAATCCAGGACCACCCCTCCTGACCTAGGTCGCACTGAACTATTCGACACAGAATCTTATTTTTCTGCACTGATGTGGCTGATTTCCCAGTGAAGCCTATGTTTGTCTCCCTTCATTTATTAACAGCTTAGGGGGTATCACTGGTAAGCCAGTTTTTAGCATCAATTCTCAACCATCTTAAGAATGCAAAGCTGAATTACCATCTGGAATGCACTTATGAGCCATGTCAGAGGGCAGTTTTGAACCATTCACATGGATCTGGAGTGTATGAATGAATTAGGGAGTTTTGGTATTGTACAATCTAGTAAGTCATGACCTTCATTACTGAAACTAGTTTTCAATTCCATTTATCCAAGCTTCCACAGTGAGATTTGAATGGGTATCTCTGGAACATTCAGCCAGATGTCTGCATCACTATTCCAGGAATACGGCCACCAAGCTGTTATACCTCGCATTGCAAGTGGATGACATTGTTAAATTCAGTCAACTTGTTGGCCTCCACAGAAAAAAAAAAATTGGGTTATGACTTAGCAAAGAGCACAAACCCCTGTTAACGTTTCCCTTGGCAACATGCGAGACTTCACCTTTTAATGGGCAAGTCATAAACATTTAGTGTCTTATCCACTTTTCAAGGCGCAGGGGATACATCTAGTCTCTGTCAGAGTTATGATGCACATCAATAGATCCTGGATTCTTGTTTCTGAACTCTTATATATGTTGGAAAGATGCAAAGTTACAATGGTTTGTAATTATAAAGTACCTTTAACATAAGCCCTTCACAAGAGTGATTTGCACTGATGCAAAGAGGGGGACATTAGGAAATATGACCACAAACTTAATCAAAGTAGTAGAATTTAAAAGAGCATCTTAAAGTTGCAAGGTGGCAAAGTTGCAGGAGAGAATTCCATTGCTTAAAACAGAAACTGGCAGGGCCACCAATGAAGTGTGGTATGTAAAAGTAGCCAGAGTTGGAGGAAAAATGGGTTGTTGAAGGTTACAAAGGTGGAAGGAGCCAGTAACAGAGGGAATTAAACATCATAAAGGTTTAAAGAAAATGGAGTAACTACTGGAATGTCAGCCCATGCTAATCAATGGGCAGGAAGGTGAGGTGCAAACTTAATTTTCCTGCATAGGCTTGAATAAGGGTGTTCAATCAAGATGGTCTATTCCCTTTGGGAAGATGACTCAACTGCTCATGGTGTTTGGTAGCATTGGTTTAGGTGTCAAGGCTATTTTTCATTTACAACCAGTTAGGATTCTAGTTCTCTTGGTTATAGGTTGGTATGGCGAATAATTTGATTGGTTCATCATTCATGACAATACATCAACAGTGTCAGAATGATAAATGAACAAAGAATGAAGAATTGAACAATACAGTCAGTTTTAGATGGCTTCCAAATGCAGGCCAAGATTCAATGATGCACCGGTCCCATAAGGATACGTTGTTCAACAAATAACTTTCAAAATTAATTTGAACTGTACCCATTTGCCTGAACTCCAAGATATTACATATGGTGCAAACTTTTTTAAATATACAATTCACAAAAATACGCTAATTAATAAATGGAACATTGCTAATTAAAAAAACAGTTAGATTTAATTCAGATGTTATTTTGATTGGTATTTTTATATCGCCCTTCACAGAGGGAAACTGCATTTGTTCAGTTCACCGACTTAGTTGTATTTCCACCCATACCATCCAGGTACGGTTACAAGATTTGCATAAATACGCCCCCTAAATTTATGAAAGGTTTTTACAAGTCTAACAAACATACTATAAAATCTAAATTATTAAAGATATAATCGATTGCCTCAGTTACATACACATTTCAATACAAGTCTCATCCAAACCAAAAAATTCATGCAAACACTAGAGAATCTGTGGTCTTCATGGCAGATTAGTCATAATACGGCGTCTCTTTCTAATTACCATTTCTTTTGTAGTCCAAAAATCTACGAAAAACATTAAAACAATTTTCTGTTTCACATTACCAAGAAATTAGTTTGTATGTAAACACTCAGAATGCGGCTCTATTTACAAAGTGGTCCTTAGCATCAGTCCAAAGCCAAAGATGCAGGATCCGATTACTGCAGGGCTTTTTCTGGACACTTGAATCAAATGTAGGCTGCTTGAAAAGAACATTGTGTGCATGATAAATACAAAAAGGCTCAACTCCATGACCCAAATAGTTCACTGTGATGCAGAGCCTTCTAAAAGGTCAGATCTCCGAGCTCAGGGTCCCAGTGTAAAATAATCTTGTGTTTGTCAGCCAATCAGCCAATCTTTAGAAAAAAAGTACAAATTGGGCAACACAAAAAGTCAAACAAGGGATTTCTCAAGCTCTCTCTCTCTCTCTCTCTCTCCTCTGCCCCTGTGGGGGAGTGACTGGGAACGAGGGCAGAATGAGATAAAGGATCATTTCAAGGATTCAAACAATAAATAAAATCCAATTATTCTTGGTCATATGTAGTTCCCAAGGGACACAAAATAAAACAACGAAAACAAAGTCTATGTCTCAAATATAATTATCTTGTGTCTGCACTAACAGAGCAAAAGGGGTCTAGCCAGAATATTTTTCTTCCATTTTCTCTTCTTGTAATATCTGCACTTGAAAGGATAATAGACCTTCAGAATTTTTTTGGAGTTGCGCACGTAAATTTTCTTACCATTTAGTAACTAAAAAAGTAATCTAATTAGACTGCATCAAAATAGCAATCTTTGGTCAATATGCTCACATGGGATTTGAAAGTAACAATGGTTGAATAGAACACAGGCAATACAATTAGCAACAGATAATGCTGCAACCAGTACAACATTCCACTGAAAGCATTTCAAATACATTTTCACTATGCTATGCTTGATCGAAGTAGAATCTTTTGTGTAGACTTTCTTGACACAGGCACAAAACATAGTGCTGTCAATAAATACCTGTGTGTATAAAGTGCTGCAAATAAATTTAAAATTGTCATTCAATATACAATATCCAGGCACCAAGCCTACCATCCTCCTCAGCCCCACCTCCAGCTACAAAGAAAATTTACAGATGGACCAAAGCTATGAAGTAAAAATGAATACCAGCAGAGATGCAAAACTGGCTGAGTGACAGCAGACAGTGTAGTTGTTAGTGGACGTTCATTGGACTGGAGGAAGTTTGGTAACCAAGCTTCCCCGGCGTCACTGTTCAACCACTTGTTCTTTTGGAAATACTGTGTACAATTCTGGTCGTCCTTCTATAGTTATAAAATTTGAGGATGTAGAAAAGATTTTCAAGCATGTTTCCAGAACTGGAAGGTTTGAAATATATGGAGAGGCTGAATAGACCGAGGCTTCTTCCCCCTGGAGCATTGGAGGGTGAGGGGTGACCTTATAGAGGTTTATAAAATCATTAGGGGCATGGATAAGGTGAATAGGCAAGGCCTTTCTCCTAGGTTGGGGCAGTCAAAAACTAGAGGACATAGGTTACAGGTAAGAGGGGAAAAATTTAAAAAGGATTCAAGAGTTACTTTTTCATGCAGAGGGTGGTGTTTGCATGGAATGAGGTGCCAAAGGAAATGGTGGAGGCTGGTATAACTACAACATTTAAAAAGACATCTGGATACGCAAGTGATTATTAAGGGTTTAGAGGGATATGGGCCATATGATGGCATATGGGACCCAGTCAGAATGGGACAGCTGACAAGTTGGACCGAAAGGTCTGCTTCCGTGCTGTACGATCCCATTATGTCAATGAACTTAATTCAGGGCAGCATTTCAAAATTTGTAGATGACATAACTTGGAAACGTTGCAAGCTGTGAGGAGCAAAATCAGAGACAAGTTGATGGAATGGCCAGAGGAATGGCAAACAAAGTTCAATGAAGTCAACTCTGAAGTGATACATTTGCTAGGAAGAACACAGACAGAATACCAAAAATGAAATACAGTTCTAAAAGAGTGCAGGATTGAGGGGCCTGGGTTATTTTGTGCACAAGTCATGCAGGACAGACACACAACAGTGGATAAAGCATACAGTATTCTAGGCTCTACTAACAAGGGCATAGATAGCAAGAGCAAGGGAATCAAGTTAAAACACTGGTTAGCCTCAACAATGGAATCCATTGTTGCACTCCATCCATTTGTGAAGAAACGAAAGAGAAATTCCCTAGGGTGGTTCCAGGAACAAGGAATTCAATTACATAGATCGAAATAAGAAGCTGGCATGGATATCAATGAACGAGAAGGAAGAGAGACATCCAAAATCATGTGGAGTATGGATAGAGAAGATTAATAAGGAAGAAACTTTCCCATTGGTGGAAAGATCAAGAATGAGAGGGTACAGATTTGAGTTAATTTCCAAAAGAAAAAATGGAGATATGAGGAGAACTTCTTTCTGCAGTGAGTGGTTTAGATCTGAATGCTCTGCCTCAGTGTAGAGGAGTCAGGTTCAATTAAGGAATGTGAAAGAGAACTGAATCATTATTTCAAAAGGGAGAACGTGCAAGTTACAGGGAGAAGGTAGGGGCAACAGTGTTAGGTGAATTGCTCACGTGAATAGCTGAAGAAGACACAGTGGACAGAATGGCCTCTTGTACTGTTAACTTCTCTGTTACTTGCATCATCTGTTGCTTAAATGGTTCTTTCAACTTAATTTTGATTCCATGCACAGAATTTTAATTGGCACTCTGATAACGGCATGTTAAATATTGTTTCATCTAAAGCATTCAAACTGTGAATGTTTCAATTGTTCCCCACCTTTAATTCATTGCCCACCTACAAGTTTACAGGATAAAGAGCTTAGCTCTGATAAGATTTATACTCAAGCTGTTCATAACTTTCCTTTTAGAGTTTTCATCAATAGTGAACATTTCCACAGGTAGGATTCACCAATTACCATGAAAACCTTTCAGGTAAGTGGCTTAACTCTGTTTCCATTCTTTGATTTGATTATTCTTCTGTGGTTTCAACTGGGGTTTTCACAATGAAATTGAGTTCAAATGCACATGAAAGTCCTGATCAACTGAAATTGTAAAATCCCCAGCAATTACAAGGCATTTTTAAGACAACTCTTGTGATGCGACTTAAATAGTATACATCTTGAAATAACAAAAAATTCTATATACAAAAAAAATACCAAGAAGTGGTAACCAATCTCCCAATAGTCAATAGGCCTATTCTTTACTTGGTCACTAGTCAGCTTAACTGTTGCAGAAAAATGTAGTGAACCATTAGACATTTTTGCAAACATTTTGAGGAACATAACTGGATGATAGTATCACTAAAACGCAACCCATGAAAACAACGTGAGCATCCCCATTAAATCTTTTGATTGCTTTGCTGTTCCAGAATTCCCAGGTCAAGTCTTTTGAACCTTGCAAGACCTTTGCTACTATTAATGCTGAAAAAGAAACAGGAGAAATAGAACAGGTTAACTTCTTTTCCCAATTCTATCCCAACAGGGATAGTGACTGCAAAGAAAAGCCATATCAACATCAATCTAGAAACAGCCATTGTGTAAGCAAGTAAAAAATAAAAATTTGGACAAGAGCGAAATGGTCAAATAAAGACTTGAAAAGTAGAGAACCACACACAGTGCAAATATTTCGCTTGTTCCTTCAGCATGTGTGTAGTATTAGTATAGTCAGTTAAACCATGCATAGCCCAGTTACAGGTATTTTGTTTGAAGTACTTCCAAGTAATCAGATTCATTCGGTTAGTATGAAGAAGGATGGTTTTCTGTAAACGATGTTATCTTTGAAGCCATTACCCCAGAGAAAGAAAACTCAAAGGCAAAGAAGCTTGGGAGCATTAACATTACTGTTACATTGTCTCCAAGGGTTAAGTTTGAAGATTTAATGATGGAAATGATTGCCAAAGTTGTTTCATCACAGGGGAGAAAAATTGGACGCATGCAAGGCAGACCCAAATTTTGCATCAACAGCTACAACCTGAAAGAAAGGAAAGAAAAAGGAGAATTGAAAGTTAATTGGTTAAAATGAAAGAAACCAATTATGCATGGGGCTAAGTACAAATCAAGCTTTTAGTATTACATTCTTTTCATTCATACAAGCAATAGACTTGTGGAGAAAATGTGCTAATTTCTGAACGTGAAACCAGCTCTCATGCCTACTGTTTAAAATCCAATACCAAATATACCTGAAATTGGAGAATTTCAACTTTAGGGTCAAACCATGAAGCATGCTCACAAATGGAAATGTCTATTAGGTTGAACATATTATCCCATTTTCTGCACATCTACGGTGCCAGTGAGTATAGTTAATTGAGTCATAAGGAGTACATTTACAAATACTCTATCATTTAGTGTTACAATTGAAGAAAAACAAGTTTCATTTAATTAGAGTTTCTCATGACCACCAGACATCTCAAAGCATTTTACAACCAAAGTATTCTCTGAGGTGTAGTCATTGTTGCAAATGTAAGAAACAGTAATGTTTGTGCTTGTTGTTTTTGGTCTAAGATCTGATTAAATTTGAAAGCACATTGTTGATAGACTTCACAGATGGCTTGTTTAACATTCAAAGTTACAAGTCTATGTGCAATTCTTTGGGCAGTGGTGCTATATAAGTGGCCTCAAGGGTAAGCGTGTCAACTTTTTAATATATGTAAAGGTCTGCTGTAAATTCATATTCAGATTAGTGAATGGCAATAGCTGTTCAATTGGAGCAATATAGCATACAGGATATCAATGTAAAGGAAAGGCTGAAGAAACAAAAAATGGAACCTGATTCAGGCATTATAGGGGAATGAGAGATTTACAATATATTGCAGTTCTGGCCGTGACATATAAAATATTGTGACATAAAACATTTTTATGTCCAATCATGAGAGAAAGTAGTTGCTCTAATGGGTTCTTACTGTTCAACAAAGCTGGATCATCCAAATATGACGAGTGTAAAATTTTGACAGACATTTCAGCTGTGATATATTGAAATATAAGCAACTTGCAACTGTTTTAAATCCATTCTTGGAATGTGGGCATCACTGGTTCAGCAAGCATTTATTGCCAAAAGGGCAGTTAACAGTCAATCATACTGCTGTGAGTCTAGAGTCACACGTAGGCCAGACCAGATAAGGATGACAGATCTCCTTCCCTAGTGGACATCAGTGAACCAGATGGGAGTTTCACACTAATCAAAGTGGTTATATGGTCACCAATAGAGTAGATTAGATGAGAATTCTGTAGAAGCGTCACTGGGACTCAAAACATTAACTCTGCTTTCTCCCTACAAATGCTACCAGACCTGCTATTTTTGGACAGTTAGACTAGTTTTTCTTTAAACTCAAGAATTTTATTGAGTTAAAATTTCATCATTCGCCATGATATTCAAACCCATGTCCCCAGAACGGAGGATCTGGATCTCTAGTCTAGAGATGTTATCATCTCAAAAATGTTTGGTAGTACCCTGCAAAGAGCTTAAAAACGAAACAGCAGATTGAAAAAATGGAAAGTTTACCTAGTCACTGTACATTTACTGCTTCTCAAGCCTTTTTATTGCAACCAGTATAGATATAATACAGACAATGTGTTCATCTAAAACCATAAGGAATAGATTAGATATGCTAAAATCACATAAAAGTTTGAAGGTGGGAAGGAAGTTAGTATATCTAAAATTGAAAGCAATTACTCACTACTTGCTGTGTGTCTTTTTTTTCAGAATGACAACCTAAATAAGATACAGTACATTGTTTAGAATGAAGAGAATGAAGAGACAAATCTTCAAAACCAAATATAATATTAATACATGTTGCAATTTTCTTTAATCGCAGCTTATTACATATCAGTTTTCAACTAACAAATTGGCTATTGTTCTTATTTCCTTAGCTCCCAAGTTTTGATGAGCATATATTAGAATCAATTTTAAAACCATTATTATTGCATTAAACTCTTCATAGTTAGTGGATTAACAGCTTTGTTGAACAGCAAGTTATTTTCTTATTTTTGTACATTCAGTGGAAAATATTTCAAATCTTACTGTCCACTAAACAGAAAACAAGGAATGTATTTTACATCACACTTTAAAATGTTGTTTGAAAACTTTTTTTAAAGTCAAAATAACTCAGTTCATTCCTTCACATTATAAAATCTCAACAACCTGCATTTAGTCTGCCACTAATCCTCATAAGTAAAACCTTAGAACAGAAATGTCCATCAATAAAGTATGTCCTTTATGTTGCCATTCAATTAAGCAAATAATAAATCAGCTTAGTAGTTATTCCAATTAACAGGTTTCCCACTAACAAACACAACCTGTTGGGAACTGTGAAAAAGCTTTTTAACTGAATTTCATAACTGGCAACTTCTGACAGTGACTTCAGAATTTCAAAATACTGAAAAAAAAAACTTCTTATGCTGCAATGTTCAAGAGAACACAGAATCAGAGAAGAGTGCACAATTATATAACAAGTTGCTGTGTGCTATGGGATTTATATATTCCTGAGAACACTTTCACCCATCCTTTGAATCTATCCATTCTAAATGTTCCTAAGTTTGGAGGCTTGCACCATGCCCATCCTATTTGCACTTTATAATCAACACTGACAGGGCAGCTGTCCAAAATGGGTCCTGGCTAATACTCCCTTCAATTTTCCCTCCCTCATTGCAGGGAAGCACCTAACAATTTTTCAGAGCTCCACCTGCCACATGGACACTTGATGAGCCATATCTTTTAGATGCAAACTTAGAAACACATGAGCATAGAACAGAAGTAGGCCATTCAGGTGCTCCAGTCTGCACTGCTAACCAAAACTACAATGGCTGATCCAATCAAGTGCACATTCCTGTCTATCCAGAATAACTTTTCACCCCCTTGCTCAACAAAGCTCTATGCATCAGCTTTAAAAATCTACCTTCTCTTCCACCACCTTTTCAGAAAGGTTGTGTCCGCTGACACATTAAAGCACATTGTTTAAACAACAATAAAAAACTAGCAAACACATCCTTGTAGAAAGTATTGAATGAAAGAACATATTGGTAAATGTTAAAAAAAAGGTAGGTAAAGTAGATGTAACTTTTTTTTAAAAAATCAGTTTTTTTATTTACACATATGCAGAAAATGAGAAAACTCAAGAGGTGAACATGGGCAGTTGGCAATTAATCGGTGGATCGTTGGTGTCAAACAACTTCGTTCCAGGAAGAGTTCCAAAGACTCAAAATCTTCCACCCAAACATACTATATAGTTCAGTACACTGTAGGCTCCATTCTGCTACCCAGGGACAAAGGTTGGTCATACAGCCTTGAGTCTGATCTTTCATTTAATTAGATTATGGCTGAGCAGAATCTTAACAGCATCAACTTGGTTCTATATTTCTAAAACCATTCTCTAATAAGACACACAAATCACAATTCTGAAACTTCCATATGATTGAGCCTCAGAAGCTCCTTGGGTAGGTTTTTATGTCCCAATGTGCGAAGAAGTTCACCCTGATACCACTTTTGGATGGACTGCCTCCATGCCTCAGTTCCAAACTCTCCCAAAGTAAGTAGCTTCTGTTTACCAGAACAGCTCCGTTAATCATCTTGAGTATCTCAACTAGACAACCTCCAATATCAATTTGAAGGATATAAGCTTAGTCTTTGCGATCTCCCTCATAATTAACCTTTTTAGTCCTAACATCATTCAGACCTCCTTCAAGGACAGTATATCCTTAGAGATGTGATGACCAGAACTGAACTCAGTACATTAGATAGCATCTGATCAGAGCTTAATGTAACCTAACTTGACTTGCATCATTGCTTTCCAGTGCCTTGACATAACAGCCAACAATCCATGAGAATTTAATATTATGTTCCTGCCTTACACCAGCGTAACATCTAAAAATAACAATAGAAATCTCTTTTAGATCATTTTACCATCACTTGTTTAGCTCCACATATGAACAGCAAAACTTTTCTGAATTACCCCAAACCCAAAGAGACCCACAGAGAATCACTACAATCTTTTAGGAAGGGCTTCCACTGCTCATGTTTGGTACAGTGATGTCAAAGTACTTTACGTATTGCTATTACCAGAAAAATGACACTGATCAAAAGGAAGACTATTTTTATTAGAAATAGAAATACTACAGACAAAGTACACTGGATTCCAAATTAGCCTGTCAAATGTCTTGTTGAAGATCACAAAGCAGGATGATGATGCAAGGCTTGATGGAGAGAATAAGGGTGCCAATAACTTGGAGGACGTGATTCATGTACAAATATTTTTAAATTCCCAAAAACATTAAAAATGTAAAGAAAGCAGGGATATAAAGGTTCAACAGTGTTCAAAGTTTAAATACAAGAGAATGATGAGGCGTTCAAATAAAAGGTCAGATGCAGTAGGGTAATACAGGTTAGAAGTCCCGGAATATGGACGTCCAAGGAATTACAAGAGGATACCACAGTGTTCACACAAGAACGTGAAGACAGATGGAGAAAGATGAAGAACAGACCCAAAAGAAGAAAATAAGTGTTAGTGATTTTCTTAGTCGTGATAAGAAAATACAATTTAAAAAGTAAATGAGATTTTTTAAAATGGTCAATTTCCTTTTCCGTTCAAAGGTTTAAGTTATACATTCCTAAGAGTGCAAATATAATGTGATGTCAGCTCTCAAGCAGAATCAAGTTGGTGAAAGTTTTGTCACCTACTTTAGCACAAAGTGTGGGAAAGCAAATGTTGAGAAAAAAAACACTCAAAATGATTCCTATTGGGTAGGAAGCACAATGCTGAACTTTTCTAATTAAGCTAGTACTCCCATGAAAAACAGGCAGATGCCATTTAGCATAAAAATTGATTCCAAAACTATATTTAGGGTTCCCAATACAACCACAGTCTCCCAGATGGAGAGTGTATCCATTTGTGAAAATCAGAGCAGAAGTTCTCAAAAGGATCAATAGGCCAACCCAAAAAATTACAATTATCGTGAGGGTTTGTCTGAAGTTCTCAGGTTCAAAGATCACAAATGCTGCTGAGCCTTCCATGTGCACTCTCTACAATCCCATGTCCCATATGGCTGCACAGGGGGAACCACCAGATTTTTCATGCCTTCCAACAATGAGCTGCAGGTCACTGCTCATTTAGCACAAGCAACTGGTCTATGCTATTGTAACGAGATGAGATAATGTGTTTTGGGGCTTATACCAATGTCAATGGGAAGGCATCCCCATCACTCTGCCTGCTGCCCACTCAAAAAAAACGATGTGTGTTTCCTGCGAATAGTGAAATATCGAAGAACTATGAAGAAAAATATTTTGTTCAAACACCACACAAGGAAACTTCCTACAATAAACACTGATTGGGAATTGATTCTTCTTGTTGCAACTGAAGCATTAATAGTATGAAAAGGACTCCATAGAGTCTAAGCTTCCACTTAAACTTAAAATGCCAGGACAGAAGATAACTAAATTTTAATTCACCACTCAGTTAGTTGCCCCAGCTGGACGTTAGTACATTGTCAAAAGCTGTGGGATTTTGTTTGAGAAGGGAAAAGTAGTTGCAGAAGATCACTGAGCCCCTCTCTCAGACTCCCCAGTAAATGTATACAGCGCAGGGTTGGTAGACGCCTGCCCATTTTTGAGCATGTAACTTTGCCTGAAACAGAAAGAAAATTCTGAACAAACAAAAATTAAAAACTAAAAATTAAGAAGCTCAATTCACTAGTAAACAGGTGCGTGGGGCAAAGTTACAAAATTCAAGCTGCACCTCTGCAGTTTAAGTTTCAAAGAAATCAGAATGTATGCCAGGTGTACAAGGACTAAAAACCAGACGAGGAGAAAACGGATTAATTCTGTCTCCCAATTCCTCAGTCTCTTTTGCAACCATTTAAATGCTACAATCTTCCAGACTAGTGCTTCCAATGTAGCTTTTCTCCTTCCTCAACCAAATATGCACCTTTCTATCAGTTACAAGGCCTCAATTCTGCATACCATTTCACCCGTTTCCTTCCAGAAACATGATTGATCTTTCCTTGTCCTCACGTTCTGCTCAGCAGTCTTTGTATGCAATGCAGCAGGTTCTGTCAGTGTGATGCCAACAAACATACCTGCACCTCCCCTCTCAGCAATTCCCAAGCATCTGTGCCCCACGCAACATCCTGATCCATTTCAGTCATCCCCAACACTCCCTCCGCTTCCTCTGGTGTTTTTCAATTGTCATGGGAGATGTAATTGACACCTATTCTTACCTCATCCCTCATCACCATCCAGGGCTCAAGCATTCCTTTCAAATGGAACAATAATTTACCTTGTGCTTACTTCAATTCAGTACACAATGTTCATTACCTACAGTGTGGTCTTGTTTACACACCAAGCACAATCTGGATGACTACTTTGTGGACCACATGCATAACCCCACACTTCTGGTCACATATCATGTTATTTCTCCACCTTGTTTCCACTCTGGCCATTCTATCTTTGACCTACCAGAATGGCTGAAAGAAGTTCAACAGAAGCACAAGGAATATGGCACTTTCATATGAACACTCTACAGAATTGTTCATTTGGAATTCAACAGTTTTAGCTTGTAACCCATGGCTCCATTTTGTTTGCTGGTTTAGATTTTTCTGAAGAAGGTCCCGACCTGAAACATCAGTCTTCCTGCTCCTCTGATGCTGCCTGCCCGTATTCCTCGAACTCCACACGGTGTTATCTCGGACTCCAACATCGGCAGTTCTTACTATCTCCTTGGTTTTTTGCTCTTGTTTTACCTCTCAGTTTCTTTACTTTGCTTTCAGATCATCTTGACATTCACACCTTCACTAGACATGCTATTTATTCATATATGCCATTACCCCATCTTTTGGCCTTGCACCATGACCTTTGTTAATCAATCTTTCCTACCCTCTACCAAATCACAGACCTACACTTTTGTTTGTTTTCCCACCTTTCTCAGAGCCCTTCCCTTGCTTGAAACCCATTACATTTTTAATGAATAAGTCAGAGAGCTGAAACTCTAATAATTCTGTTTCTCTCTGACAGTCAGCAGCATTTTCCCTTTCTTTATGCCAGTAAGCACAGGCAGATCCCAACAACTAACAACGGAGCTGGACTGGAAGAAAACTGAACATTAGCCAAGCAGACTGAAGCACTACAATGTCAGGTACAAAACAGAAAGTTAGGAGATACTAACTCTGCAGATTTCCAGAAGTGACCTGGATGAGAAAGTCGCCTGTTGAGTTTTGGCAGTTTTTCAAGCATGTCCATCAGCTGAGTAAAAGTTGGCCTTTCATTTTGATCATAAGACCAACAGGCAGACAGAATTTCCTACAGAGCAAGCAGAAAAAATTGTCAGTGTTTCAGTGTCTCCTTTATTGATGCGAAACTCTGTCAGAAGGTTTGGCTTGGTCCATGAAGAACCTGACCGTGAACACCATTAAGTGCTGGTGTCAACGTACTTTGTTTCTACTCTCAGGTTTTGACCAGTTCAACGGACTTGTACTATACTGCCTCAGTATTCACATGTTGTGTCATAAAATCATCTTAAATATTAGATTAACTATTTAATGCAATTGTTTCTGATTTGTGAAAGCATGTGTATTTCTCTCCTACTTCCCTTTGTTGTATTCTTTTAATTGTTATTTGTCTGTATTCTTTTAATTGTGACCAGTAAGGGGAATTTCTGATTCTTGCACAAATGCTGACTAAATTACGAAACATTTTGAGCATTTTCTGTTTTAACTTGTAATAAGCTATTGATGATTCAAAAATGATGTTTGTCATGGAGACTAATTCTAGTACTTCAACTCAGTGATCAGCTAACCACACAGTGTAGGAATTGAACCTTGGATCCACTGCTCTATATGGGTTACTGATTTACACGTGAAGACCCTGGGGGAAGCTTAACCAGTAGTCATACATGGAAATTACGATACAATTGCAATTTTAACAATTTCAGTAGGGGAATGTAGCAACTGCAAAACAGATATTCAAATACATTTAACCAATTTCCCTCTAAACATATTTCTTCAAATGAAATGATTTTAATACTTGAAGACATTTTTTTCAAACATTTAAAAGTCAGAGAATCTGATGACTTTGTAGCAACTCAACATAACCCTCAAACAAAACAACAGCTGTTCTGCAGTAAGTCTTACTCACCGTCACTTCCTTTCCCAAGGAAATTTGAGCTAGTAGATTTTGGACTCCTTCTCCACTACCAACTTGCCAGATTATTGCCTCTACAGGTTGGTTCTTAAATGGCCATTCTCTGGCCTGAAGTTCATACCAAATAGTCCTGCCAAAATTAGGAAATTAGTCAAAAATAAGCATTATAGGGAATTACAGACTTAAAACAATCCTACAGCTCATACTGTACCAACACTATAGAGCATAATACAGTATACTTAAACATTTAATTAACTAGCTTACTTTAGAATGTACCCCAAATGTGGGGCACTGTATTTCAGACAAATAACTTGTCCCACAGAAATCCTTAGAATCAAACTTAAATGAAAAGTCATTCACTTTCTAAGAAATATTAGCTACATTATATGGGCATTATAGATCTTACCCAAATGCATATACATCTCCCGCCTTTGAAAATGGGAGTTTGTCTTCATCCTTGCCTGAATACATTTCTTGGACTATTTCAGGAGCTACATAGCACAACCATCCATTTGGCAGCTTCAACTCATTCTCTCTCCTGTAACAATTCCATTATAAAATTAGATGCCTATTTTAACATGGTTGCCAAAACAGAAAATATTTGAAATATATCAAATTCACCCTCACTTGAAAGCACCAGTTCATGATGGGACATAATTTGCACTGGGAAGTCTTTGATACCTTTTCAAGTGGACTTCATATATGATTACATTTGACTATACGAACCATGACAGTCAAGCATCACCCCATCCATATCCCACATTTTAACAAAGATTTTGGAGCTGGACAATGTTTAGGAAAGACCTTTGCATAACTTACAATGAAGACTAGTGATCCAAACCTTAATTGTAATGATCGTTGCACTGATCGTGCATGGACTGGCAATGAATATACGTTCAAAAAGGAGTAAGTTAATGAAATAAATAAACATGTAGTTAACAATAGATTTTGGACTCCTTCTCCACCACCAACTTGCCAGATTATTGCCTGTACAGGTTGGTTCTTAAAAGGCCATTCTCTGGCCTGAAGTTCATACCAAATAGTCCTGCCAAAATTAGGAAGTTAGTCAAAAATAAGCATTATAGGAAAATTGCAGACTCTTTTTAAAATTCCAAATATTAAAATTACATGCAGTGGTTATTTTTGTTTTAAAATTCATGGCTGGGGTATCGTTGGCAAGGCCAACATTTGATGCCTATCCCTAAAATGCCTTTGGGAAGATATGCCAAGAAAACCCCTTCAGCCACCTTGAGCTGTCCCAGTCCATGGAGGGAAAGATTTCTACTGACAGTGAAGGAGGATCAATATGATTCCATATAAGGAACTTTCTTCACTGTAAACTTGCAGTTCCTTGTTCAGAAAGAACTGCGCGGAACAGAACTTCAGTAATACTGTAATCTTGCAATTCAGGAACATTGCTGTAGTCCCTCAGGGTTAACATTATTGCCTTCTTAAATCACAAAAGGCAAAACTACCCTCTGCTGACAGCAAATAGACGTGATCCATAGTCATCCTTCAATAATGACCAATGGTTTCAGTTGGCCGAAAGAAACCTTGCCACCCAGAACCAATTGAAATAATGATCTCTTGAAAGTACCCTTGAAAAGAAAAGTTTACATTAAAATTTAGGAGTTAGATGAGCTGAATCACAGAAACAATGAACACAATTTTCATTAATTAAGATTCCAGCATTTCATCTGAAGTTGTATTTAAGTTTTTTAACCATCTGAAAAACTTGGGGGGTTAAAAAAATCTTTGAAAACAAACAGAACTATTGGCATGTGGTCCTCTGATGTTGTGGCAATTTTATCCTTTCCAACTTCAATCCATCTGGAGGTATGATTGCAAACATAATAGAAAAAAATCACAATTTCTGAAAAACTCGGCTTGGGAAATCACCCAAAACTAATGCTCCCAAATAACTACTTGTAGTGACCCCCACAGGTAAGGCACACATGTTGGAATCAGGCAAGGCCTGAATCACTGTTTTAACTATCCTGCAAGAACAGCCACTCACACTGCTGATGCTCACTTGTGAATATTGGCATATAAATTACTGCCAGCAATGTAGGTGATGAAATTCTCATAAGGAGGAGGAACAGGAAAAAGAGAAAAGAATTAGGAAACAAAATTTTAAGAAAATAAGCAAACTCTTTGCGAAACAGATGCTGGTTATACATATTCAGATGTTCTTTCTCACCTGTCTTCTTGTACCACACCAGATATACCAAATAGTCCAAAGTCTGTAATTACAACTTTTCCATTGTCATAGAAGATATTTTTTGATTTCAAATCCTTGTGCACAATACCTCTTGCATGAAGGTACCCCATCCCCTAGAGAATCAAGGAAAAATGTAATTGTACAGTAGGTGAATTAAATCTAAAAGGGAAGAAATTATCTCTATAATATAGAAAAGATAAGAACAAAATAGATAAATAAGAATACAAATGTCTGGTAGAATTGTCAAATATGAACAGTGTGCGCACAAAGGGGCAATCTGATGCATGGAACTCATTCTGTCCAATAAGCCTGTGGGCATGAGAAGTACAGCATATGCTAGAATGTGTATAATAAAGAAAATGGCCATCAACTGAAAATGATGAACATAAACATAAGAAGTGTGAAATATTAAAAGCTCATGCTTGGATGGAAAAATAACTCTTGCTTTAAAATAGCATGACAGTGTGTGTAGCTTTGCCTAGTTAACAAACTGAAAGCAATTTGAGGAAAATATACATAGAACATAGAACAGTACAGGTCCTTCAGCCCACAATGTTGTGCCGACCTATTATCCTAATTTTGTCCTATACAACAGGAGAGAAAAGAAAGCTGACATGATACCTGGCACACAAACACAGAAGCAGAATGAATACAGACCCTGAAAGATAGGGTTACGTTACTATGGGTAGTTACACAAACGTAATCAGTATTTTAACCATTCCTTGACAAAATTCAGATATGTCCTTTTCTAAAGGTTACAAATATTGTTCACAATTGCCAAACTGTTCTAAAACAGAAATTATGCCCACTGTTCCGTTAAAATTCCAATCCTAGTCTTTAGGTAAACTAATAAATTTTGCTACTTACTTTTATGATTTCCTGTGCAATTTGCCTCATCTTGTTAATATCCAGTGTGATTTTAGAATCTCTCACAAATGAGAACAGTGTTCGCCCTTTACAGAAACTGAAAAAAAAAGTATGCTTGATGATACACAGTAGAAAAAAATATTATGCAATTACTTAAATTTGAGAATTAGGCTTTTTGAAAAAGTATACTGAAACCAGGATAACTAAAAGAGGTGATAATGGGAACTGCAGATGCTGGAGAATCCACCCCAAGCCGCACCTCCATCTCCTACCTACTAACCTCATCCCACCTCCTTGACCTGTCCGTCTTCCCTGGACTGACCTATCCCCTCCGCACCTATACTCTCCTCTCCACCTATCTTCTTTTCTCTCCATCTTCGGTCCGCCTCCTCTTCTCTCCCTATTTATTCCAGAACCCTCATCCCATCCCCCTCTCTGATGAAGGGTCTAGGCCCGAAACGTCAGCTTTTGTGCTCCTGAGATGCTGCTGGGCCTGCTGTGTTCATCCAGCCTCACATTTCATTAACTAAAAGAGGTGATGGGTCTATGCCCGAAACATCAGCTTGCCTGCTCCTCTGATGCTGCTTCGCCTGTTGTGTTTATCCAGCTCTACACCTTGTTGTCTCAAATTCCCCAGCATCTGCAGTTCCTACTATGATTCAGTAATATTTTTATTTTGCCAATTATGGCTTGGATTTTTCATTGAACAAACAAAAGGTTTGTTAAACATGCTAAATGGTCAGTTATGCTATCTACTCCTACAGAGAGGAGATATGCAATTGAATAATTCTCCAATGACTTTAAATAATGCCTCTATGAGCAGCTAGAGGACATCCTAAAACACCACCCCATATGGAAAGAAACATTCTCTTACTCAACAAAACGGGAAAAGGGAATTTCCCATCAAGGTGGAGCAGCACAACTAAAGGCAGTGACATGTAGGTGCATTACACCAATGTACCCTGCCACAAGAATACATTATGCTCTGTTTAATGAACCATTACTTTGGGAGAAAATAATCAGAAAATAAGTGCTATTTTACATGAATAATCCAAAACAAATTTGAAAGTCTTGTATGTTAATACCACAGCAAATTACAATACAAAATATAAAGAGGTCATTCACGTTTTATTTTACCTTGTAATAATGGCTAAGTGTGGAGGATGCATACAAGCTCCCATGAAAAGTACCACATTTTCATGCCTCGTTTGCCGGTAAGTCATCACTTCTTTCTTGAATAATTTCAGATGATCCTGATTATTCCCATCAATCTCCAACAACCTAATTGCCACTTCTCCATGCCAACGTCCTTTGTGAACTTTGCCCCATCGCCCTTTGCCAATTAGTTCACCAACTTCCAATTCATGAAAAGGAATGTCCCATTCCTGAAGAAAGACACTTGTCTGGCTGGGCTTGCGAGCCATCAGGCCCCTGTAGTGTGACCTGGTATTTGGCAAGTCATCTAGTTCATCCGTCTCACATTCTGATTCTGATTTATTAACTTCCTCATCATCAAGTACATGGTCTTCACTCTGAAAGGAAATACAAAAAGAACAATTTTATCATGTGAAATATGTCTTGATCCTTAACAAATTATTGTCAAAGCACTTTTGGTATTCACCCCCCTCCATACCACAAGTGACCATTGTGCAAAACAGGAACAACACAATTTCTGCCTCTTGCATCAGGTTTTCAATTACCATTATTATTAAATTTTATCCTTTCCAATTGCATTCGATCCTCTTCAACTTCTAAAATTAGAAGTTAGCTATTTGCAATAAATTCCAATCTGAACAGAATTTCATAGTTCAATTACATTTTCTGAGATATTCTTTCTGGCAGCACATGACGTACCATGGAAACAGTTTGTGCTTCGGTTTGGGACAAAAATAGACCCATGCATAATATTTGCACCTTAGGTAAATAAGGCTATAAGCAGATGCATGACTACATTACATCCAAAAATAAGACCAGTGCTCATATAACAAAACTTGAATGTTTATGCAAGTAACAATATAGCGATGTTGTACTTATTTCTCAACAGCATACCTCTGCATCCAGATCTTCAACTACTTCTGGTTCAGTTTCCTCAACAGTACTGCAGGAGAAAGAATACAACCTGTATTTGATTCCAGTATATCAATCTAGCAATACAGGGGGAGACAAAGGTCTAATTCCATCTAAATACAAATTTGAAAAACAAGCAGATCCAAATAGAAAATAACTTTGAGCAAGCATTTGAAACTGAACAATCACACCACATTACATAGCTAAAAATTATTACTATTACTTTGATTCAATATGCTTTGCAATAGCAGAATACCTTTCATTTCTAACTGGGTAAACAAGATGGAACCGTTCAGCTGTGCAACACACAAATGTCAATACTAAACAGGATGCTGGAAATCAGAAGCAAAAACAGAAATTGCTGGAAAATCTCACCCGATCTGGCAGCACAGTTCTGAAGAAGGATCACTGGGCCCCAAAATTTTCACTCTGCATTCTCTCCACAGATGCTGCCAGACCTGCAGAGTTCTACCAGAAAATTCTGTTTGTTACAGAAATATGAATGTTAAGTGGCAATGTCGCCAGCTCCACAGGTTTGAAACTTCCTTAACTGTTTGAGTCAAGGCTATGATATCCATATTTAGCACAGGGACAGCAGTATGCAATACTACAAAGTTTTGCTTACTCTACAGGGAGACTCAGCTCAGCTCAGCTCAGGATGATCTACCTTACAGAGGGAAAACTTACTGTAATTTACTGAATTAAGAAACAGTAAAAATGAAACATAACCTTGATCAGTTAAAGTTGAAAACCAATACTACATCACATTGCAGATCTGAACACTCATACCAGCAATTGGACAGCAAACACCTTGTTCGATGCAGAGTGGGGACAGAAATCATTGGCCCCAGTCCACAGCACCCAACGCAAATTCAAAGGATGTTCGAGGATCCCAGTTATTGGCCATTAGTGCACCTCAAATTAACAGAAAAATCTCAACTTGCTTTCATTTCCAGCCCAAGATCAACATTAAAAAAAACACCAAACTGGGCAATAATGTCTAACTCGAGTCCAATATTGGATTGGAACAAAACAACAATTGGGGTATCAATAAAAGTAGGAACCTTGCATGTACAGTGCCTCCCTTATAATAGGCCAATCATTTCAGGAGTGAAGAGGAAATGACAACAAAATTGCACTAGAACTGTACTTGCTCTGAACAGAATTCTTATGGATTTTTACTTCACTTTCCAAACAAAAATGCATGCAATTCAATTGTAAACTTTTAAACTAGTAGTTTTAGAAAGAGTTATTTTCTGCTTTTCAGGGAAGCTGCTGTGAAGGCTTTGAAACAGCCTGGCTGCATACAGCAATGTCTCAAAAAGAGGAAGGGTAGATATAATGAACGCGATTACCTTGGCGTGTCGACTAACTGTTAGTACAAGATCACAAGTGCTGGGATTAAAAACGCAAAGGAGGTTACTTAGAGCTGAGTTCAGTGAAGCTGAGATTGAAATTGTCTAGTAATAATATCAGATGGGATCAAAACCTAACTCCAAGTCTCTGATAATTTGCATTCATCATTCGTTATAGGAAAGCTGGGGTGACCATTTTCAGCTCTGCCACACACAACTGACATATGAAACATGCTGTATGGGGAATAAGTGGCAAAACCGCTGGCATTTGCAGCATGGGAGGCAGCCATTTTGCCATTGTGTCCATTCTGGTTGATTACACTCATCCCATTTTCCATGTTTGACCTTGGAGGCTGCAGCAACAAAAGTAAATATCTACAGCTGATTAAATTTGAGTTTCTGACTCGACCACCCTTTCAGGCCATAAGTTCCAGACTCCCACCATCGTCAGTGAAAAAAAATTCTCAACTTTCCTCAAAACGTTCTACCTCTTACCTTAAATCTATTTCCCATGGTTATTGACCCCTCTATCAATAGAAAACATGCCTTCCTATCCATCCCATTTATGCTCCTCGTTATCGAATCCACCTTGCTCAGATACCATCTCAACCCTCATTGTTCCAAACAAAATAACCCCAGCCTATTCAATCTTTCCTCTTAGGTCCAACCCTCCAGTCGGCATCATCCTGATAAATCTCCACATTCTCTTTTGCGCAATCACACATCCTGCCTATATCGTGGCGGTCAAAACTGATCTCATATGTGGCCTAAACAGCAGTTGTGTAGTTCCATAATAAACTCCTTGCTCTTGTATTTGTGTCATGGCTAATATAGGCTAAAATCCCATGTGCCTCTTTGAACTCCTTATCTACCTGTCCTGCCACCTTCAAGAATCTGTGGATATGCAAGCCAAGGTCCTTCTGTTCTTCAGTTATTTTCCAGGTTTATATCATTAATACGGTAGTTTAGCGTATTATTCAAATATCTTTTGCCCTAAAGTGCATTACATCAAATTTTCCAGATCTGCATTCCATATGCCACTGCCCCGCCCACCTGACCAGTCTGTCAATATCCTTGATAACAAAGTGTGGAGCTGGATGAATTGTAGTTCTTACCGATCCTCCCTACCTTGTACCAATCTTATCATTTTTGTGTCATCGACAAACTTCATCATACTTTCTATATTCAAGTAAAAGTCACAAACTGCAAAGAACCCCAGTAGCATACTCCAGGAAATATCATTCAAAGCATACTGCCAATCACAAAAGCACCCCCACCCCCCATCATGCTCTGTTGCCAGCCTCTCAGCCAATTTTACACCCAACATGCCATTTCGCTTTTGATCCATGGGATCTTATTTTCTTGATCAGGCTGCCATAAGTGAGCATACCAAAAGTCTTGCTAAAGTACATGCTGACAACATCAAATACTTTAGCCTCAGCAAGAGTCCTGGTTACCGCCTCAAAAAATTCAAACAAATTTGTCAAACATGACCTTGTTTTACGGAATCCATGCTGATTATCAGTTTCTCTCCAAGTGCAGATATATTCTCTCAAAACTGTAATAACTTCACCTCCAAGTTTCAACTGAATGGCCACTATTTTCTTGGTCTATACCTTCCTCCTTTTTAAAAAAACAATGAGACACTAGTAGCAGTCCTCAGTTCTCTGGGCACCTCAGCTATGGCCAGAGAAGATATGAAAATTACTGTCAGAGCTTCTGTATTTCCTCTTTTGCCTCTTTCAAGAATCTGGGGTACATCTCAGCCAAGCTTCCAGATTTATCCACCTGTAAGGCTGCAAGACCCGCTTGTCCCTCCTCTCTCTGTTAATTTCTTCTAATATTTCACTTTGATGTCTATCCTAGAATTATCTTTTATGATTGTGAAGATTGACACAAAGTAATCGTTGAGGACAGTGCCCACGTCTCCTGGGTCCACTCACACATAACCTGCACGGTCACTAAACAGATCTGCCTTTTGTCCTTGTTATTATCTTAAGAACATTCCTTGCCCTGCTTTCGCTGTGCACATCATAGTTATCTATCAATGCATTAACTTTTGTATATTACTTTGCAGAATTAAAGGACAGAAAATAAAGTCTTACTTAGTGTCTTCAGAACTATCCGGCTGTAAAGTGACAGGCAGTGATGGACTAGGAACATCTAAATGACAAGAAGTTAAAACACCAGTCAGTAAAATAGGACATTTATCACATTGTTCAGTTCCATTCAGACTAAACGACTAAAATAACAAAGTGAAAACAACTAGCCTAAATACTAACAGTGCATTGTTATTACTACATCACACAAGTTAGTAGTGTTTTGAGGTTCTCTCCACCCTCAAGATACAAGTGTGAAGACTGAAGAAAAGGTGAAGGTAGAAATGATGCCAGTAGAAAAGACTAGGTTCATTACTCACCTGGGAAGATAAACTGTTGTCTATGATGAAAGTAATACGCAGCTTGGGGAAAAGGTCACACAGGCAGAAGAATAGATTACAATCAATTAAGAAACCGCAGGATAGTAGCCAGCATTTCGTTTTCTTATTACATAGACTAATCATGCATTTTTACACTTAACCACTCTGAACAGAAAACCTTTTTATTAAATAGCATGGAGATTGACGTGAGAAACAGAAAATGTCTATCAGCCTCTTGTTAATATTCCCATAATTTTTCAGGGCTTGGTGAGATTTCATTTTACCATCTATATTTAATCTTTTTTCATATCAGTCTGCAAATTTAAAATTCTTCTAACTTGACTCTCCAAGGAAAGCAATAAACTTCTTACAACTACTAACTGTAAGATTATATTAAAGGGCATAGTCATTGAAATGTTCTTTTTAAAACCTATAGCTAGCTGAAAGGGAAAGTTTCCCCATCTCGTAGCATGCCGAGTCAGATTATGTTACAAATGAATTGGAACAACAGCTCCTGAAGTACATTAAGGTTCCTATTCAGAATGTTGCAATTTGAATACCAGTTAACCTAATGCAACCATTCCATCAATTCACAGCTGTACAACTTGTTGGAAATCTGTTAGAAGAATCCTCTAACTATTGTCTGTGTGTGTCAGGTTGGGAGAGGAGGGGAACAGAGAATGCAGAAAAGGAAAGAAACAAAAATTGAGTCATACACACAGTAAATAAGAAACCTGTTGTCAGGCAATAAAATAAGCCCATGTAACCTTGGCATTTCAGTTGGAAGAAAGTAATTTGGCTGTAGGCCAAGAAAGGAAAAAGAAAAGTAACATGTTCACTTTAATTCTTAAAACGTTAAAGAGACAGGTAATGATCTGGGGAAGTCTAAAATCAAAACTAGACCTAGCTTTTAAAGAATGATTACATCTATCCTTAATGTTATTAACTAATTTTAACATGAATTTTACAATTTCTAGGTCATGTTTGTTTTTAAATGTATCTCTGGACATGAAAGGAGAGCAAGAACATGAACGATTCTGCTAATTTAAGAGCTTCCATCATAATGGTCCACATTTGCAGTCAGTGATACTAGATGCAATTAGCCACTGATCTCAAATAAACTTATGCAAAGATTTAGTGTCTCCATGGTGTGATTGCCCTCATTACAAGGTCAACTTCATTCTGACTTCAGTCACAAGAGACCTCCAGATTCCAGGAAAGTGGTATCAACCACAAAAGCTGAGCAGTCAATCAGATGCAAGATTTATGAGTCAATAAACCAGGAAGAAAGAAGTATTAATTGTCATTCAGTTTTTAATAATTTTACAGACAGATTGAGATTTAGTAGAAACTTAGTATCAGATTTTTAAATAAAATCAGAAGATTTATCATCACTGAAAGGAAGGAATGACACTTTAGACTTCCAAAATTAGCTTTTCGGGGCCAGAAAGGTTGTTTATGGACTAACAAGTTTAGCATGCTGTAAAAAAATTCATGATATCTCACCTAACAAGATGCATCATTTTCAATCATTTTTACAGCCAGTGTTGTGTTGAAAACGTGACGTTCATGTCAACTAGCTAATTTATGCTCACTGTTTCGCCACGGCTATTGCAGCCTTCAAAAATACAATGTACCCGACTTCAGATTTCTACATTTAACTGTGCATATGGGACTTCAGAGGAACAAGAGACCCATGTAATAATGGTGAATGCTGACAGTGTCACTGACATCAAACTGCAGTATATGGGCTCAGGGCCTGTCACCCATGCTACTGTATTTTAAGTCTTACCTGGAAATTTGAACCTGTCTCTGAGACCTTTTGGAGAAGGGTTCGGAGGTGGGGTAGCACTGGGAGGATTGGAAGACTGAAAAGGTGCTGGAGAAGAAGGAGTTGAAGATGTTGTTGAAGATGGGTTGCTGCTGGAATCCAAAGGAACTGGTGCATGATCCTACAAATAAAAATCGATATTTAAATTTAACCACAAGTACATTTACCGAGTTATAACATAACAAGAAACTTTCAACACAGCTCAACATTTGAATTTTATTTCCATGCTACATTAACAGATTCCTATGAACAATGCACAATTTAATATGGATGACAAAGCTAAATAATACAGATGTTCTGGGGGAAAAACAATTAATTTCAGCATTCTCAGCATGCACAGAATGTTAGTTTCAAATCATGGTCATCAATACCTTGGGAACAATTACAGATGTTGCCTTGATGTCTCACTATAGGACATTTTTTAGGGTATAGCTTCATAATTCAATTGGCAACTTGTTTTCTTTCAAAAAAAATTCCTTCAATTCAAAGTAGGGATTCAATCTCAGAGAAGGGAACACGAAAACAACTCTGATTATATAAATCAGAGTGCAATGAACACGTGGACTGACAGGAAGTGAGCAGATAGATCCAATAAATTCTACAGGGAGGTGGATAAAGAAGCAATTGAACGGAGAAGCTTTGGGGCCAACCAGTTGCTGCACAATAGTTGTATTTTTGTGTGCTTGTGTCAATATGAGCCAAATTTCAGATGGTAGCACTTCTGTATCAGGCAGACAATTGTGGATTAAAGGTGTTCAGAAGCACAAAATTCAAGGCCAGCACTTCTACTGCCGTACAGAGAGAGTGCTGCAGTAGGTACTGCACTCTTGGTACTACACCATCAGAATTGTCATCTTTCAGATGACATGTAAAAAAAAGTCCCATGCCATTATTTCAGAGGGTCCAGGGGAGTCAGTCCAGACGTCCCAGCCAATTTTTATCCCTCAAAGTAACACCACACAAACAGATTATATAGTCATGAGCACAATGCTGTGTAGGGAAACTTCTTGGGTGGAAAATAGCTGTGGAAATCCAACATTATAGTTAATGCCATAACTTAAAAGGTATTCAATTGGTTGCAAAATACTGAAATATTGGCAGTCACTCAAGCTGTTATGTAATTGTAATTTTTTTAAAATTGGGAGGAATAGACTGTTACAAAACGATTAATTTTTTTTACAAACCAGAAACAGTGCTGGTAAGAGTCATATAGAACCTAAGAATATAAAACTCTAGCAGGATAATCAGAACGCACAGGATCACAGAACCCCTACAGTGCAGACAGAGGCCATTTGGCACATTGAGTCTGCACCAACCCTGTGAAGAACATCCTACTCCCCCAGTCCCTGTAATCTGGTATTTACCACAGCTAACCCCACCTAACCTGAAAAACCATGGACACTATGGGGCTTTTAGCATGGTCAACCCATCTAACCTGCACATCAATGATTGTTATCATGGTCACCATGACGGAGACAAGTTTTCAATTCCAGATTTAATGACAGAATTTCAATTTCACGTGTTGCTATGGTGGGGGATATGCACTCACATCTCCAATGCATTAGCCGGGGCCTGTGGATTACTAGTTGGTGACATTACCTGTGTCCACACAGTCTGCCTTGGATTAAGAGTGAAACTAAGTCGACAGTTCTTTCAAAGGACTGCACAGTGATCCAAATGCCTACCATCTGTGCTTTTTGGTTTGAAGTATGTGTACTTATGAGAGAAAAAGAAAAACAAACCAAATACAAGCAGTCTCCAATCAATTTTTGAAAATTTTGAAAAGCTAATAATGTCATCCATGGTCAAATCTACAAAGTGGACACACTAGAACAAGAAAACACAGGGAAAGCATGAAGTTACCTTTTTTAGCGCCTTTGGAAGAGTGCCAAACTGGGGCTCTGCAGATCTATCCACAGAATTATTTATATCAGACGGTACAGACTCTGTTCTTCGAATTTTAGATGATACTAGAGAACAGAGGAAAAATGTGCATTTCTGGTTTCTCAAAGCAATGTACTGTCACATAACTCATTTCTGTAACAAATACAACTTGGGTCAAAACCCTAAACTGAGCTGAACTAAACTTCAGACCGTAACATGTTAGGGCAGAACAAAACCAGGAGCTCCTTCTGCTCTTGGTGCAAAACATCTAACAGCAAATCGCACCTTTGTTGAACAAGAGTGATGTAAAATTTAACAACACATTATTTGGGTGTAAGCTGAACCTTCAGTTATTTTCTTATTCCATTCCAAGCAAATTAAATGTGAAATTTAGCTTGCTTGCTTCAGAATGCAGCTTTTCTGCTGCCCAGGATTACAAGCATCTTTCGAAGAAAGTAGTAATATTCTATCATTACAAAATTTTGCGATAGAAATTGCATCACACACCACACATGGACACCTCACACACCATCCCCTTCAAACACACACACACACACAACACACACACACACCACCCCCCCCACCCCCCGATATGGCTGCAAACTGCTGCAGCAGGTTTGTATGCATGTAAAACAGTGCAGGTGTGAAAGGCAAAACAGAGATTTGTGAAAAGAGTCAAGTGGGCTTTTAAGAAACAAGGTAGCAAACAGGATAATACCAATAGGCAGAAGTAGGAAAAGAATCCGTAAATTCACATCAGAAATAAAAGTATGCGCACCCTGCAATAAACAGCTGGAGGACTCTAAAATTGATGGGGGAAATGAGGCTGTGAGGGGTATTAAAGGGTAGGATGAGGATCCCAACATCTATTTCCTGGAAACCGATATTAATGGACCATGCTAAGGGCAGCTTGATGGTGACTGAGAACAAGCGGCGATCTGTGGCATTCTAAATGTATGGAACTCACTGCCGGGGAAGGTAGTGGAAGCAGATACTATAGTGACTTTTAAAGGGTGTCTTGACAAATGCATGAATAGGATGGGAATAGAGGGATATGGTCCCCAGAAGGCTAGGAGATTTTAGTTGTGACAGGCATCATGTCGGTGCAGGCTTGGAGGGCCAAAGGGCCTGTTCCTGACCTGTAATTTTCTTTGTTCTTTAATTAAATTAGAGGGAGTAGAGGGAGACAGATTAATGCTGGTGGGGGAAGATAGGTGCACAGGTGACAGAGACATAGATAAGCTGGATCCCACCACCATCATTCAATACATCACGTAACACCCACTTTTAACCTCCCTTCTTAAATGACGATCTACAGCTTCATGTGACTTTTCCCGGTCAACTGGTGTCTAGCATTCAGAAATTAGCTAACTATATGACTAAAAATATATTTCAGGCGAAAGACTGTATATACTCTACATTACGAACTGAAATCTTACTTTGAGGAAATGATATCCGGCATGGAGGAGCTTCTTTTGTGCATTTGTTGTGGCACTTTAATCTAGAAGGAAAGCAAAATAAAGTACCAACACGCATTCAAATTTATTACAATTTGTTATTAATCCAATGTTGCCAATCTTATTTTTGTGATCTTCACTGACATATCAACAGCAATAACGGATAAGGTAATTACAATTAATATTTTATGAAAAACTTTTATGTCCTAACTATTAAGTGAAATGAAAGAAAAATGCGCTTTTTTAAAATTAAGAATAGCATTTATATTAAGGCTTTATTCTGCAACAGCTTATTCATGTACAGCCTTGTATTTTTTAGCCTTGTTTTACGGATATCTGATAAGTGGCTTTTATTAAGAGAAATGATCAGACTTTGGAAACATTATCATTTCCTATTAAGTCAGAGGAAGACACAATTCCTAAGAACCAATGAATCAGTCTTGGTTAAGCATCTTTTCAAAACATCCCCCACACTGAACACAAACATAAATTTATTGCAGCAACAGAGTTGATACAACCCATTTTAATAAGTCAGCTGAAGAAGTTGGAGAACTTGCCAGTGTCCAGAGGTGAACTCTCTGGTCTTCCGTCCAAAAGTTTCCTTATAATGCTTTGACAAAACCAAATAAAACAGCCTATTCTATATTGCAGGAGTGATTAAGATCCATATATGTGCTTTATTACATGTTTCATCAATGGGTATCAAGAGGATATTTAACAAAAAAGAGCTGCGCTCACATAACTTCATCCTGTCGTCATCTAAAGTTTCCCATGCGCACACACTCCACTTCAAAATTGGCAACACTGGATGAAAATCAACAGAAGCCACCTAATCCAATTTCCCCCTCCTTAGATGATCTGTTTATAAACTAAAACACAGACCAGGAATGCAACCTTTGGCTTTGTTAATCAGTATTTTAGACAGTGCATTTATTCAAATTACAATAATTATGTGGTATATTACAATTACAGTTGTTCCAATGACTCATATGACAAATTAACTGTTCCAGCAGAACTTACCGACAATGTTTGCACTTCACGCCAAACATCATATTTTTTTGACAAACTTGACAAGTCTTTGATAGCCAGGACTTTGTTGAAAACCTAAAGAAAAGTGTGCAACAGATTTTCTCAGCCTACAAGCAATGAAAAAGCTATATCTAAAAAGTGGAAGATTGATAAGAGACTCCGAAACTACACAGAATAAGAGTCAACAAAGTCAAGCTTTCCACCAGACACTACAAACAAAACAAACAAGTTCATTTTTAAGCTGATAAACTGCATGGAAGGGAGTGTTTTAAAGACATTCCTATTGATCTACATAACAATTAAAACTAGCAAAGTTAATTCTAAAAATATCATTTTCCATCTTTTGAAATGATTGCAAAAATTGAGAAAACTCACATTCCAGAAGAATTTAAACAATTTGTAAATCACATAGATCGGACAGTGTGAAAATATTTGAACACTGGCTCCTGAAAACAAGTCAACACTAACATTATCAAAGAAAATGAAAGTCGTCCTTTCGATAAATTATATAACACTTAAAATCATTCGCCTGCTTTCATAATTAGACATTTGCAACATTTTTTGAGATATGACAATGTAAACTTTTCGATTATAAAGCTTACAAACTACAGTCACACATTCGTAGGATCCCTACAGCGCAGAAAGAGGCCATTCAGCCTATCGAGTCTCCACAAACCCTCTGAAGAACATCTCACCGAGACCCAACGTCCACACCATCCCCAAAACCCCACGGGGGGGTTTACCATGGCCAACCCAACTAATTTGCACATCCATGGTCATTACAGGATAATTTTTAGCATGGCCAATCTACCTAATGTGCACATCTTTGGACATTCAATAAGAAATACAACCCAGATCCAACTAGATAAGATTCTACGAACACTATTTCCTAAGAGCTCAATAGCAGCAAAACAGCAAAAAACTGAGGACTGTACAGTTAAGCACACATTAAAACATTTCTTAATAAAGACAAAATTGCCAGAAAAGTCATTTTTAACATGTAGTCTTCCATTGGTAATTCACCCAAGTTTGGGTAAACAATGGGGAGGCGATGGCTGAGTGGTATTATCACTGGATTGTTAATCCAAAGACCCGGGTAACATTCTGGGGACCCAGGTTCAAATCCCGCCACTGCAGATGACGGAATTTTAATTCAATAAATAACCATGAATCCATTGTCAATAGTTGGAAAACTCCATCTGGTTCACTCGTCCTTTAGGGAAGGAAACTGCCATCCTCGCCTGGTCCAGACCCACAGCAATGTGGTTGACTCTTAACTGCCCTCTAGGCAATAAATGCTGCCTGGCCAGTGACGCCCTCATTGTAAATGAATTTAAAAAAAGATTTTCACCATCGTGGATAGTGTACCAACAACTCCTTTGAAAATGACTTAAACAAAATAAAAGGAGATCCGTTAAAATGCATGAATTTGTTGGGCCTAATGGCTTTCTCAACCTGAAGCATGATTTTCAGAACGCTTACAACAATTGCGTCAGACAGTGATATGATGGAGGATCCAACCTGTACTTCTCCACAAATTCAGTTCCTAATTTCAATCACTCTTTTATGGGCAACTATCAGGTAGATACCAGGCAAAACTCAACAACAGGAAGTGAGGGAACACTACAGAACTAATCTGCTGAAGCTAAAGTTATATTTCAATCATGCTCTCTAAATTTGCTGTTTACAGTAAGGTGATCCTACTTCGCCCTTGCTTTTTTATTCTAGCTCCTTCGGCTGCAGTGCAAGAAAAGGAAATAAATCCTATCTTAAAACATGTAAAGGCCAAGAGACACATGAAGTAGTGGCAGATTCAATTGCATCTCAATAAACATTTACAGACTGAAGAAAGAAGACACATTTTTCTGGTTTCTTGTTACTTACCTATGTGTAATGGAAAGCCCAAAATCCCTTTGCACCATCTGAGGAGATCCCCGTGGTACATGTAAAGTGTCTGCAATGGGAGAAGAGACTATATTTAAACTGACTGTCAAAAACAATTAAACCACTTTTAAAAGTAACCAAGGCAAAATTACTTAGGTTTAACAGGTCAATGCCCGCTTTAAGGCACATGCTAAATCATCCTGGATTGCCATAATGAGAAGAAGGTATTTATCTATTTTGTGTGTGCGACTCAAGTTACATTGAATGTAAGCATAAAATCTAAGTTTTGTGCCTTTGTAGCACCAAAGGCTTACATGACACATTTAACTGGAGGCTCTTATACCATATGGCGGAAGGTGGTTCTGGACAATCAGTGCACAAACAAATTTAGCTGCACAAAACCTGATTCTCCAATTAAAGAGAATAGTAGATAAGCTATCCATACAGACGTAAAACTGTTTATGTAAAACAACCTATTACATCAAGCAGTTTTAGTTGAAAACAGATAATGTGTGGCCTTGTAGGATCGTTCAGCAATGAACTGACCTGCAGTTCCCCGAATGACCGATTCTCATGTTTTGAGTTTTTTCATTATTTTCTTTAGATGGGAAAACAGGGCGGGAAAATTGTTTATAAAGAATGAAACAAATATAAAATCAATGTACCTTTAAATGTTCTCATACTCAAGCTAAGGTCTGATGCTCAGAGATAGTGGGAACTGCAGATGCTGGAGAATCCAAGATAACAAGGTGCAGAGCTGGATGAACACAGCAGGACAAGCAGCATTTTAGGAGCAGGAAGGCTGACGTTTCGGGCCTAGACCCTTCATCAGAAAAGGTCTGATGCTGCTTGGCCTGCTGTGTTCATCCAGCTCTACACCTTATTATCTCAGATTCTCCAGCATTGGCAGTTCCTACTATCTCTAAGTCAGCCATAACCATACTGCTGTGTTATTGGGAGAACTGGGAGCATTTAGGTTGGGGGAGGGGAGCGAGGTGAACTATGGAAGTAAGAATGGGTGAAAAAGACATTTATGATAAATTACTGAAGTACTTTCCACATGGCTAATAAAATCTAGGAAGCTTCAAAATCTAAACCAACAGCTAGTTTGAAGAGATTGATTACATTGCAAAAAAAAACCCAAAAAGGTTCACTTTATAAGAAATCAGCAAATGCAAACCTCATTAGATTACACCTTAGAGTTAGCCCTTTTAAGACTGAAAGCTGTTTGAAGCAGCTGTGGATAGAAAAGCCCAGAATATATATTTATAATGACGGCAAAACTGTTGATGTTCACCATCAGTGCTAAGCAAACTGATATAACATCCACACATATGGCATTAATCAAGGAATTCCAGAAATTTCCAGTCATATCCTGGTATTCAAAAAGAGAGTGTGATGTTGCAATTTTCACAAATGCAGTCAACATAGAAACTATAAACTTGTGAACTTCAACTTGCGCACTATTCTCACAGTTTGCATTGGCTAAATGAAGTACAACTGAGTTTTTGAAAACAGGATATCAACTCAATTACACTAAATAGCCTCGGATACAATAAACTTAGATTTTCAAATTGAGAGTCTCATTGCCTCATTTAAAAAATGAAAATTCAATTTTAAAATAATTTCTTCCAACCATCATATTTCAACTTCAATCAGAAATTTTATATTTCAACTTCTACCTTAATCTCATGTATATGCCCCCATCTCTATTTTGCTTCCTGTACAATATATTAAAAGGTGATAAATAGTCACTTTTTTTTTGCTCATGACAGTTCTTCAATCTTATTGGTTTATCTGCCTGTCTGCTGCTACTATCTCCAGATGGCACCTCAATCAAATTCACAAAATCACTATTTTAGATTCCGCTAAGTCATTTATCTTCTTGGTCATTGATTGATGCTGTATGCTATTAACCAAAAAGTCCAGACCACTTCATTTTGTTCTTATTGACAGCCTTTGCTGTCAGAATTGCTGAAATAGTTTGACTCAGTGCAGAACAGGAATATACCTGGGACCTATTGATCTAAATAGTTTAGAAGATGACAAAGGGCACAAAAAATGATTTACATTTGGATCGCCAGCAAGTAGAATTAAAAGATTATTACATTCCCCTAAGGTGCTAAACAACAAACTAAAATGTTCCAGATTGGGCTAGGTTGACGGATCTTGGTGACATTTGGTATCGATGCCTTTGGAATGGAGATGTAAAAATAATCAGTTCTACTTCCATGATCATTATCTAGTAACAGCTGCAAGTGTATATGAATTTTGGACAGGAAAAAACAAGGCTCAGCTCTAACACTGTAAAATGCCTGTTCATGTTTAATGCCAGACTTCACACATGGAGAATGGTCCCACCGGCAAGACACCAATGACATGGAACAGGAGACGAGCTGATGATAAAAGTGATAAAAGAGAAAATAAAAGGAAAAGGCGGGGGAGGGGGTGAAGGAGGAAACAAGGCATAAAGAAGGAAGGGAGAAAGATGAAGAATGGAAGAGAAAAATCAATAAATCAAAGCAACATATCAAATCAAAGTTGACAGGACAAGTTTGGCATAAATAAAGACCAGAATAATAAAAGATCAGTGATTATTCACATTCTTGTACTCTACTTTGCAGCTAGATCAATTATGTCACAGAAAAGCAAATATGACAAACCAAATTGTAACTTCTCCCGAGAGTCAGCCAGTTCTGGCTGCACAGGCTAGTGAGTGAGCCCTGTTAAAATCACAAACGTTACTACAAAAGTTCATTCGTTGCCAACTCCTTCTTCTGAAGAATAAATTATTTCTTTAAATATTGCAATGTCACAGTGTGTACAAGCAGAACACTAATGCATGCAAAGATATTAAATATAAATCCATGTAGGTGCTACTATATTTGAACTGCAACTGTGGCTCCTAATAGCAGATATTTTGCCTGAAGTGATATCTTGAACACAGTTATAGAGCAACTATCACCCCACGTTGTTGAAAAGATTTGTAGCTCAGGTTGTGGATGAGGTTGTAGACTTGTTGGCCGAGCAAGTGTTTGGCTGCAGACAGTTTGTCGCCCTGCTAGACAACTTCGTCAGTGTGCCTCCAGTGAAGTGCTGGTGTTCTGTCCCACTTGTTATTTATATGCCTCGGTTTGCTGGGTGGTTAGCATTATTTCCAGTTCTGTTTTTTAGTAGTTTGTATAATCGGGTCCAGTTCAATGTGTTTGTTGGAGTTCCGGTTGGAATACTTCACTTCATGTTTGGAGACAATAAACTTGGTTATTGTAGAATAACCATTGAGTAGGATTGGTAATTTGGGGATATAATGTGTGAATGTAAAAGCTAAACAGTGGTTAAAAGGGGTTATCGAACATGCACTTCCTTCACCAGTCAGTAATATAAAGACAAAGAGCAATTAAAATTCCACATAATGCTACAACTATTGAATTGACTTGGAAGCTAAACTGGGACTATATTTAAGTTCAATTATAGCACCAATGAATTTGAAGAATGCTTAAAACAAAATTAACTTTGAAGTGTAAAATTCTCAAAAGATATTACTCTGAATTATATGCAAGGAAGGCATGGTGTGGAAGAACAGGTTGCCTTGGTCACACACCACCTCACCAACCTCCGGATACAACGCATCATCCTCTGACACTTCCGCCATCTACAATCCGACCCCACCACCCAAGACATTTTTCCATCCCCACCCCTGTCTGCTTTCCGGAGAGACCACTCTCTCCGTGACTCCCTTGTTCGCTCCACACTGCCCTCCAACCCCACCACACCCGGCACCTTCCCCTGCAACCGCAGGAAATGCTACACTTGCCCCCACACCTCCTCCCTCACCCCTATCCCAGGCCCCAAGATGACTTTCCACATTAAGCAGAGGTTCACCTGCACATCTGCCAATGTGGTATACTGCATCCACTGTACCCGGTGTGGCTTCCTCCACATTGGGGAAACCAAGCGGAGGCTTGGGGATCGCTTTGCAGAACACCTCCGCTCGGTTCGCAATAAACAACTGCACCTCCCAGTCGCAAACCATTTCCACTCCCCCACCCATTCTTTAGATGACATGTCCATCATGGGCCTCCTGCAGTGCCACAATGATGCCACCCGAAGGTTGCAGGAACAGCAACTCATATTCCGCTTGGGAACCCTGCAGCCCAATGGTATCAATGTGGACTTCACCGGCTTCAAAATCTCCCCTTCCCCCACCGCATCCCAAAACCAGCCCAGTTCGTCCCCTCCCCCCACTGCACCACACAACCAGCCCAGCTCTTCCCCTCCAAACACTGCATCCCAAAACCAGTCCAACCTTTCTCTGCCTCCCTGACCTGTTCTTCCTCTCACCCATCCCTTCCTCCCACCCCAAGCCACACCTCCATCTCCTACCTACTAACCTCATCCCACCTCCTTGACCTGTCCATCTTCCCTGGACTGACCTATCCCCTCCCTACCTCCCCACCTATACTCTCCTCTCCACCTATCTTCTTTTCTCTCCATCTTTGGTCCGCCTCCCCCTCTCTCCCTATTTATTCCAGAACCCTCACCCCATCCCACTCTCTGATGAAGGGTCGAGGCCCGAAACGTCAGCTTTTGTGCTCCTGAGATGCTGCTGGGCTTGCTGTGTTCATCCAGCCTCACATTTTATTGCCTTGCTGCTGTTTGTTCCCAGGGGCAGTTTTGCAAATAAAGAGAGTTCAGGAAATACAGCTTCCAATTTATTTGAATTTAATAAAGTGTTTATTTGTGGAGGAAATCCAAAAAGAAAGCAATAAAAGGGGCCAGATTCGAAGATTAAACGTAACAATAACGTGAACAGCACTCAACATTTTAATTGGGTAAATTGTACAGCAAACTCTGAAGTCCACAGAGAAGCAAGCAAATACATAAATCTAGAATTTACTCTCAATCTGCTTACACTTTGTCTTTTTGCAAAAAGACAACACAGAAACAATTGAAATGGTGAGAACACTGGGTACTTGCCCACTGGTTCCACAACGCAGAAAACAGATTTTAAAATTTCAGGATTAAATAAATATGTAATGCAGCATTCAGTGATAATAATTGCCAAATAAGCTCAGTTCTCTGGCTTTATAAAGATGATTTTACAAGTATGGAATCTCAATCTGTTAAAAGGCAGCTCATATTGAGATTTGAGAGAAAAATAAAATCAAGTTTCTTTGTTTGGCTCCCATTGCTGTTAATCCCATATTTCCCAATCTTTTAGACTGAGCAAATCTCTGCTCTGAATATCACAAAAACTTTATTAGTGAGGTGAACAGCAAGAACCATTCCTTTGTCACCGGCTTCAAAATTCAGGCAAATGAATTAAACAACTCCAAAAGGTCCATATTGTCACTTCTAAGACCCACACAATCTCTACTGCGATTCCATGCAGTACAATCACCTTCCAGTGTACCAAAATAATCTTCAAATTCACAATCAACATTCTGCAAATAAACAATGGTATATTTGTCGAAGGCATTACCATCCTTCAATTGCACCTTCTTGGTCAACCTGTTCAGTGGAACTGTCTCCCTGTATTTCTCCTTGTTATGTTAGAGAATAGAGAGTCCACAGCACTGGCCTCTATCCCCACCCTTGTCTACGGAGGAATTATTGATGTGACATACTTTTAGTCCTTCTTCTTCCTTTGTTTTTATTCACTCAAAATGTGTGGGCACCATTGAGGCCTGCATTTATTAACTATTCCTCATGTCTTTGTGTAGGTGGCGGTGAGCTGCCTTCTTGAATCACTGCAGTCCAGGTGCTGTAGGTTGACCCACATGCTCTTAGGGAGGGAAGTTCCAGGATTTTGACCTAATAATAGTGAAGGAACAGTGATATGATTCCCAGTCAAGCTGGTGAGGGGCTTGCAGGGGAACTTTCATGTTGTAGTCTTCCCATGTACCGGTTAGCCTGGTCCTTCTGCGTGAAAGTTATGGGTTTGGAAGGAGCTGTTTCAGGAGCCGTGGTAAATCGCTACAGTGCATCTTGTAGGTGGTACACACTGTTGCTACTGTGCAGTGGTAGAGGGAGTAAATGTTTGTGGATATGGTGCTAATCAAGCGGGCTGCTTTGTCCTGGATGGAGTCAAGCTTTGAGTGTTGTAGGAGCTGCAACCGTCCATGCAAGTGGGGAGTATTCCATCACACTCCTGGTTTGTGCCTTGTTAGGGCAGGGGAGTCTGGAAGTGAGTAATTCATCGGGGTATTCCTAGCCTTTGACTTGGTCTTGTAGCCACTGCATTTATATGGTAAGTCCAATTGAGTTTCTGAACAACAGTAAATGTCAGGATGTTGAAAGTGGGATATTCACTGATGGCAACACTATTGCATGTCAAAAGGATGGTGTTTAGATTGTCTCTAATAACAGACAGTCAATGCTTAGCAATTGTGTGGTGTGAATGTAACTTGCACTTGTCAGCCAGCCTGGATATTGTCCAGGTCTTGTTACATTTGAACATGGACTGCTTCAGTACCTCAAGAGTCGTGAATGGTGCTGATCATGTGCATTCTATCATTGGTGAACATTTCTACTTCTGACCTTACAATAGAGGGACGGTCATTGATAAAATCAGCTGAAGATGGTTGAGCCTATATGACTACCTTGGGAACACTTGTAGAGATGCCCTGGAGGTGAGGTGACAGATCATTAACAACCACAACCATCTTCTGATGTGCCAGGTAGATTCCTACCAGCAGCGAGCTTTCCCATTTACTCTAGTTTGGTTAGGAGCTCATTGATGCCACATTCTGTCAATCTCAGCTTTAACGTCAAAAGCAGTCACTCTCACCTCACCGCTGGAGTTCAGCTCTTTGGTCCAGCCAAAGAGGGTTTACGTTTAGGATGCCATATATTTTTATAAAGAAACAGCTAACTGCACATTCAGTTAATTGTGACTATACACTGGTCACACAGTTCTCAGCATGTTCAAGAGAAAGAGTGAACAGGCATTCCTTGCTATTGCAGTTACGGAAAGATGCATGGCATAAAAGGTGAGAATTAAATTAATTATGTTTCCAAAAAAAGTCAAGAACAAACAGGGAGCATGCATTAAAACAGCAACAACATTTAACACATTTAAAATCATTAGAGTGAAACATTTGCACATTGATTAGCCGTCTATTCAGCCCATTCACTTAGAAAAATCATGCAAAATTGAAAACCAAGCATGCCATGCATGATTATGCCACATAGACACCATGTAATCTAGTGACAAATGCAAAAACACCCAAACACATTGCATGCGCCAGAGCCATGTTAATGTTAAAATACCAACTTTTAGGAGAACTGTGGTCATCAGACGGACAAGGCGTTGTGGGAAGGCAGTGAGAACTTCCAATAGATTGAGGAAAGAAAGGCCTGCATGGCATTAGAGGGGATCGGGTAGCAATATCATCGCAGCTGCTGCCACTGCCATTGATGTTCAGATTGAGAAAAAACCTGTTTTTCTTACCGAACCTAGAAAGAAAAGTTGAACAACAGTTACACTGACTAATAGTAATAATAATAAAATTAAATCAATACTGTATAATCAAAAATTGTGAAGCAAGTGATAAATTGTATTCAACCGAAATAAAAATATCATTACAATCGATTCATAATGGTTATAATGATTGATTTAATACTAAATCTTATCAATAGTGGATTTTGAGACAGAAAACTTTGCTTCATGTTCACAATGGCACAGGAGGTGGCCCTTCAGCTCCGAGTACAAGGATCTGGTCAATCTCTTTTTTATGTTCAATATCATTCCAATAGCTCTGCAAGTTTAGTTCTCAGATGTCTATCCGATGTCCTTTGGAAACCAACAATCATACCTCTCTGTACCATTCATGTATATCTGAGCTCCAGGCTATTGCCACTGGCTACATTCAGCACCATTCCTCATATCCTCGTAAATCTCAGACCTTTATCTCCCTACCTGTGCACCATCAGCTGAATTGAATTCAGATGAATTTCATATGAATTCTGCTGGTGCCACTTTGGAGTGCATGCTACCAGAGACAAAAGCATTTCTAAATCCAACTCTTTAGCTCAGCATAACAAAGTATGAAGCTGGATAAACACAGCCGGCCAAGCAGCATCTTAGGAGCACAAAAGCTGACGTTTCGGGCCAAGATCCTTCATCAGAGAGGATGGGCTCCTAAGATGCTGCTTGGCCTGCTGTGTTCATCCAGCTTCACACTTTGTTATCTCTGATTCTCCAGCAGTTCCCATTATCTCTTTAGCTCAGCATGGTCCCTTCGCCTTCCTTCACGGTCAGGTCTGTGGTCCTAAGCCTGTCCCTATCTAGCTCTGCTTCTCGACTGAAATGCGGTTTTAAAAGAAAATATTAGTTAGCTCTGATGGTTGGCACTTTTCAATGGTCAACTTCATTGTTCACTCATTTTTTAAGCCATTGAATCATTGCTTTGGAATTTTGTTTCTCAAATTCACATTCACTATTCTTCCAAATCTTATTTTCAAATTAAATTTGCTAACTAGTCCCAAGGGAAAGATAAGTGGAAATGTGGCCTTCCATGTGGAAAGGTTAGACATAATCTTGTTCACGTAGATCAGACCTCCCGTCAACCTCAACGTAAAACAACCTCTGCTACTTCTTCAAGCTAACTTTGTAGCTGAATTGCCCCATCTCTGGGGCCATTCTGGTAAACTTCGTCAACACAATAATGAGGGTCTTCAAATACTTCCTGGGTGTGGAGACCTGTACAGGACATAATAGTATAGTTGTGACCAAAACAGAACTTAATTTCCATGTGTTTGAGATCGATATCTCGAATTATCTGAAGGCTGAGCTCTTAAGTGCTTTGATAGCTGCTCTCTCCTTATGTTTGGCAGTCTTCAAAGATCAGTGCATATGAACCCCCGGAAACCTCTACACCTGACTATTCTTTAGAACAGAGGCATCAAACTATAAAAGAATATAAGAAATAGTAGGAGTAGGCCACCTGGCCCCTCGAGTCCATCCGCCACTCAATAAGATCATAGCTGATCTTTTCATGAACTCAGCCCCACTTACCTGCCCACTCACCATAACTCTCAATTCCTTTACTGTTCCAAAATCTGTCTTTGCTCACTAGTCCCAAGGGAAAGTTAAGTTGAAATGTGGCCTTCCACGTGAAAGCATTCAATGAGATAGCCTCAACTGCTTCAATAGGCAGGAAATTCCACATAATCATAACTTTTTGGGTGGAAAAGTTCCTCCTCAACTCAGTCTTAATCTGCTCTCTCTTTATTTTGAGGCTCTGCCCCTTAGTTCTAATTTCGCCTGCCAGTGGAAACAGCCTCCCTGCTTCTATTCCCTTCATTATTTTATGTGTTTCTATAACATCTCCCCCTCCTCATTCTTCTAAATTCTAATGAGTATAGTACCAGTCTACTCAATCTCTCCACATAAGCGAACCCCCTTAACTCTGGAATTAACCTAGGGAACATCCACTGCACCCCCTCCAGTGCCAGTACATCCTTTCTCAAGTAAGGACACCAGAACTGTACACTGTACTCCAGGTGTGGCCTCACCAGAACCCTATCTAGCTGCAGCATAACTTCCCTGTTTAAAAAACGCCATCCCTCTAACAATGAAGGACAATATGCCTCTAAGATAATAAAGTGTGAAGCTGGATGAATACAGCAGACCAAGCAGCATCTCAGGAGCACAAAAGCTGATGTTTCGGGCCTAGACCCTTCATCAGAGAGGGGGATGGGGTGAGGGTTCTGGAATAAACAGGGAGAGAGTGGGAGGCGGACCGAAGATGGAGAGAAAAGAAGATAGGTGGAGAGGACAGTATAGGTGGGGAGGTAGGGAGGGGATAGGTCAGTCCAGGGAAGACGAACAGGTCAAGGAGGTGGGATGAGGTTAGTAGGTAGGAAATGGGGGTGCGTCTTGAGGTGGGAGGAAGGGATGGGTGAGAGGAAGAACAGGTTAGGGAGGCAGAGACAGGCTGGGCTGGTTTTGGGATGCAGTGGGGGGAGGGGATGAGCTGGGCTGGTTGTGTGATGCAGTGAGGAGAGGGGACGAGCCCAGTTTGTCCCCTCCCCCCACTGCATCACACAACCAGCACAGCTCATCCCCTCCCCCCCACAGCATCCCAAAACCAGCCCAGCCTGTCTCTGCCTCCCTAACCTGTTCTTCCTCTCACCCATCCCTTCCTCCCACCTCAAGACGCACCTCCATTTCCTACCTACTAACCTCATCCCACCTCCTTGACCTGTTCGTCTTCCCTGGACTGACCTATCCCCTCCCTACCTCCCCACCTATACTGTCCTCTCCACCTATCTTCTTTTCTCTCCATCTTCGGTCTGCCTCCCCCTCTCTCCCTGTTTATTCCAGAACCCTCATCCCATCCCCCTCTCTGATGAAGGGTCTAGGACCAAAACATCAGCTTTTATGCTCCTGAGATGCTGCTTGGTCTGCTGTGTTCATCCAGCTTCACACTTTATTATCTTGGATTCTCCAGCATCTGCAGTTCCCATTATCTCTGAGACAATATGACTCCATCTTTGGCTACCAAAAGCATCACCTCACTTCTCTGCATTAAATTCCACCTGGCACTCACCCATCTGTTCTGGTGGCCTATGTCCTGTTGCACTCTATTAGCCTCATCTTCACCATTTGACATTTTGAGGAGAGGTTGAATTGGTTGGGATTTTATTCACTAGATTCAGATGAATGCTGGGAGATCTCAGAAACCCAAAAAATTCTAACAGGACTAAACAGGGTGGATGCAGGAAGGGTGTGCCCAGTGACAGGGAGTCCAGAACTAGGGTCACAAACTAAGGATACAGGAAGGGCCATTTAGGACCGAAATCGAGAAAAACGTCTTCACCCCGAGAATGATGAGCTTGTGCAATACACAGAAATTAGTCAAGGCCAAAACATTGATTTCAAGAATGAGTATGATGATATGGCATTTAGGGCAAAAGGACTCAAAGGATACGGGGTGGGAAAGTGGGAACTGGTCTTGAATTGAATGACCAGCCATGATTATAATTAATGGCAGAGTAGGCTTGAGGGGACAGGGAGAGAGAAAGAAAGAGGCACAGAAAATGAACTAACTGCAAACGAATAAGGAATATTGAGCTTAAGGCTGCAAATGGTCAGGAGCTACTGTACGGGAGGAGGGAAAATGTAGAGGAAATCTATTTTAATTAATGACATGTGTCAATTCTTAAATTTAAATCTGAGATTAAAATCGGAGATCACTTTGACCATAATACATAGGAGAAGAAATTAGGCCATTCAGCCCATCGAGTCTGCTCCACCATTTCCTCAAATGTTTCTCAAACCCATTCTCCAGCTTTCTCCCTGTAACCCTTGATCCCTTTGATAATCAAGAACTTATCCATTTCCATCCTAAATATACTCAATGACCTGGCCTCCACAGCCTTCTGCGACAGTGAATTCCACAGATTCGCCAATCTCTAGCTAAAGAGGTTTCTCCTTATCTCCATTCTAAAAAGGTCTACCCTTAAATCTAAGTCTGTGCCCTCGTGTCCTAGTCTCTCCTACCAATGGGAATATCGTCCCTATATGCATTGTGAATTGCATTAACTACCTGATGAAAATATTCCAGCCTCACAAATTGTGATACAAAAATATTAGTTGGTAGGTTTGTTTTTGGTAATGGTTGTGTATAGAAGGATAGGTCAGTTATGTTGGGGCGCAGGGGGAGGAAGAACCTTTTGATGCTAACTTACACTTGTTGCTTTCTACCAAATTAAATACCATGGCATCAAAAAAATGTAATGTTTTCATTGGAAACTGCGGCTTTACATTTAATAGATAGGTGATAATTAATTAGTCATGAATTATTCCAATTCTGCTTCTGCCGGAATCCAAATATCCCCTACCACCTGCATTTGGATGGATGTCATCATTGCATCACTTAAATAAAGGAGTTAGTGAGAATATAAAAATTGGCCCTCTTCTCCCAGTCTGAAGAAAAATGATTTATCATGGTACTGTTTTCTGCCCTCAAGTTAATTTATCCAACCTGGGACTGACTCTCCAATTACATGAGACCAAAACCCAAGACAGGGGTGCACATCTCAGCCCAATAACTTGGGCCTGCTCAGCTGTGCTCAGGTCCAAAGCTGGGAAATGGGCCAAGAGGGATGCAAGGCTCTATGATTTCTGGTTCTAGCCCTGTACGAATTCAAGTTTGTTAAACAGCCCCTTAAATGATACTTTATCAAATGCTTTAAAATCTATATTGACAACATCTATTGTATTTCCTTAAATCAACCCTCTGTTACTAACTTATTCAATTTCATTGAAGTAAGACATAAAATATAATCAATTTAAAACATATTTAATTAACTCCATTCTCTCCAATGGCTGTCAATTTTATCTTAACTATTGATTCAACTATTGTTAAATTGACTAGCATGTACTAAGAATGTTTTTAATACTCTTTCTTGAGCAGGTTAACATTTGCCACCCTCTAATTCCTCTGGCATCTCTCCTGTATGTGAAGATTACAGTAAACCTATCATGTTCTGCAAATCACTTCCCTTAGCTACCTGAACTGCGAGCTATCCAGACTAGATAACATACACTCTTAAGAATAGCTAATCTTTCCAGCACATCCTGCCTCTCAATTTTCACATCTTCTGATACTTTGTGTCAGAATCCCATTCCTTTACAGATCCTGACACCATACTGACTGAGTACTCTATCCTTGCCTTGTCCTTAAGCATACAACACCCTTGCCCTGATCCTAATAGCATTATCCTGGAACAGCCTCACATTTCATTATCTTGGAACCCCCCTTTCCCTATTTATTCCAGAACCCTCACCCCATCCCCCTCCCTGATGAAGGGTCTAGGCCCGAAACGTCAACTTTTGTGCTCCTGAGATGCTGCTGGGCCTGCTGTGTTCATCCAGCCTCACATTTCATTATCTTGGATTCTCCAGCACCTGCAGTTCCCATTATCCCTAATAGGGTCCATTGTGCTTCCTACTACCTACTTACTGCTTACATTAAGATGAGATTTTTGGGTTACATTTTAACCACCGTTCAATACTCACATCCCCTCATCACTTTCCGTCTCGAATTGTTGCACTTGGACAGATTCTCCTTTCAAGAATTCACGATATAAATCAAACGTCTTTTTATTTTCATACTTTCTCTCTCCCCCATCAGCCAAGGAGCCCCTAAATTTGGCTTCTGTAATAACGTAGCTAGTCTGTTTTTGAAGCAGCTCCTTCATGAAGGGGCATGCATTGTTTCATTAGATTTTATCAGCATTCAGTACTATTTTAACCTGGTTGTTAGCCATTTTTTGTATCTGAAAATTCAGCCTTTGTCCCTCAACTAACTCCCAAAGTTATTTTCAACACTCCCATTCATGAATGGAAACAATTTACTGGGGACAGTTCCTCTTAAAGACCAGTGATTTAGCTGACAAACAGGCTGATGTTAAATCAGCATTACTGCTCAAAACTTTGAAGCAATAAGAGATGCTTGGCTTTGGTTAAAAGATAATAAATAAATCTAAAAAACTTCCACCAAAACTATTACAACTAATTACTGACATGCCATCATTTATTGCTTCATTCTTGATAAACACAAGGCAGAATAATATTTACCAAATATATATCTACATATAAAACTGTTTTCTGAACAAATTCATATAATACTCTGAATATTTATAACTGTTAAAATCTTTGTTTTGTAGCGGAACAAAGCTTTCAATTTTGCACATGCTTGGAAAACCCTATCAATACCCAATAGATATTTACATACTGACACTTTATGGGGAAACTGCATGATTTTGTAATGGCTTACAACAGACACTGTGCACAGTAGGTTCAAGTCAAAAGCCTTGAGAATGTTATTGTTAAGAAAATCATGGCTTTTGTTTTGGGGACAGTTATTGCCCCCACCGGGAACCCTTGCATGGTGATAAGGATAACCATTCAATCACATCCTTGGCTACAACAAATGGCACATACAATCCAAATAAAAATCAAAAAAACTTTGCTTTGTTGGCAAAGTTAAAAAAAAGTAGAAAGCTAAAATCAACTGCAGAACCGGATAGTCTTAATTCTGGATTTTAGATGTTGCTATTAAAAATATGGTTTATCACAAAGAGACAACAATGAAGGCATGAATTTCTATTGTACCCACCAAATCACTCCCCAAGTGGACTTGAAATAAATTTGCATTGCCAGCGAACAATAAATAGTTTTGATGCTTTACAAGTTCTTACACAAGAGTTTCAGCTGGATTGCTATACAGCTCTGTAGGAAGCAGGGTACAACAGCTTTCAGCTCTACTTTGTGGTGGAGCACAACATATACTCTGCAAATTCCTGAAAAAGAATTCACCTGAAATCATTCTGCATAAACTGATCAATTTGGCTGACATTTCAAGATTACAAACTTGCCATGTTTCCTCCCCCAATGTCAAGTATTTCACACTACCAGCTGGCACTCAACTAAACAAATTCTCCTCACTTCTCCATGCTACTCTGCAAATGAACAGTAGAGGGTAAGTTTGAGCAATGACAGTCCTGCTTTCAAAAGGCAATTTAAACTCTTATGGTCAAGGGGAGGATAAAGAAGCATCACATCGGAATAAACTTATGAATGTCAAATGAGTAATTTTTAAACATCAACTAAATAATACATTAATCTGACTCACTCCATTCCTTAAATAAATTAAATCGATAAATAGAAATTAGAGTGTTAAACAGAATGTGGGGGCGGGTGGAGGAAGGGAGGAAAGACAGCGAATAGTGTCGGGAAAAGAAAAGATGGGCACTGTCACACTCAGTAATCCAACAATTGTGCTTCCTCTGGATTTAACATGCACAAATTTGCACACTAACACTTGCGGCCAATAGTGTCAAGTTGTAATGAGGAATGTTAAAATTTGGTCACAGGTCAGAAAATTTAAAAGTCCTGAAACAAACCGCATCCATTCATCATCAAGATAAAGCTAGTACACATCAATTATCAGAATAATCTTTACAGCTTGCAAAGTGCAGCAAAATCATCTGAATTAAACAGCTCCAGAATGCCAAAAATGAAATTTCATATTTTGTTGAAGCTTCCAGTACAGGTATGGCAATGCAAACCCAGCTGACAATCTTGAGATTATCAATTGGACTTGTAGTGTATGGCATGCTTCTGTGCAATGAAAGTTACATATATTAATAGACAGGACCTTGTTCATTGAAGGCAGGAAGAACATGGAACAGGTACAATGCATATACATCTCAACAAAATAAGTGACAGTCATTCACTAGCTCATTTCTCATGGCAACACATCTGCTTTAAAATTTAAGCAAAGCCTGGCGCGTTAACTGACAATCAGCATTAATAGGTGTATTCTTCATGACAACCCTTCTACCAATTAGAATCTACTTGCCAACGAATCACCACCCTATTCTCATCCAGTACAAATATGGGGGTTTTCTCCATGAATTGGTGCTCTTGTGAATTACCCAGATGATTGCCAGACAAAAAGTTTCACTTTTTTTTCCCATCAAGAGACAAATTATTTGGAAACAGCTTTACTTGAAAAGGCACAGCAACATTTTGCAGATATATTAATCCATGTGATTAATGCATATGAATAAGTCTTACTTACTTAATTGTTGGTACTTCATCTATTCTATTGCCCAGTTGTGATTCATGAGATTTACTCCTGGTGAGTCCAGAGAAACCAGGAAAAAGCTGAATAAGTTTCCTAGAAGGTGGCGGTGGAGTTCGGGGTGGCTTAAATCGATGTTTCTTCTTTGAGGGAGGAGTGGCTGGTGGCGTAATTGTGATAGTTTGAGGCCCTGATGTTCGCCGACCCGGTCTAGGAGACTGTGAAAAGGGGTCTACTAAATTGTCTGAGCGATTTGGCAAGCATATAGATTCCGACGTTGGAATAACAGAAACTGATATTGAACGTGGAGGAGAGGGTATTAGTCTGGGGACAGGGGAAGGACTGTGCGGCTGTCTTGAACCAACAGGACACCACAGTTCTGAAGGAGGTGCAGTACTGCTTTCTCGTCTTGTCTCCCCTGATGAAGAAGTCCAAAGAACAGTGTCATCTTGTAGCTCACCGCCTATTTAAAAAGGAATACAAAATAATGATTAAAAGTTCAATAACATAGTAATATTTTGCTTTTAAAATTCTTCAACAATTTAGTGAATTTCTGGTGATAAACTTTTCAAACAGAATAATGGCTCAATGATAAACAATGAAGTAACATGGCGAACAGATTAACAATTAATAAAAAATTAAATGACAGTTATCACTTGTGTTCTATCCAGGTTTAAAGATTACATTAATTTTACCACAATGTACATGACCTTTGACAGATTTGTCATGCTTTAGCAAAATAAGAGGAAACAAAAATGGAGACAGAGACAGAGAGACAGAATAAAGCAACCAAGATGCAATGCAGTTGCCAGGAAGTGGAAGGAAATCAGCATATAGGTCATTAAGTGGTTACAAATTAATTGGCACAGACATAATGAACAGAATGACCAGTTTTAATATTTTGAACATTCCAAGATTCTGTACCCCTTTATAGAACCCCAACAGGTCAACTACTAAAACGAAAATTACAGATATCCAAGGCAGAAGGAACAACACATACAGGCTATGATCTTAGGCATGAAAGAAATAAGTAAAATTAAATGCTATTATTGACAATGCCAGCCACATTTTAGAAAAAACAACCATTCATGGGATGTGGGCAAACCTGCTAACTCACTGTCTATTTGCAATCTTTAACAACCCTGAGAAAAGTGGTGGTGGGCTGCATTTCTGTTCCACCGTAGTCCTGACAGTGTAGATATACCCACAATGCTGTTAGGGAAGGAATTCCAGGATTTTGACCCAGCAATATCAAAGGAATGATGATATAGTCCCAAGTCAGAACAGTGTGTGGCTTAGATAGGAATTTGCAATTTAAAGGTGCTTCCATAGATTTTCTGCTATGTCCTTTCAGGTGGACATGGTCACAGATTCGGAAGTGCTTTCAGAGAAATCTGCAATGCATCTTATAGATGGTACAGACAGCTGACGCTGTGCTTCAATGGGTAAAAGAGTTAATGTGGAAAGGGGGCAGACATGGTGCCAATCAAGTGGACTGTTTGTCACGGATGATGTTGAGCTCCAAGTGTTGTTGGAAGTGAATCCATCCAGGCAAATAGAGTGGTTTCTATCACAATCCTGACCTGTGCCTTGCAGATAGCAAACAGGCTTTGGGAAATCAGGAGGCAAGTTATTCACCACAGACTCCCTAACCTTTGATCACTTCTTGTAACCACAGTGTTTATATGTCTGGTGCAGTTCGATTTCTGGTCAACAGTACCAAAGATATCAATAGTGAGACTTTGGTGATGGTGATGCCATTGAAAGTCAAAGGAAGATGTCCTACTGGAGATGGTCATTCCCTGGCATCTGTGAGACACACCTGTTTCTGGTCACTTATCAGCCCAATCATGAACACTGTCCAGATCTTGCTGCATGTTCATATAGGTGGCTTCAGTGCCCAAGATGTAACAAATGTTGCTGAACAGCATGTTCACAAATTTCATAATTAGCAACAAAATCAAATGGAAGACGATTCAGATCTACTCAAGCAGATTAAAAAAAAGGATACAGATTCCTCACTGGAGTTAAAATCTATGAAGTTGGAATATTTTAAGTAATTTAATCTGAATACAGTACTCAAATAGGGCACAACAATTTTAGTTGTTCAATTGCAAGTTCTGAGTTGGACTCATAAAAGGTGTATCAAATAATTCAACCGATGCTAGTTTGTCAAAAAAATTCTTATTTTTTGTGAAGTAGCCAACTCTGCAAAATATTTTACACAAAATATGCGGAATCTCCCATCCTTCCCCTTGCGGTGCCAATTTTCCATCAAAGTAGAGCAAACATACAGCAGTAGAGGCCTTCCAAAAACTTGCAATCTAGTCCACCAGTATGCAATTAAATCAAATAGGAAATGTCAGCACTAGTGTTTTCGGAATTACAGACAAATCCAACAATCATAGACCAGAACTTGCCAGTGGCAGCAAGCCAAAAGCAACCTGGACCAGGACCTTGTGATAAATTTGTTATTGCAAAAATTGGTCATTGCATAACTGCTAGCTAAACCAGCAGCTTTTAAAGATATTCTGGACCTCTCTAGCTGGACCAGCATGAAGTGCCCATCCTAGTTGCCTTGAGAAGGTTATCATGAGCTGCCTTCGTAAGCCACTGCAGTCCATTCGGTGTAGGGAAACAATGTTTTCTGCAAGGTATCTTGATTCAGAGCCACTGAAGAAATGGTGATACCATTTCAAGTCAGGATGGTGAGCAGCTTGAAGGGGAACATGCAAGTGGTGTGTTCCAGTGTATTCACTACCCTTGCCCTTCTAAGACAGTAGCGATTGGAAGTTTGGAAGGTGCTAAGGAAGCTTAGTGAATTTCTGCAGTGCCTCTTATACATGATACACAATGTTCCTACTATGTGTTCGTGGAGGGGGTGAATGCTTCTGCTGCAAATCAAACAGGCTGAGGAACATCGTGGTTTGAACGTTGTTGGAGCTGCACTCATCCAAACAACTGGAGAGCATACCTTCACATTCCTGACTTGCTCCAAAGATTTATTTTACCCCTCCAAAAGGGGAATTTTTTTTTTTTTAAAAACAAGTTCTTTCCTCCCAGCCTTCACCTCCATACTTTAAATCATTTCAACTCATGCAACCTAATGCCCTCGTCCCAACTCTATGGGCCTTTATATGATAGAATAGTAATTTATTGTCACTTGTATTTTTCCAAAAAAGAAGTGAAAAGTGTTTAAATTGCTATGTTCCAGCACCTATACTAATAACATAAATTATATTTAAAAATTAAGACAAAGTACTCCCACTTGCCACTTTTCCCTCCTCACCTACAATATCAATTCACCGAGCACTGACTTGTTCTTATGTACACAGTGTTTTATTAAAAAAACTATTTCTTGAATTTTTATATGACAAACTATACTCTATTGGGAAAAATCACTCATTCAAAAAAGAACATTTTGGCATATAACACTACTTGTCTTGTCAAGTTGGCTCCACAAAAATCGACATTTTAAAATCCATTTTCAGAGGTGGAAACTGGACATTTAAGTAGACAGCTGCCTCCAAATACCATGCGCACACCAACTATGGCTGGCCCACCCACCATGGAAATGGGAAATGCCGAGTTTGGAATTCCCAACCTATTCGAAGTGTTGCACCAGAGCTGAGATACTCTCAGTCATAGTAAAAATCACGGCCGTGACTTGTAGCACCTTTAGTTTTCTGGCATAAAGTACCACCATGAGTATTTACCTGGGAAAATTAGTAAGCTACTTCCAACAGTATCAGAAGTCACAGCAACAATAAAATATATTCTTTAATTTTAAATAAAATACATTCAGAACCTTAAAAAATTAATTTGGAATCTTAAAATGAGGAGAACCTCGGAACATGCATTACTCATTTTTATGTAACCCATCCATAAACAAATGGTATTCAGTAACCTCCCAAAGTTTAAGGTATTATGAAAAGCTCTCAGACTACACCAACTACATCATTGTAAGAACTAGACAGGAACAATCACCTGAATCATTTATGTTTCTTAAGCAGGAGAGGGCAGCATTTAGCCGACAGCATTCCTCACGGTTGGCTCCATACCTCTTCATGGCTTCACAGACCTTTGTATCGGACATGTTCAACAAAATGTCTAGCGTTAAATCACCTGGAACTTCCTGAAGACAACAATGCAAACATTAAAAATGGAACTCACAGTATTTCAATTTATATGACAGTAGCACTTAATGGGAATCATCTGCATTTATGCTGTCTCTCTCATGTTAAATTGTTCAAATGTGACACAGCATTGGAATATTTGTACCTTAAATCATTGACCAATAAACAGCAATAATTATCTCAGATATTTAGATCAGTTTTCCCCATGTAGGAAATGGTCAAAACAGCCAAATCAAACTGTAATCAATAAAGCAATAAAGAGCTTTGAAACCAGCTACCGCATTGATACATGCGCCAAGGCTGAAAAATGCAGTAATTCATTTGAATCACATGGCTTATTACAGATGTTTAAAAGGAGGGGATTGCAGGAAGTAGATTTCCATGTCAAACTGCAACATGAAACCTAACATTTCAGGGTCAGGAGCAGTACTGCTAAACACCAGATGAAGTGAACAATCTAAAAGTGACAGCAGTCTAGAGAAAGAAAACTGTTCAGTGACCTCATTCTACGTGATCCACCAGCTAACAGGCATTTTGCAGCCCACTGTTGTTAAGGCTTATGCTGGTGCAAAAGATTTTGGGAGCTATAAAATGCAGCAGATAATACAGTTACAATTATAATGAACCCTTATAAAGGCATGTAAAGATTGCTTGCAAGTAGTTGAATCTAATATTTCCACATACCAAACATCTCAATGTCCATGCATAGGTTTTAGATAAATTCTGCAGGTTTTCCTGGTTTCTCAGAACTGGTATGGCCTGCCTTGTGTGTGTGATTAAGACAAAGTAGATCTCAGGATCATCTCCTTGATTCTGCCGAGTCAACGGACGCTACACTTCTGCTCCCCAAGGACTGATTAAAGTGAAAGAACCCATTCTCCCCACCTCTGGGGGTGTAAATTGACAATCCACAGACAGCAACTTTAATTACCAACATAGTCTACTGACATTGGACTGTTCTTTCAAAACGTTCCTTCACTGTGTGAGGCTCATTCCTCGATTTGAGTATGCACACTGTGATGATTCAGTTTTTAAATAAAGCATTCTTCATGCTACAGACCAGTATTCTGTGAGAACAGAACATAGGAAGCACTCAATTCCACAAGTACTGTTACAAATAGTTGTTCCAAAATAGTAAAGTTGTGCAATTCTGCCTAGAAACAGAGACATATTTAGTGAGGCTGGGCTTGTTACAAGATTTTCAGTATGTTACTCAGGGTGGCTTCAGGGTCTCTGAGTATGGATTCAAAAAGGAGATAGGACATGAGACAAATGTGGAGAAAGACAGAGCACGAGAGAGTGCCAGAGAAAGATGGACAAAAGAACAACCTCTTGGGAGCTGTGGGGATTCAGAAGAAGCCAAAATCGACCTTTAACTTTCAGTCCAGCTAAGAGCAGGAGATTGAAAAGCACACAAGTGGTATTTGCTTGAGGTAACACAGCAAAATCATGGAATGGCCCAGAGGTAATAAGGTGTAGAGCTGGATGAACACAGCAGGCCAAATAGCATCAGAGGAGCAGGAAGGCTGACGTTTCGGGCCTAGACCCTTCTTCAGAAATAGGCCTGAAACGTCAGCCTTTCTGCTCCTCGGATGCTGCTTGGCCTGCTGTGTTCACCCAGCTCTACATCTTGTTGTCTCAGATCCTCTAGCATCGGCAGTCCCTACTATCTCTGAAACAATTTTAAGGCCCAGGAGGTAGTTCTGGCTCAGGGCAGCTAGCCTTCAGCCAAAGACTGGAGTTGTGCTTGTAAAATGTGTACCGGACTGCTGTTTCCAGAGTTCAGTGCTCAGGACAGTATAGACCCAGAAAAGGATAGCAGCAATCATTGTGACAGTTCATGATGGAGCAGCACATGAGAAAGTTTTAAGATCCGATCAGCGAAAGTGAAGAATTAAAATCCTTAATGAAGTATTGAGATTTGATGATCAGTCATTAATATCTGTGAGAATTGCTGAGAAATATGGGATGTGTCTTGAACATGTCTGTTATTAGATATGCACGTTCCAATGATGTCACCCACATTTACCATATGTTAATTCTGGGCTTTATAGTATAAGGTTTTCGATATTCTGTCAATTATGTCCATGTTCTAGTGATGTGTTGCAAAGTTTGTTGTTGTTTGTTCAAATCAATGCAATCTTGTAGTTTTATTTTGTTAAAAGTCCCCTAGATCTGACACGTATTTTTGCTTTTAAAAATGGTCCCAGGTACCTACGTAGATCATAACTTAAATTTTGAGTCTGGTTCATGGTTGTAACAAAATACACAGCCCACTTTGTACATCACAATGTGTGGAAATTGGCCACATTACATTTGTTAACTTCTACAAAGCACAAGTCAATTCCATGCATAACAGAAGTATTATTCCTGCTCCAGCAATAAAACCCAAAATCTAAATGGGAATAACATTTTCAATGTGGCCTCATAACTGCTGAAAATTACTAAAGCTTTTGTCATCTGTTCATACCACAAGCACAAGCAATGAGATTACAGAATTAGAAGATAATAAAATGTGAGGCTGGATGAACACAGCAGGCCAAGCAGCATCTCAGGAGCACAAAGGCTGACGTTTCGGGCCTAGGCCCTTCATCTCTGATGACGGGTCTAGGCCCGAAACGTCAGCTTTTGTGCTCCTGAGATGCTGCTTGGCCTGCTGTGTTCATCCAGCCTCACATTTTATTATCTTGGAATTCTCCAGCACCTGCAGTTCCCATTATCTCAGATTACAGAATTAGCATTGCTCTTGACTAGTTGCTCTGCATATCAGGGGAATTGAAATGTTTTTCAACAAAATGGTGAATTCTCTCAGTACTAAAACAAATGCAGAAACATAGAACATTACAGCACAGTACAGGCCCTTCAGCCCTCAATGTTGTGCCGACCTGTCATACCGTTCTCAAGCCCATCTAACCTACACTATTCCATGTACGTCCATATGCTTGTCTAATGACAACTTAAATGATCCTAAAGTTGGCGAATCTACTACCGTTGCAGGCAAAGCATTCCACTCTCTTACTACTCTCTGAGTAAAGAAACTACCTCTGAAATCTGTCCTATATCTTTCACCCCTCAAATTTAAAGCTATGCCCCCTCGTGCTCACCGTCACCATCCTAGGAAAAAGGACCTCCCTATTCACCCTATCTAACCCTCTGATTATTTTATATCTTTCAATTAAGTCTCCTCTCGACCTTCTTCTCTCTAATGAAAACAGCCTCAAGTCCCTCAGCCTTTCCTCGTAAGACCTTCCCTCCATACCAGGCAACATCCTAGTAAATCTCCTCTGCACCCTTTCCAAAGCTTCCACATCCTTCTTATAATGCAGTGACCAGAACTGTACACAATACGCCAAGTGCGGCTGCACCAGAGTTTTGTACAGCTGCAGCATAACCTCTTGGTTCCGGAACTCGATCCCTCTATTAATAAAAGCTAAAACACTGTATGCCTTCTTAACAGTCCTGTCAACCTGGGTGGCAACTTTCAATGATCTGTGTACATGGACACCGAGATCTCTCTGCTCATCTACACTACTAACAATCTTACCATTAGCCCAGTACTTTGCCTTCCAGTTACTCCTACCAAAGTGCATCACCTCACACTTGTCTGCATTAAACTCCATTTGCCACCTCTCAGCCCAGCTCTGCAGCTTATTTATGTCTCTCTGCAACCTACAGCATCCTTCGTCACTATCCACAACTCCACCGACCTTAGTATTGTCTGCAAATTTACTAACCCATCCTTCTACGCCCTCATCCAGGTCATTTTTATAAATGACAAACAGCAGTGGACCCAACACCGACCCTTGCGGTACACCACTAGTAACTGGTCTCCAGGATGAACATTTCCCATCAACTACCACCCTCTGTCTTCTTTCAGCAAGCCAATTTCTGATCCAAACTGCTATATCTCCCACAATCTCATTCCTCCGCATTTTGTACGATAGCCTACTGTGGGGAACCTTATCAAAAGCCTTGCTGAAATCCATATACACCACATCAACCGGTTTACTCTCATCTACCTGTTTGGTCACCTTCTCAAAGAACTCAATAAGGTTTGTGAGGCACGACCTTCCCTTCACAAAACCATGCTGACTATCCCTAATCAATTTATTCTTTTCTAGAGGATTATAAATCCTATCCCTTATAACCTTTTCCAACACTAATAACAACTGAGGTAAGGCTCACTGGTCTACAATTACCAGGGTTGTCTCTACTCCCCTTCTTGAACAGGGGAAACACATTTGCTATCCTCCAGTCGTCTGGCACTATTCCTGTAGACAATGACGAGTTAAAGATCATGACGAGTTAAAGATCAAACTGCTGGAGAAAGTCTGCTTGTCTCGCAACATTGGAGAAAGCAGAACAACATTTCAGGTCCAGTTACCCCCTTCAGAACTGAAGATGGTTTTCACGCAGTGCCGTGTAGCCTTTGTTGAAGTGCTGTTTTTCTGTCCCACTCTGTCACATTTCCAGTTTTGTCCTATATGACATGTAGATGGGGTCTATTTCAACACGTTTGTTAAATGCATTGGTGGTTGAAAACCAGGACTCCAGGAATTCTTGCATTTGTCTTTGTCTTGCTTGTCCTAGTAATGTAGCTTTGTTCCAGTCAAATTGATGTCCTTCTATGTTGGGATGCATTGAAACAAGGGAGAGTTGGTTCTGCCGTTTTGCTGCAAGTTCATGTTCATGCATCCTGGTGGCGAGTTTCCTGCCCGTCTGTCCTAAGTAGTGTTTCTCGCAGCAAAACTGCATGACCAACTCTCCCTCGTTTCAATACACTTCAACATTTTTTTTCTGAAGAAGGGTCTCGACCCGAAACGTCAACTTTCCTGCTCTGCCCACTGTGTTCATCCAGCTTCACACCACGTTATCTCGACATAGAAGGACATCAATTTGACTGGGACAAAGCTACAGTACTAGGACAAAGACAGGCACGAGAATTCCTGATGGCCTGGTTTTCAACCACTGATGCAATTAACAAACATGTTGAAATAGGCCCCATCTACATGTCGTGTGGTACAAAACCGGAATCAAGACTTCCCACCATGACAGACCCAACCATATAAATTCAGAGCAGGACAGAAAAACAGGGATTCAACAGAAGCTACACAGTACTGACGATGTCACCTGGAAGGGAGACAAAACGTTTCCATGAAAACCAGTCAGCTCAATGAGCCAACCAATAACTGGACCTAAAGTGTTAATTCTGTTTGTCTCTTCACAGACGTATCCAAACCTGCTAAGTTTCTCTAGCAATTTATGTTTTTGCTTCAGACTCCCAGCATTCTTCTTAATGTTACTGTATGCAGCCCAGCACCAAGGACTGACCAAGAGGCCAGACAAGCTTTGACAAATTACTTCAGTGTTCACCATCATCCCAGGCCACACGAGGCAGTCTTGAGCCACTCCAAATCTTCCCACAAATCCTTGGTTGCAACATTCAGTCAGCTAATGGAGTGATCTGACAAAAACTGTAACAGCTCAAGAAGGCCCATCACAAATTATCTTCTTTAGGAACTAAAGCTAGGCCACAAATATAGCCTTGACAATATTACCAACTCCAAGATCAATTCAAAGCAAAAGACTTCTTTGTGCACCCCAAAACTTCAATCTGCCTGAACCTCAAAAATGTTCCATTTAACTTTGCACCTCCTCAACTGATCTCAGGGTCATACAGCACAGAAACAGAACCTTCAGGCCAACGTTTTCACGACAGCCAGACATTGCAATCTGATCTAGTCCCATTTGGCCTTTATTCTTCTATACCCTTCCTATTCATATGCCTTTTAAATGTTGTTAGTGTACCAGCCTCTATCATTTCCTCTGGCAACACATTCCATACACACACCACCATCTGCATGAAAATATTACCCCTCAGGTCCTTTTTAAATTTTTCCCCTCTCACCTTAAACCTATACCAAGGTGCAGAGCTGGACGAACGCAGCAAGCCAAGCAGCATCACAGGAGCAGGAAAGCTGACGCTCCAGGACTAGACCTTTCTGAAGAAGGGTCTGGGCCCAGAGCATCAGCTTTCCTGCTCCTCTGATGCTGCTTGGCTTGCTGTGTTCATCCAGCTCTACACCTTATCTCAGATTCTCCAGCATCTGCAGTTCCTACTATCTCTTAAACCTACACCATCCAGTTTTGGAATCCCCCACCCTAGAAGAAAAGGCCTTGGCTATTTACCCTATCCCTGACCATCATGATTGTATAAACCTTTAAGGTCACAACTCAGCCTTAGATGCTCCAGGGAAAAAGCACCAGTTTATTCAGCCTCTCCCCATAGCTCAAACGCGTTGATCCCGGCAAATACTTGTAAATGTTTTTCTGCACCCTCAAGTTTAACAACATCCTTCCCATGGAAAGGCAGCCAGGATCTGCTCAATTCATTCCAATGCCACACCCTCCCGAGCTGTAAAAGCTTGGGCTAAATCTTCTCCAATCTCTGTCAAAGATTGGACTGCATGACACTTCCTTTCAATACCTGTCTGGCAGCTCTACTCTAAACCCCCAATCATTATACTCTCCAGATTTGAAAATGACATTATACAACAAAAGACTTATGTTTCAAATGTTACAGCAAAGCAAATGGCGGCTCAACCAGCTGATGCACAAAAAAATAAGATTACCTCACTTGGATACATAATCTCAGCAGTCAGTTATAAATGCCTTAAAAGTGGAACAGCAATAGGGAGGTGTAAAGCCAGACAGATTTCAAGGATGCAAGTTTAGAGACAATTCTACATTAGAAATGGAGGAGAAGAACGAAAATAAAACTAAAACTGTATTTTGATCAGCAGACAATCTATGAATTCTCCCTTAACGGAGGGGAAACAAGTGAAAGTACAGAGGGGGAAATTTTAAATCATTCGTTCATGAAAACTAGGGATGGAGTTAAAGCCCTTATCAATCCTAACAAAACTGATTTCTTGGTCTATCTATCCATCAAGAAGATAAATGTTGTTATGAAACCCTCTATGTCCTATTTTTGTACTGATCTAGCTGTATTCTGTAAAATGTAACATTCAGCCAGTTTTGCGAGGTGTCAACATTCAATCCTACCCTATAAGAGCACAAGGCTTACTGCAATTGTAAAAAAAAGGTGTACTAGGATAGTTTACGAGGTGGGGTGGTACAGAGAGCAGTTACCAGAGAGAGAGCACGGGAGCGAGAGGACAGAGGGAAGAAGAAATACACACTTCATGTTAGATATGGCTTTATTCCTTCAATAATTCCCCTGGATCTCAACTTTTAACTAATTTAAATATAAAAATTAATGACCCTTCCAGATCATAATATAATTTGGTGATGCTGTCAGATATGACAACAAAAAGTTTGCCAATCTGGTCCAGGATCATAACAATGTAGTCTATTTTATTCAATTATTAGCCATAGCCTTCCAGCTTGTTGAACATAACAGTAAATGTTAAAAAACAAAGTGTAATGGCTCCAGAAAAACCCTAAACCAAACAACCAAATAGCACTCAAAAAGAAGAAACTGCCAAACAATATTCCACATTTACACTTTTATTTCAATGCAAACAGAACCAGCAAGTTACACATGAATTCAAACTTCAAACTTACAAAAAAAAGACAAACTGCACTTAAAATACAGAGATTCTTCTTCTTATGCAACCACAAGCACTTGTATCACCCTAGGAAGACAATAATTAGTAACAACCTGGGCTGCTTTTTCAGATATCTCGCACTTTTACACACATGGCTATGCTTTCCTGTCTACTGAACACCACAAACTCAAGCCTCGAGATCTTGAACTCAGTGTCACTGTCGCATTTCACAACTGTTACTGGTCTTCCAAATTCACATTAAACCAGAGGATATATGGTGGTAGCCAGTTGAATCATTACCATATGATGGATAATAATATGGATAAAAATTAACCAGATCTAAGATACAGTAGTGGGTTAAAAACACAGTCTTAGGAGTACCTATAGCAAGGTCCAGTGAAGAGAAGGGAGCTAACATAAAGAAGTGGTAATGTAAAAATTATATTCTTAAGTGAAATGAGAGGCTCCTTGAAATTAGTACATTAAAAAGGATATTGATAAAAAAGAAAATAAATTTGCTTTATAATGAAAAAAATTACAATTTAATTGATGCAATGATACAACACAGTGAGGCACACAACATAAAATCATGCCTCCAAAGAAGTTTTAAAAACTAAATTTGTAAGCCAGTTCTTCAAAATTTACAACACTTACAACTGACAGTGTCCAGACTTTGATTTTACAACTCCTGCAGTTTGTTTAGTCAACAACATTAGAAAATTTGCTTATGCAGCATGTATTTCCATGATCTCAGGGCAACAATTTAAAGAGAGCAGAATGATGTTTCAGATATACCAAATTACTAATATTTGACATGCAATGGAGGGGGTGCACAGAACATTTGCAGGAATGCTACAGAAAACATATTAGGAAAGGTTTGACAGGCTAGGTCTGTTCGGTGTCTTGATCTGGGTCTTTAAAAATTAATATTGTTTTTGACATAGCAAACACAGAATGGTTCCCATTAAGCAGAAGAGCACAATAAGTGCTTATCAATAAAAAGACCAATGCCAAGAAATCAACTAAAAAAAATTCAGAAGAAATTTCTTTATGTAAAAGGTGGTTATACAAAACCCATGACCGTAGGAAGTGGCAGAAACAAACTGTTTAGAGTATTTAAGTTGAAGTTAGGGAAGCATATGAGGAAGAAGGGAATTGAGGGTTACGTTGGTGGATTTAGATGAGAAAAAATATGAGGGGCTTAATTGGAGCATAAACCCTGGCATGGGTGGCTTTTGAGCTGTACACCCTACATTAGATTATGGCGTCCATGTAAAACACATCTTTTCATTTTTACTGCTTTTCTGCTCTACATTTTGGTGTATGGAAGCACATGCATGCTCATGTTACAAGTTCTGTATGTATTAAATACATTTGAAATACTGAAATATAGAAATTGATCAAGTAAAATAACTTAGATACTTCACTGTAAAATACAAATAACTATAAGACAATTGCTGCACTGTACCAGTAACAGTTAATGCTGCTTATAGTTAGTACTATAATTATGCAGCACTAGGACAGGTTGCCCACTGGACCCAGTAAACATGCACAAAACAAAGAAAAAGCTGCCAAAAGAAACCCCCAAAAATTCCACGGACAGATAAAGCCAAGAAAGTTTTGCATCAATTCATTTAAATAAATTAGCAAAGTTCACATTGGTGTACCATGCTTCTGTATTCTACAGTAACGTTTTCCAACATCAAAATTCATGCATAGTGCACATCAAGACTGGATGATCAAACTGCATTATTTCAAATCTGGAACAAAGTATTATTAGCTTTACAAACATACATTGGCACCTCTTCATCAGGAGTTGTGCCAAAAGCTTAAGTTCATCTGAACAATTTTCATTCCTGTAAAATGCAACAGTGCATTACATACAAGATCTGTGTATAGTAGTCAATAGACATTATCCTGTGTAGTTGTTGAACAGTCAGATGATATTTCTAGAAATGTAACAAGAGAAGCTATATTCCTTCAGCAAAATCCTGTAAGATACTGGGCTTAGTTCCTCAATGTATAATTTCGGGAAATTTTAAGAATTTCAATTTAGACAACAAGTAACAACTTGCACCAATTCTGCATTGTGAACATAGTAAAAGGTTCCTAAATCCATTGAAGATGAACTCAAAAGTCAACATTTAAATAAACTTTTGCCTGGCTTATTATATATTTTGTTGGTTCAAGTAATCATTTGGGACAAAAAAAACGACAAAAATATTTAATAATCATGCAGACACCTTGACTACTTGCCTGGTAATATAGTGTGAAGTATTCATGATGATTATCTTATGCCCAAACAACATAATAATAAACTTAGAATTGATCTAGCACAAGGAGAAATGTTGCAATATTTAAATGTTGTCAAATAGTTCAGGCATTCAGATCACAAAATGGACATGGCTTCTTTCTGAGGTGGTGGAAACAGGATACTTCATTTTTCTGCCATTCTTAAGCTTAAAGATAGAAACACAGAAAATAGAAATCAAACATGCTGTAAAGTAATTGTTAGTGAGGCTGCAACTCAGGCTCAGCTGTCAAGGAAAAAATAGAATGTTAACAAATGGGAAACTTACTCTTCATACAAATGCTAAATGCAACACTTGAAGCATGTAGCTCTGTTAAAATGTCAATGCTAACAATATTATTAACTTAAGTGATTGAGATCTAAGATTAGAGCGCATACAGGCTGCAGAAAAGCAAATAATCAAGAGATTAAAATTACATGGGAATGGCAAGCTTGGTTTAAGGGGCTCAGACAGACTCCGAGACCTGCTGCCGTGTCCCCGTGACACACGACAATTGAAAGTAAGTCAGTAGAAAACAAAGAGGCTTTCTTAGCTTACACAACCATGCTATGCATATGTAGCAGCTTAAAAGTAAATCACTCAACATGATCCCTTCGAGCTTGGCTTTAATATGATTACTTAGACATAAAGCCAGCGTCTGATGCAACATTCACAAAAGATTTTAGTTGTTCCCCATCTGACGCACCCCTCAGTGTCATTAACTGATTTTTTTGTTTCAAATTTCAATTTCTATTATGTGAGAACACCATCTGCTTGAAGCATCGAAAAGAAAACAGGAAGTGGTAATGGGTCAGGCAAGTCCTTGACTTAACTGCTGTGACAGTGAAAACAGAACAGAGCAGCTACCTACGGAACTGCCTGGAAAGTTTAATTTTATTATATTGAAAAACACAGAACAGTAAGCCGCAGCTTCATTAAAATAAACCTGACCGTAATTGATTTTAAAAAAAACCCAATTTAATAATTGTGCATAACCAGACCCAAAGAGAACAAGTAGAAATTGCCTGTATTCGTTTCGCACAAGAGAGGAAGATGCTGGTTCTGCTTAATCCCTGATCCAAGCCACATTGCGCACAGCAGCACCAAAGAACAGCAGATGCACCATAATACTGCAAGAAGGCGGCGAAAGAATAAACTATCCTTGATTCTTCATTTTTGCTTATCTCCTCGCTAACCAAAATAGGTGTTGAAAATGTAAGATGACTTCCATCATCAGAAATACAGGTGCTAAGATTAAACATTTCAAGAGTACCTGCGTGCTTTTGGCTAACGATTTGTATTGAAGTCCCTGCCAGCTACAAGTACACTGTGTGTCAACCATTGATAAATGGAGGGAAAAAAAATACGAAGTGTGACAGCTCAAACATGCTGAGAAACAGTTTAATTGCCAACGACATTCATATACCAGAAAAATGCTTTATTTGTGAAGTAGCGTCACTGTAATGAAATAACAGATGTTTCATTGAGATTATGCAGGAGGCATATTACTCTGGCACAGCATATTCCACAACTGGATGTGCTGTACCTGATTCCTTTTTTGCACAATCGATATTACATCTCTTGCCTCAAGCATCAAATTACAGGTAAAAAGCAACAATTTTTGACATACAGCAGTATAACCATTGTGCAATTTTCAGTAAACCATTTGGCACTATAGTTGCCAGCACATATCCAAGAAGTAGCCAAAGCTGGTCCAAGATGAAGTGGCAGATGGCCCATTGAATAAAAAAATTGCTTAAAACACAATTAAGTCACTCAAACCAGCATGTTCCAGATCTTGTTGGGTTTACTCTCAGCCTGCAATTCAGACTGCAGCAAGTGGCAGTGTCACCTGACTGAAGAATCAGATAGTACTCTCACTCCGAAGTGCAGTCCAGCATGTCTTGCTTGACAGTACATTTGTTGCTGGACTGAGAGAGTGTGAGAGAGAGTGTGAGAGAGAGTGTGAGAGAGAGTGTGAGAGAGAGTGTGAGAGAGGGTGTGAGAGAGGGTGTGAGAGAGGGTGTGAGAGAGGGTGTGAGAGAGGGTGTGAGAGAGGGTGTGAGAGAGGGTGTGAGAGAGAGACTGAGAGAGAGAGACTGAGAGAGAGAGACTGAGAGAGAGAGACTGAGAGAGAGACTGAGAGAGCGAGAGCGTGAGAGCGAGAGCGTGAGAGCGAGAGCGTGAGAGCGAGAGCGTGAGAGCGAGAGAGTGAGAGCGAGAGAGTGAGAGCGAGAGAGTGAGAGCGAGAGAGTGAGAGCGAGAGAGTGAGAGCGAGAGAGTGAGAGAGTGAGAGCGAGAGAGTGAGAGCGAGAGAGTGAGAGCGAGAGAGTGAGAGCGAGAGAGTGAGAGCGAGAGAGTGAGAGCGAGAGAGTGAGAGCGAGAGAGTGAGAGCGAGAGAGTGAGAGCGAGAGAGTGAGAGCGAGAGAGTGAGAGCGAGAGAGTGAGAGCGAGAGAGTGAGAGCGAGAGAGTGAGAGCGAGAGAGTGAGAGAGTGAGTGAGAGAGGACTGCACCAGGGAAGACATTTTTTAAAAGTTTCATAATTCCACGATTTTAAAACAAACAAAATTATTGCTACTCAAGAACAAAGTAAATAGTTGACACAATCTATTTTATATTCTTAATACCAGAAATTAAGATGAAGTGGACATGAATTAACAAGGGATCAAACATTCCACAAACAATTAAATGGCTGAAGCAACAAATGCAGGGTTTCTCAAATTTTTCAGCCACCACCCAGATATCAGTGGTCATTGTGAATCCCCCTTTCTTTTTTATAAAGGTGGTCTTCAAGAAATTTCAGCTCCTCTTTTTTGAGGATCTAAAATTCTGAGAACAATTAGTCCAGTTCAGACCACTGCAATGGCTGCCCACCACAGCCGCTCAATGCCTTCTTCCAAGATTCCAACCTACTACATTAATTTCCCAACATCTCATGATCAGCATGGCCCAAGCTCTCTAGTTGCTGTAAACCTAACACGACTGCTCAGTAGTATTTCTTTGCATCAGTACCAGCATCACTGAGCCATCAAATGTTTCTGTGCGTTTCCAAGCTTCAGCTCCCCACAGTCTTCTTTGAGCACTAGCTGCATGGAGTTAACAGATGTTCTGCTGGCTTCTTCAGCTTCTGGCTAAAAAAGGTTAACAGGGACTCACTTTCAAGCTACACAATGGACCTGTAGTCACAGTTTGCACAATATTTCCCCATAATAGGCTTTTAAAATGCTTTAAACCCATGTAAACCAGTGGGCAGACTTCCACCTGCTATTTTTTGCGTTTATGGTAATTTTGGCCTTCCTCTCAAGACAGCAGTGAACTATCAGCAAGAGGAGACCTTCAGCCACTGGTTTCATTCTGCAAATGCACTCTCCCTTCCATTGAAATGCTTGACTTCGGGACATCAAGGAATGGGCAGAGTCCCCAAAAATGCTGCTCAACAGAAGATCAACATGTCAGAGACCTACTAAAAACAGGGATGCCTCAAAACCAAAGATTTCAAATACACAGATGATTGCGTTCACCATTCCAGTACACTCCTGGGCTGGTCTCCCTTGAAAGCCACCTTGAAATCATTCTAAACTCAGCCACCTACATCTGAACTTATAGGAGGTCCCCTCCCACTTCATTCTTGTGCTCTTGTGACCTACAGTGGTTCCCAGTTAATCACAACCTCAAGTGTAACATTCTTGAGTTTGATGTTCAAATCTCTCCATGGTCTTGCCCACCGCCACCAACCCAAAAACCCTCCAAGACATCTGATCTCTTTCAATTATGGCACACTGAGCAACCTCAATTTCAACTGCCCTATCTTTGATGGCCACATCTTTAGTTGCCTAGGCTGTGGCTACTCGAAATCCCTCCCTACAGCACTCCACCACACTTTGCCACTTTAAAAGGCCAATTAGTACCTACCTCTTCAAACAAATTTTCATTCATTTATCTTTTACAGTATTTCCTTTCATGGCTCAATGTCACAGTTTGCTTGATAAATGCTCCTGTGAAGTGCCTTGGATCACTGTTTATTTTAACTGCACTACACAAGTTGCTTTGGTTTTGGGGTGACACATTCTTAGCAACCAACAGTAACATTCGCCATGAAGCAAAAAAGTGGTGGAAAGAATAAAGTTGTTAATTCCTTTCACTTGTGCACATCAGAGATCAAACCTACATATTAAATATAGAAACTGGAAAGGAGAGATTTGGAACCAAGCTACAAAACAAAATACCTAAAATTGAAACAGCACCAGTTGAGGGACGGGTGTGGAATGTTGAATAGAGACGGTGTGCCGCCCATGTCATTCCAAACTATTCCAGAAAACATCTAGGAGCCAAATGATGATTCAAGGATTGACATAGTTATGTAGCCATACTTCAAGAAGTAAAGGGTGTAACTAAGACAAAGGTCGAAGGGGAGGGTGGGGCACGGGGGCAGAGAATGAATCCAATCACAAAAGAACTCAAGAACAAGGAAGTGCAATTTTGTCCTTTTCTAAAGAAATGTACATTACAAAACCAGTCAAATTTTCTGGATGCCATAATATTCTTCACTAAGGAAGTGAAAGAAAGCATGACTACAGTGTTGATCAAATTGCACAGAAACAAACAAACTCATATCAGTGAACCTCCAAAAACAACTCACATTTACATGATAGCATTTAACATTATGAAACATTCCTTGGCATTAGGTACATCCTTTAGAAATCCATAGTAAACACTGGATATTCAACTGAAACAAAATCGGCGAACCCCACCCTTCAGTAACATGTATAACCTCAATTGTGCGACGGTTCACCAGATGTGTTTCTGGGATTATGGGACTGTCCTAAGAAGTGGAAAGGGGTGTGGGGGGTGGAGAGAGAGAGAGAGAGAGAGAGAGAGAGAGAGAGAGAGAGAGAGAGAGAGAGAGCGCGAGCGAACGAGAGAGAAAATGGGGAACATGGGTCTACGTTCTTGAGAGTTTTGAAGAATTAAGACGATCTCATTGAAACGTATTAAGTACTTAAAAAGGGATGACGGGGTAGATGTGGGTAAGCTATCCTAAAAGCAGATGCAATAGTTTAAAATAAGGGGGGAAATGACAGTTCAAGTCTGAAATAAGGATAAATCTTTTAGTCCTGGAGGAAGTTACGGGAAACCTAACTCAACTCCCAACACCTCTGGAGTTCTCTACCACACAGTACTGTAGAGGCCTAATCTTTGATTGTGTTTAAGGTAGGGATGGATAGATTTCTGATTACCTGTGACATACAGGAAATGGATGGGATGAGTAAAAGGCACTAAAAAGTGTTCAATCAGCTATAATCGTATAGAATGGCAGTGCATGCTCACCGGGTAGAACGGCCTAAGTATAACATACACTTGAAGATGAGGTCTCAAAGTTTTGCCATCAGTAATAACATTTCCACCTATATTCCAGGATATTGGAACACTTGAACCATAAACTACAATCTCAGCTATACACTCTGGGAAAAAAAGGTTGACCGCTACAGCTGTATTTCAATTCCAAGACTCCAAGGTCAGTGACATATGACAATGAAACAAAATGGACAGGTCATTAAAAGACAAGTCACTGTAGCAACTTGAAGATCACTGTTTTTCCAATTTCAATCAAGCAAAGTCATTGCATGAAAACAGACTGTGCTCTTCATATTAGAGGAGTCAGCACATACTTATAAATTAGGAGTGATGCCCATCTCTAAATTAAAATCAATACTCCCAGCAGCAAGATATATTATGCACCACTCTCCACTTATAAAGCACATCATTCAAACTTAAGAAATAACTCATCCAAAACCAAAAGAACTAGTCTGTGACAACTTCGCTGAAAATTCCCAGAAAGCTTTCCATTTTGCACAATTGACAGTGTCACAGTTGCAAGATCAATCATTTTATACATAAACTTTCCTTTGCCAAAGTAACCATTTTTTGATCTCCAAAAAATTGAGTTTGTTGCCATTGGCAACTTAGACATAATTACATATTTATGTAAGAAAATGGACTACAAACTAGTCAAATTATTCCTCACAGCACTAACTCATTTTGGTAAATGATTGAAATAGCATTAGTACAAATATTTACTCCGGCGACCTTGGTACTGCATTGCAGATTTACACAAATGTCTCAGGGAATATAACCAAGCAGGCAAACTAGACTGTAGTGTATAGTTTCGATTGTGATAGACAAGAGCTTAATACTATCCTATTAAGTGGTAACTCAAATTCTGGGCATTTTTTCCTCACTCAACTAACACCATAGATAAAGTTTTAATTAGCTATTCATCACTTCTGTTTTGGATTTGCACTCTTGGGTCCATTCATTCATTGGTGGTCTCTCCTAGAAGAGAATGACTCTTTTCCACTCTCGGGGGAGTCCTTAGGTGGCTGTACAGACCAATGTGGCTACTGCAGGTTCTGTTACACTTGGGGCAGGAGGTGACTGTAGGAAGGGATGGGTGGGGCGTTGGTGTGGCAGCATTCTCCTTACACTATTTCCACCGGTCTTCCACTTCTTCCCCCGAAAGGCAAGTCTCGAGGTGCTCAATGCCTTTGTGGATGTTCCTGCTCCACTTTGGACCGTCTTGGGCCAGTGACTGTCAGGTGTCTGTGGGAATGCTGCACTTCACCAGTGAGGCCTTGAGGGTATGACTGAATGCTTCCTGTCCATTGTCACGGTGATGATTAATAGCTCTTGTGTGCAACTTATCGTTGTTCAGTACACCTCCAATAAATATACTTCAAAACAAATTGGGCACCTCGTGGCTTCAAAATGTGATAAGTCACAAAATAAAGCAAGAATTCGTCACAAATTGGAAATAGTTATAGTAATTTTCTTCTCTCTATTTCATGAAGGTCTGACTCATGCTGAGCCACACTTTATATTGTCAAACTTTGTGCTTAAGCAAACTGGTCTCAAATCATATAGTTTACTCTGGATGGGTGGAATCAAATTCAATCATGCCAAAGCTGTCTGATTTGAAGTAAAACAGAGTTGCCCCCTATAACCACTTCACACCAGAGACTCAGCAATCTGTTATATAGGTCCTTTTACCCAGTCAACTGCTTCCCACAAAAATTTATCAAATCCTCAGATCAGAAAGCAAGTTTCAATCATTCTAGGATGGGGGTGGTTCATGCTCCAAATTTATCCACTGAGATGTAAGAGCCAGGACACATCATCAATCCCACATCAAATCCAAATCTGCAATAGCCAATAGTCAAACAAAGCTATAGATTGAGGTTCTGCTGAAGCAGTAATTAATTCTGATTGAATTTGAACCAAAGGATTGGTCCAGCCTTTTTGTGCACAAGAACTGTTTGTAGGACAGCACAGGCCATTTAGAATATGATTTCAAGTGACCAATTTGCACACAGGACAGAGATTAAATTCAATTACCAGACTGAAAGCTTGGCAGGACTTCCAATGCCACGTATGCTACTCCACTCATTCGCTTACGAGAAGATTTGTGGGGTAACAGGAGTCAAACATCACCTTACCAAACAATGCAGTACATAGCACAAACTTCTGAGTATGTCAAAATGCTATTAATCCATAGATGGACGACAGCTGAGCTTGATTGGTTGATACATGATAACTGTAAGCGTTCAAGTGCACTTTTCAGAGCTGTTGCATAGCAAAGTATAAATCAACTGCATTCAGCAAGGAAAAAATGGGAATGCATCGAAAGCTGGGGTACCATAACAGAATGGGGTATTATAAAAGCATATAAAAAGACAATAAAGTCTCAATAAATTTACAATATAGTAAAGTTGCAAAAGGGAAATTAAAAACGTATAAAAAGAGACAAAGTCAACTATAAAAAGGTTAATAAAAAGGTCTGTGTAGTCAGAGGGGTAGGGCCACTATCAAAAGAAAACAATTTGTATGGAGAATAAGCTCTGACGTTAAAGACTTTGTCCAATCTGTTGTTTTTAACCCATAAATTACCAGACCCAACCATAGGAGAGTTAGTGAAGACTATTTGAAAAGAGATAATATTAACTACTAACTCAAACTTAAAAACAGATAAGAGGCACAGACACTGATGTGAGATGAGAGAATTTTGAAGGAAGATTGGAGGAAGTAAAGTGGGGTGGGTAAAGACATGCCCAAATGTCCTGCAAACATCAAATTCTTCTGAAATGAAGAAACTGCTTGCTTTCAGAAATTTCTCCATTTCAATCAACCCAGGATTCTTTCTCCCATCATATTTAACAGGGTCCAACTTAGACTCCAGTATTGGCTTTCAGGATGTCTTGGTATAAGTATTTGGGATACCATACTCACTGGCTGTGGAACACATGCAAACTTTGGGGTATGAGAATCCTCTGTGCTAAACACATAACTGATTACAGCAGCAATCATTAAATACTTGGATGAACATGTGGTACACAGATTTCCAAAAGGAAAATAAGATTTCATCAGCTTTTTGGAATGATTACAGAAGGACAGGAAGAAAGCCTTCCTGCTCCTCTGATGCTGCTTGGCCTGCTGTGTTCATCCAGCTGTACACCTTGTTATCTCAAAATATTAAGATAAGAGCGCACAAAGAAAGAAAACGATGGATTATGGGTTTTTTTAAAAACTATTTTCTGGGACGTGGGCATCACCAACTAAGGCAGCATTTGATGAAAATTCCAAAATGTCCTTGATGTTGTGGATCTGCTGAGTCAGCTTTTTAAACCACCACATTCCAGCTTTTCTGTAATTATTTGATACAAATGTGGCTTGCTAGGCAATTTCAGTGTGCACTTAAGAGCTAAACACATTGGTGTGACTCCAGACGCTCAGCATAGCCAAGGCAGACAAGGATGGCAGAGTTTTCTCTTTAAAAAGGACGTTAATGAACCATATGGGTTTTTACAACAATGAACAATAATTTCATAGCCACCCCATGGGTCTAGCTTTTAATTCCAGATTTATTCCTTAACTGCATTTTAATTTCAGCAGTTGGATTTCAACACAGCTATTTAGGACAGTCTAAAAGAAATAAAGCTGTGAAAAAAGTTAATTGCAAGACAACAGTTCAAAAGTGACGCATTTGTTATCATGATAACATTCAAACATTCAAGACATGGTTTATTTTAGGTGTGAATTATAAAATTATGATTATGAGAGCAATATTAAAGACCATGGGCAGCAGACAGTGAAGTTTGATTAGGCAACAGATGAATATAAACACCAACAGAAGATTTAATAAATTCAAACCGCCTGCATTTATACTATAACATTCCTATACTATAACATAGAATTAAATCTACCCCTCCTTGCGTCATGAATTCAAAGGCTACAAACTCACGTCTTATTCCCAAACTGCTAATTAAGTTGTATTTAATTGTTAGTTACTTGTGCGACTACATCACAAACATGTTCACTGGTGAGGTATAGAATTAAAGTAATTGTAACCTAGACAGGAAAATCATTTATATTTGAGGGACAGGGTAAGTGTGCAAGCTGTCAATATAAATTCCTAATTGTGCTACTTTTTGATCTTTCGGCAAAGGTCATTTTCTCGATTGAGGGAAAAACAAACTTATTCAGTTCTATTTGTCAAGTTCTAAAGTTTCCAAAAGTATTGAACCACAGAATTTTACATTATTACACTCCTCTAAACAAAGGCTTCAAGTCTGAACTTATTACATTCAGAAAAAGCAAAATATACTTTGTGCTTTAAATATAAAAAAAAGGTCATATGAAAATATAATATGCACCTGATTGAATTATAGAATAATTGATGGGTTTTTTTTAAAGAAATGTATCATGTGCAGTCACAAGTTTTTAAGATGCAAATAAATTCCCATTAAGTCAAAGAGGTACTGCCCAGAATCTATGTAATTCACTACATGGAAGGAGGTTAAATTACAAAGAGAATGAAACAGTATAGTTTATATCTCTTTTATCCAAATATGGACCAAGCAGCAGATATTCAAGTTTGAAATTTTTGGTGAAGTGACATATTTTCTGTCTGCATGCAATGGTTGCAGGGAAGTAATATTTGGAAGGGAGGATTTCCAGTTGACAAACTGAAACTAAACATCACGTCTGAATCTGATGGAGTTGTTCAAATTATCATAACCTGAACACGGTTGAATACTGAAGATGGAATATGCTTGTTTTTCCGCTCCTTTCTCATACCCAACCCCATCATCCATTCCAAAACTAAAGAATCAAGTAGAAATAAATTTCTCTTTATTTAAAAGGCTCTTCTTTGGAGTCATACTGGATTCAAAACGTTAACTCTGCTTCTATCTCATTCTCTCTCTCCCCCCTCAGATGTTGTCAAACCTGTGGAGCTTCTTCAGCATATCTTTATTTCAGATTTCCAGCATTCACAGTACTTTGCTTGTAGCTGTAATTACAGCACCACTTGGGTTCTCATTCTTAAAAGGAGTCACTGAAGCTTTTCTCTAGTGTATTCACTGTTCTATTGAAAGAAAAAGTCTGCTACAAGACCCCACAAAATGCAACATGATAATTGGCCAGTTTATTAGCTTTGCTAATTTTCAACAGATAAATGTTGGTCAAGATATCGGGAGAAAATTCCTATTCTTCTTTGAATTGTGCCTGACAACGTTTATGCCAACCCAAGAGGGTAAACAGAGCCATGTTTTAAGGTCTCAATCAAAATATGGCATCTGGTAGCACAGCTCAAAGAGACTGCTTAGAGTCTGCACTTATGCCTCATCATTTTGACCTAGGTCCTAAAAATAACTTGAAATAAGGCAGAAAAAGTATTTGATTTTTTTTTTCAAAATCATACACATTGCACCTAGCTTGAGTGAAGTTTCTACTTATCACAAGCTCATTAGCCTGTAATGTGTACTTCTTTGATACATCTGATCATTCCATTAATCAATTTTTTTGTTTTTCATCTTGCATTTCACCTAGGTTTATATCTCCACTAAAAAAAGTATAAAATGACTGGGATGTTGACATAGTTCAATCCATGTCTTATAATTCACAACTGCAATATTGAATTTGGAGTACTGTACTACAGTCTCAAACCAATGCTGAATAGGCTCAAAATGTGCTAAATGGCTTAGCTATCTTCCTAGAAGGAAGACCACCTAGAAAAAAAAGAGAAATTCCTTCCTACGTTGCTCCTTTTTGTGAAAGGCAACATGTGCACAAAAGATTAGAAGCAGAATATAGCAGAAAAATGCATTAGTGTATTAAACTGCCAATAGTTCAAAAACATTTTATTCTTGTGCAATCCAGAAGAGATGGAAAGTAGAAAGCTGGAAATTACCTAAAGCAAATAAAAATCACAAACAGAGAAAAATATGAACATGATTATTCTTGCAGGTTGCTGAAAAGGAGTTCCAGTAACTCCAGAGATTTCAGTTCCATCCTGCAGAACCGCACTTCCTGTTCTAGTTATAAATTAATAGCAGCTGAGATTTTCTATCCCACCCATCAAGCTAACACAAGTAGGCTTCATAAAATAAGAAGGGATATATACAAAGTACAAATAAATACTCATAACAAATATGGAGTTAATGAGTAATATTAATAGCTGCAAAACCTCTCTAACTATTCATACACAAAACAGAAACCTAAATAATGCACAATATACACTATACAGTGCTTAATACAGTTTATGAACACATACCCTTTGGTGCACATCGCCATACTACATAATGCGTCAAAACTATGGAAAGAAAGGCAGTCACTTCCTCTGATGCTTTTATTGAGTTTAACAATGAAAGCTTCTCAAATGGCAGAAGGCAGTGATTTATGGGCAGCACATAATCAACAGAAAATTCCCACAATTATTAACCTCTAATTAACCTTAGGGCGTGCCTCTTAAAACCATCATGCCACACAGATTACCTGAGCAGTGGCATTAAAAGGACAGGCCAGGTTAAACACACTGTTCACACAGTCATTAATCAGACTCGAGTGTCAGATTGCAGACAATGTTATATTGGGTGAGCTAAGTTATTAATTCTTGTGATGCTGCACTAAAATAGATAAACTCACCCTAATTTTGTACATGCACATTCTCCAGCATTAAAAATGATACATTTTAATTCTCAGCTGTCACAGGATACTGATACAAAGAGTAGGGTCATCCCATAGCAGAACTGCTCTAAATCATTCATTAATAAAACCTTGCAATCAACAATCATATTAGCATCACACTACACCACCTTCACATAAACAGTGACTTTCCATTTTAAACGATTTACATGTCAAATCAACCATGAAGAATCCCTCACTGATGGCAAACTTAGGATACCAAGCCATATTCACAGCTTCCAGTAAACTGACGCAGTTTATTCACATGAGAGAAAAAGTTTCAACAAGACTAACTACTTGGCATATGTCTTAATATACAAACACAATAACTTATGGTTTTAGCTGCAGATGTGAAAAAAATGGCACGGTCAGTTCAATGCACAGTCTAACCTTGCGCTAGATAGTGCAATTCTAAATCCAAGTGACATTTGCTGAAAATGTACTTTACAGGTGTTGGCTGGTTAGTTTCAAATACCACAACAAGTACTCAATATTTAGGTTCAATATGGTTTTTAAAAATCAACATAAATGAAGCAATGGAGGACACATCTAGAGAGCACAGAACGTACAAGTTCCTGCTGCCTCCTAAACTCACTCACACTTCCCACCTCACCCCTTAAAAAGGAGAGAAAACTAAAAGGGTTACAAAAATATGAAAGAAGCAGTTAGGATATCGTGAACAGCATGTATATCATTACACACTTAGAACATACACAGGAAATTTGAGGTGTCTGCAAAATGAGTATTATATTCAGACACTCTTCTGTACTTAAAAAGAACCCTACATGAATTTTACTTAGGCTGAGTGAAAGCACATCAAAGCTTTTGATCTGATCATAACTTGCAAATGCTGTAAACAAAATTGAAACTGTGACTTGTTGCCTAAATATTGATCACCAGTCTTTGGTTTAGATTTAACGCCAGCAGCAGCCTGGAATTGAATGGGACTGAGATCACACCAAAATTAAAATTAAATCTGAAACAGTCAGCCACAACTCACTGAGTGGTACTATCACCTTTGAGAGAAGATTGTGGGTTCAAGTTTGAAACTTGAGCACAAAACATGAGGTATTGACATTGCAGCGCGGTACAAAGTGTGTTTCAACAGACTTGCTACTTTTTAGATGAGACATTATATAAAAGAGGCTTAACTGCCTTCTATGGAGGAAATCTAAGATTCTTTGATCATATTTTAAAGGAAAAGCAGTGGAACTCTTTCCAATGGCCTTGCCAACAACTAGCACCATGAAAACAGATCCTCTGACGATCATCACATTGTCTGGAGCCTTCCTTGTGCACTAATTGGATGGTATGTTTTCTACAATGTAACGGTGAATACAAAAGTACTTAACGTGTGTTAAAAGGTTTGAGATACTGTGGTTGTAAAGAACTCAGCATAAACGCAAATCTTCTACAAAAGAAGCTTGGGAAAAAAAATACTTGAACAATCCTATGGCAACAGTTAGCACATCTCTGACAACCAAGTGGCTATCAAAGCTCATTTTGTTTTTAGGCAGGTCCAAACATATGTACACCACACAATGTCAATAAAAAATCATGCTGACATCTTACCTAATGTGACACAGCATGTTGTGATTCAGAACAGTGTTCATTCAATAAGTTATGACAACCAAATACAAACAATATTAATTTTAGTGAAGCAACTTGAACTGTGGAATTGTCTGGAAACACTTACAAAAAAAAGGCAGAACTTTTGTGTCAAATTCAATAACTCTTCAGTGCCAGCTTTGCTAGAACTCTGTTGGATTAACTGATTACCATAGATATGCAAAAGAAAGTAAGCATTTCAAATCAAGTGGAACACTAAAGGTGGCTGTGCAATTTATCAGACCAGGGCTGTAACGTAAAACATTAATTGCATTACATGGAAAACAAACAGGTGCGAAAAAATAAACTTACTCGTATTGTTTCTTTTCTCAAGTTTATAGTCCGGAACCAGTCACTTAGTCGGGGATATCTCTCCAGCTCAGAGTTTCTCTCACTGGGTGGTACCTTGTGCTTGCACTGTAACTGCTTACTAATATATTTGACAAGTTTCACCTGAGAAATGAAAAATGAGCCATGAGTCAGAACAGGCCACCAATTAAATATTACAACTGAAAAAATCTTTGAACACTCCATTAACAATTGCAAAATATACACCTAGAAAATAGTACTGTCAGAGTATGGGATATCACAGTACTTTGAAGTACAATGAACCTTCTACAGATGCAGCTTAGATATGTTCAAATGCAATTTGGGGGGGAAAGATGCTCCTAATTTCTCATTTGGATGAAGCTGTGAATTTCCTAAGGTGGCAACAATGGGACAACCAATCAGAAGGATGAGTTAGAACAACTATTTTTCAATTCCAGAGCTTTTCTTCATTTTAATCTTTGGTTTCTGCTGCTCAGTGAATTGAGCTTGATGGGTAAAAATTCATATTAGCAAAATTGCCTGCAACTCAACTAATTACCACAATTGCAAAACTTAAACATCATAAGAATTGACTATGCAAAGAAACATGTGACTATAAAGCAAAATGGAGCACTTCACTACAGCAGGAAAATGGATGCTGGAATAGAACAGCAAAAATTTGAAGGCTGCATTTTATTCAAGTTAATGAATGCGTTTACAATGTTTGAACATAGGAGATTCCAAACCACATGAAAAGAAAATTCGCCAACAACCAATTTCTCAAAAAAAAGGGATTTAACAGACATATGGTAACAATGGCTGAGTTTTACAGGAAGACTAACAATTTTTTTTACAGGAATAACCAGACAGAATCCCTGGTGTCCACACATGCTGTGAAGAACACATGCCCCAGTTGCCCTGCTGAATCAGAAGCTGTATTTCTAGAATAGTGCACTGTAAAACTAAGTATTCAAACTATGAGGGGTCATGAATGTGGACCACTTAACCACAAGATAATCACTTAACACAGAGGAAAAGTGTTAGGTATGACCGTTCCATTTTTAAAACACTGCATAAGCCTCAAAAATTTCCATAAAACCTCTGATGCTGAATCATGTACTTTTAAAAATGTGGAGGATCATCCCTTCAATCTTTAATCAGGCTGTGTTTATTGCAAAATAACTACAGGGCACAAAGGCGCACACAGTTACAGGCAGTAGGAACTGCAGATGCTGGAGAATCTGAGATAACAAGGTGTAGAGCTGGATGAACACAGCAGGCCAAGCAGCATCAGAGGAGCAGGAAGGCTTCTGAAGGGTCTAGGCCCAAAATGTCAGCTTTCCTGGTCCTCTGATGCTGCTTGGCCTGCTGTGTTCACTCAGCTCTACACCTTGTTATCTCAGTTACAGACAAAGATGAGCAGCAGAAAGAGATAATGGGAACTGCAGATGCTGGAGATTCCAAGATAATAAAATGTGAGGCTGGATGAACACAGCAGGCCAAGCAGCATCTCAGGAGCACAAAAGCTGACGTTTCGGGCCTAGACCCTTCATCAGTCTAGGCCCCATCCCCCTCTCTGATGAAGGGTCTAGGCCCGAAACGTCAGCTTTTGTGCTCCTGAGATGCTGCTTGGCCTGCTGTGTTCATCCAGCCTCACATTTTATTATCTTAGCAGCAGAAAGAAGTTGGTTTGCGTGAAAAAATATCTGATTTTACAGAGGCTTCTTCCCACATCCAGATGCTGCAAATACCGAATGAAATGAAGGCAGATTGACATCATGGACTGTTCACAGGCGAGTGATTTCTGGTCAGATTAACAGGTTTTTACTCTCAGTGGCATTATGTGCAGGAGGATCACTTTTGAACAGTAAGAAAACCTGTCATAGCAAGCAAACAGTCAAGCCATGTGTGTATATGCAAGTACATGATAGTGAGGAAGGCTGTGTCACGGTGATATCACTAGCCCATTTATCCACACATTATCAGCCATTTGGCATTTGGAGTTATCGCTGTTTTCTGCAATAATTCCACAGAACCTAATATCCTGTCACTAAGTAACCCTATATTTGTACAGGAGATCCCTTGACACTGATCCAGCTTCTCAGAGCCAGCTCTCTGAGTGAACAGAATCTCTGATATTCCTGATCAGAGATAATGGGAACTGCAGATGCTGGAGAATCCAAGATAATAAAATGTGAGGCTGGATGAACACAGCAGGCCAAGCAGCATCTCAGGAGCACAAAAGCTGACGTTTCGGGCCTAGGCCCTTCATCAGAGAGGGGGATGGGGAGAGGGAACTAGAATAAATAGGGAGAGAGGGGGAGGCGGACCGAAGATGGAGAGTAAAGAAGATAGGTGGAGAGAGTATAGGTGGGGAGGTAGGGAGGGGATAGGTCAGTCCAGGGAAGACGGACAGGTCAAGGAGGTGGGAGGAGGTTAGTAGGTAGCTGGGGGTGCGGCTTGGGGTGGGAGGAAGGGATGGGTGAGAGGAAGAACCGGTTAGGGAGGCAGAGACAGGTTGGACTGGTTTTAGGATGCAGTGGGTGGGGGGGGGGGGGGGGGGGGGAAGAGCTGGGCTGGTCGTGTGGTGCAGTGGGGGGAGGGGACGAACTGGGCTGGTTTAGGGATGCAGTAGGGGAAGGGGAGATTTTGAAACTGGTGAAGTCCACATTGATACCATTAGGCTGCAGGGTTCCCAGGCGGAATACGAGTTGCTGTTCCTGCAACCTTCGGGTGGCATCATTGTGGCAGTGCAGGAGGCCCATGATGGACATGTCATCTAGAGAATGGGAGGGGGAGTGGAAATGGTTTGCGACTGGGAGGTGCAGTTGTTTGTTGCGAACTGAGCGGAGGTGTTCTGCAAAGCGGTCTCCAAGCCTCCGCTTGGTTTCCCCAATGTAGAGGAAGCCACACCGGGTACAGTGGATGCAGTATACCACATTGGCAGATGTGCAGGTGAACCTCTGCTTAATGTGGAATGTCATCTTGGGGCCTGGGATAGGGGTGAGGGAGGAGGTGTGCGGGCAAGTGTAGCATTTCCTGCGGTTGCAGGGGAAGGTGCCAGGTGTGGTGGGGTTGGAGGGCAGTGTGGAGCGAACAAGGGAGTCACGGAGAGAGTGGTCTCTCCGGAAAGCAGACAGGGGTGGGGATGGAAAAATGTCTTGGGTGGTGGGGTCGGATTGTAAATGGCGAAAGTGTCGGAGGATGATGCGTTGTATCCAGAGGTTGGTAGGGTGGTGTGTGAGAATGAGGGGGATCCTCTTAGGGCGGTTGTGGCGGGGGCGGGGTGTGAGGGATGTGTTGCGGGAAATACGGGAGACGCGGTCAAGGGCGTTCTCGATCACTGTGGGGGGAAAGTTGCGGACCTTGAAGTATTTCCCGCAACACATCCCTCACACCCCGCGCCCGCCACAACCGCCCTAAGAGGATCCCCCTCGTTCTCACACACCACCCTACCAACCTCCGGATACAACGCATCATCCTCCGACACTTTCGCCATTTACAATCCGACCCCACCACCCAAGACATTTTTCCATCCCCACCCCTGTCTGCTTTCCGGAGAGACCACTCTCTCCGTGACTCCCTTGTTCGCTCCACACTGCCCTCCAACCCCACCACACCTGGCACCTTCCCCTGCAACCACAGGAAATGCTACACTTGCCCCCACACCTCCTCCCTCACCCCTATCCCAGGCCCCAAGATGACATTCCACATTAAGCAGAGGTTCACCTGCACATCTGCCAATGTGGTATACTGCATCCACTGTACCCGGTGTGGCTTCCTCTACATTGGGGAAACCAAGCGGAGGCTTGGAGACCGCTTTGCAGAACACCTCCGCTCAGTTCGCAACAAACAACTGCACCTCCCAGTCGCAAACCATTTCCACTCCCCCTCCCATTCTCTAGATGACATGTCCATCATGGGCCTCCTGCAGTGCCACAATGATGCCACCCGAAGGTTGCAGGAACAGCAACTCATATTCCGCCTGGGAACCCTGCAGCCTAATGGTATCAATGTGGACTTCACCAGTTTCAAAATCTCCACTTCCCCTACTGCATCCCTAAACCAGCCCAGTTCGTCCCCCTCCCCCCACTGCACCACATGACCAGCCCAGCTCTTCCCCCCCACCCACTGCATCCTAAAACCAGTCCAACCTGTTTCTGCCTCCCTAACCGGTTCTTCCTCTCACCCATCCCTTCCTCCCACCCCAAGCCGCACCCCCAGCTACCTACTAACCTCATCCCACCTCCTTGACCTGTCCGTCTTCCCTGGACTGACCTATCCCCTCCCTACCTCCCCACCTATACTCTCTCCACCTATCTTTTTTACTCTCCATCTTCGGTCCGCCTCCCCCTCTCTCCCTATTTATTCCAGTTCCCTCTCCCCATCCCCCTCTCTGATGAAGGGTCTAGGCCCGAAACGTCAGCTTTTGTGCTCCTGAGATGCTGCTTGGCCTGCTGTGTTCATCCAGCCTCACATTTTATTATCTCTGATATTCCTGTTTTGTCTGTCAGCCAGGGCCTTTAATGTAGTTCACTCAGGAAACTTATTCTATCAGATCTACCTGGATTACCTTACTATAATCACTACATTTTCATTAAATGCAAGAAATTCTGAGAAGTTCCATTCTCTTTTTCCTTCCTATCTAATAACTCTTTCTCAAATCACTATTTCTTTCTGTTTTGCTTTCTATACTTGATTTTGCATTGCTTTGAAGTTATACCTCTCAATTTAGACCATTTGCCTCAGCGAGGATTTGTTGAACTTATTTGGTTAAAGGAGATACACGATTGCACACATTGTTCAAACAGGTCAAGATTCCGTCTCTAGTAACTATAGATTGTAGTGTTAATGTTTGTTGCAAATCCACGGGCATGCACAACAAACTCCCGAAACGTCAGCTTTTGTGCTCCTGAGATGCTGCTTGGCCTGCTGTGTTCATCCAGCTTCACATTTTATTATCTTGGAATTCTCCAGCATCTGCAGTTCCCATTATCTCTGATACTATTTAAACTCCTAGCACCATTTGTTTATCATCGACTACAAAATCCAGATTATCCTAATAACTATATGAAGTTCTTTGGCATTTGATGAATTTTAATGAATATTAATAACAAACAGCTCTGTAATTTGTCTCATGGTTAATACAGTTAGTGCCCTAGAAAGGTTGCAAACAAATTATTTTTATTTTAAAATAAATGTTTACATGAAATATCCTTATTTTATAATCACCAATTTAGTTGCACTAAGACTGTGCACCGCCTTATTTTTTTTGTCCACCAAATCATTAAGGAGGACATCATAAATTACCTGTTCATGAGTGAAAAAAATGCAGGTTCACTGACTGATGAAGTTAAATTTTTTCAGGCTAATTGGAATTGGTTCTTGCTCTACTACAGAGAAAGGACCTTAGTATTTGGTGAGGCTCTGTTGACTGGTTAAGGTATTTTCTATCTTTACACTTTAACACAGCACACAAACTGGTGGCATGCAGTCTGTGGCTTAGTGGTAGTGTCCCTACCTCTGAACTAGAGGGCCAGTTCAAGTCCCAACAGTTCGGGATGTGTATCACTATGAACAGATGGATCAAAAATTGGCGGCAAAGTTAACATATATAAAGGGCAACATGAGTGAATAATTAAGCTTAAAATCATTAAGAATCCCAGTTCAGATGATTCAACAAGACCACAGCACCTTGGAGCTCCTGGATACCATTAGGATCTGGGGAAAACACATCTGCAGTAAGTTTTTGAAGTTTGAATAGCATCAGCACAGAGTTTATTAACTACAGATGCTGAAATGCAAGGCTGGGGGGTGTTACTTGGGTCTTGTAATTTGATCAGGGACAGGAGGGTATGACTGCAAGTGAGATAGGTAAGGAGACCCAGAGGGTGAGAATGCCAGAATGTTAGGCTCTGCAACTGTCGAAGAGGCTTGAGGTTCTTTCAACCTGAAGGTTGCAGGGTGGATGAACAAACTGACAGTGGCACTGTCATACAGGAAGCCATCAAGTTGCAAAAGCAAAAAGGAATGTTGTAGTAGTAGGTGATAGTACAGTGAAGGGGACTGACACTATTCTCTGCAGCAGTGAGAGTCCACATGGCTGGGTTGCCTACCTAATGCCAGGGTTTGGGATACCTGCTCAGTGCTGAAAAGGAACTTTGTGGGTGGGGAACGATCCGGTGGTCATGGGTCCACTAAGTATCAATGACATAGGTACAATTAGGAAAGACGTTCTGCATAGAGTATGAGGAGCTAGGTATAAAATTGAAAAGAAGAATATCAAACTTTATAACCTTTGGATTATTACCCAAGCCTCAACTATATTGGCTTAGGCTACTTAAAAATTAAACAGAGATTAATATTATGGCTCAAAGTTTGGTGTTTGGAGAACAGGGTTCCTGTTTGTAGGCCGCTGGCACCTGTAGTGGGGAAAATGGGGTTGCACCATACAACTAGAGAAGTAGACAGAGTTTAAAACTATATAATCATGGGAAGACATCAAATGTGGAAAGATGTAGCATATCAAGAATAGAGACAACACAAGAAAGGAAAACACTCATACGGGAAATGAGGGACAGAGAATGGCAGGAAGGAAAAAAGAAAGAAAACCTAGGAATACACCAGCAATAAAGACTATAGGCTGCAAAGATAACCAAAAGATAAAGCTACAGGCTCTATGTAACGTGCACAGCATTCACAAAATAAACAAATTGATAGCCCACAATGAAATAAATAAATATGATCCTGATTGACCGTCTTGCAGACTTTCAGGAACACAAGGGTTGGGTGTGTATGATATCCAGAAAAAACAGCAAGCTATGTAAAGGTACAGGGTAGCAGTGTTAACCAGAGATGGCATCTGTGCAATAGTTAGAAATGATCTTCATTTAGGAGCATGGGTTCAAGGGAAGATGGAATAAGAGGGGGAAGTTGGCACTACTGAGAGTGGTCTACAGATCGCCAAAACTAAACACAATGTGAGACAAAAAATGTACTGGGTGCTTGCGATAAAAGGTATGGCAATAATCATGGTGCCTTTAATCTATATATAAACTGGAAAATCAGCGTGGTAGATAGCAGAGAACCAATTGACTTCACTTGTAAACAACTCCTTCATTCCTGATGATCTGCAAATTGCAGGAACCCATTGCCACAAAGTTCACAATAGGTACAAAATTTCTCACTCTGAAATTATGCAGCCATCCTGGTAAATCCCTGCTCTTAAAAATCCTTGTGTTTAAAATCTAGACTGCAAAAATAAAGAGGCATAGTTCTTACAATAAAAGCAGATAGCAAGATTTTCTACGGGTTTATGAAGGAAACAAATAGTAAGTGTTTTGGTCTTTAGAGAGCAAGAATGGACAGTTAATCGGAGATAAGGAAATAGGAAATGAAATGAACAAACACTTTGCTTCTGTACTCAATATGGAGGATATAAAAATCATTCCAATAACTGTAGACCAGTAAGAAGAGGGAAGTGAGTAATTTAGTGGAATTACAAATCACAATGGAAATGGTACTAGGCAAACCATGGGAGCCGTGGGCTGACAAGACTCCAGGTCCAGATGCACTTTATTCAGGATTGTAAAAGAAGTTGCTTACAACAAAGTGAACATATTGGTGTTCGTTTTTCAAAATACCCTATATTAGGAAATGTTCATTCAGACAGGAAAGTAGCATAAACAACTCGTCTATTCAAGGGAGGGAGACAGAAAGCAAGTAACTATGAGCCTATTATTTTTCACAATCGTTGTGAGATGTTAGAATTAATTAAGGAGATTACAGCAATACATGTAGAAAAATACAAGGCAATCGGGAAGAGTCAGCATGATTTTGTCAAAAGGAAACCATTTTAAATCATGCTAAAAATTGCCCTGTAGCATGTGCAGGTTAGGTGGGTTAGCTCGGGTTTAAAATAAAACCCATGTGGGATTATAGGGATAAGGTGGGGGGATGAGTCTGGATAGGATGCTCTCCGGAGGGTCAGTGCTGTCTTAATGGGCCAAATAGCCTCATTGTACATTGTAAGATCCCATGATTCCATTTAAAATTAAGAATTCATTCTTCAGGACTGAGATGAAGGGAATTATCATTGGAGGGTTGTATGATTTTGGAACTTTGCCTCAGAAGGCGGTGGTGGCAAAATTATTGAATGTTTTTAAGACAAAGGTAAATTGATTCTTGTCAGGCAGGTGAAATCAAGGGTTAACGTAGGTAGGCAAGAATGTTGAATTGTAACACAAATAGATCAACTATGATCTTAGCGAACAGCAGAGCAGGCTCAGGAAGCCAAACTGTCTACATCTGCTCCTTTTGCATTCACTCATATTTCACAAACCTTTACCTGATTATCACTAAAGGCAAGTCCTATGTCCACAAAAGCAAATACTCAGGAAGAAAGACAATTTGAAAAGAAAATTTCAAAAGTAGCTATAAATAATTATATTCAATTGAAATCACTTTGCAAACTAATTTTATATTGAACTGTAAATATTAAAAGTATGTTTGACATTTCACTCATAGCAACATTTACCTTCAAGAGTTACACAGTATAGCTTCAATCTCACATTCCTCCGTGGGAACATGCAAGCTAAATTAAGTCTTTCCAGACAACATTTAATATATTTGTCCACAAACTGCAAAAGTGAGCAGAGATTTTACAATCTATATGACAGCATCACTAGGGCACCTATTAAGCCAGAATGCTTTCTTTCATTCTGGATCCTACCCATTTTAAATCTGAGAATCAACTACTAAATATGAGCAAACAACTGGATTCAAGCTATCTCTGGCCAGCTACAAAATGTTACATGAGGGTAACAAAATAACTCACCTTCACAACACCATGGATGACATTAGAAAATCATGCTTTGTGGTATTCTTAGCAGACGACTTATGCCTTATGGTTAGTTTCTCAGATTGTCAACACAGCGATATACAAACTTGTATCCTAAAATTTCAGAATTTACAACTTAACCAAATATTGTTTTAAGAATTTAAATTCATAGCTGGTTTTATTGCACTCTCCCTAGTTAATACTTTCACTGAATCATTTGTTAAACCACAAGCCTTTAAAAATAAATCAGATTAGCACTTTTAGAAAATGCCACAGAAATTGCCACAAAGCAAGATGACTTCTTGAATTGTTGGTGTATTCCTCAGTCATCCGTGTGTTCTGGACTATGACAAAGTGTTAACCTTTTAAGTCATATTTTGTCATGCCCTTAAAAAGGAAGACGTCCACTTGTACTGAGCTTTTTCACAAGCACCAGATGTTTCAATGTATATTACACCAATGAAATACATTTAGAAGTGTAGTCACCATTGTAATGAAAAAAATGCAGAAGTAGATATTTCATTTCTCATTCTGCTTAGCGCACCAATATGGGAGGTAGGACTAAAGTATCTAACACTACGAGTTAATTATTCAGCAGGATTGATCTATATTCATTTAAAGTCCAAAGAAACAAACAAACAGACAGACAGTTTGGTTGACCAGTCTGCTGTGGGATCACTCCAGCATTATACTACTTACCTTGGTTTAACAACGTGTCACTTAACAAAGTTTCCAATTTCATGCCATTAAGACAGAAGCAGTGCCAATGTGGGGAGGTGATGGCATAGAGATAATATCACTAAGGCTAGTAATTCAGAACTTCAGCAATATGTCCTCGGGTCATGGGATGGTATCCCATCATGGAATGTATTAAAATGTCTCACATTCAAATTTAAAAATCTGGAATTAAAAACACATCTGGTTCACTAATTTCTTTCAGGGAAGGAAACCTGTCATCCTTCCCTGGTCTGGCCTACAGGTGACTCCAGTTCCAGCAATGTTAAATGCCCTCGAGGCAAAGAAGAGATGCAAGTCACTCATACAAATATCCAAGAACAATACTTGAAAAATTCATAATTAGAAACAAGAGGCAGAATCAGCCTCTCTGGGCTGGTAGGAAAAATATTGAAAAAGATTGGATTTTCACCACATCAAAAAAGTAATCCTCTAGCAAGATCAAAATTATGTCATTCATTTTTTTTTGAGAAAATGTGTGTGAAAACATTTTCTCAAAAGAAAATGACATAATTTTGATCTTGCTAGAGGATTACTTTTTTGATGTGGTGCATCTCATTAATTCAACAAACTGCTTTAAGATCAGTCCAAGGCGGTAGCCATGATTATGTGGAGCTGTCCTGTAAAGTCTGTCTGGGGTCTAAGCCACAGTCAGTCATGTAGAAAGTGGACAGTTCAAGTCTGGGGATGGCAGTCACTGTACGGGGTCACTGAGGGAATGACGTCAGCGATGGTAGTAATTGGAGTAGGATGGAACTCAACAGTGTATCGAAGGGGATCACTCAAAAGGTTCAAGAAGGTCATGTTCGTCTCTACATGGGGAAGGTGTAGAATCAGGAAGGGCAGAGGAACTTCCAAGAATTATAGATCCTGGAGATAAAATAGGCACACTGATGTTAATGTAAGAGGAGCTCAACTGGAAAGGGGCTGAAAAGACATCAGGGCCAGCAAAACAAAATCGGATCATGAAGAATTGGGGCAAATTCTTGGATCATTGAGGGAACTTGCAAATAACTTGTGCAAACACAAATTGGAACTTCACAATTCTGAAGTAAAAATCAACCACACAGAAGTCTGGAGAGCAGGAACAGCCTCCAAAGTGGGAGGGTTTAGATTTTTGGGAGCATTGCAACAATCAATTAAAAATGATCATACCTTCAATGATTAAGCTATTATACCCATCTGGCTTCAATCCACAATCACCAATCATATGGCTCGTGTCCCTATCTCTCAGGCATAGACCAGGGATTGAGTCTCATCCGCTCCAGGGGTATGTTATAACATCTCTGAACAGATTAGTTAGAAAACATCTTACCAGCAATCTAATTTGATGATGAAATCAATTTGTGCATTTCAACAAGAAATTTCAATTCAATCTCCTGGATTGAAAATCAACAATTATAATCAGTGAGGTATAGAAAATACCATTAGAGAATTATTTGCAGAGATGATGCAATGGTCTGCCAAGCAATCAAACAAGCTCACAAGGTGAAAAGATCAGATGAGGGTTTTATTCATAGCTTTCAGTTGCACTCCAATTGTAAGCATTAACGACACTGATATGAAAAGTGGCGCAAATCATATTCTGTTCTGAACATCACTGGCATTATTAAATCATTAATTAATAAAACAAGACAGCAAATAGCAACATCATCCTCAGATCTGATGAGGAGAAATTAAAATTTAAATTGAACAGGGTGTCAAACTTTACAGAATTCACCTTCACATACCCATCTTCATGTAAGGACTCCATTCCAATCTCCCATTTTCTTATCTCATTTGTCCTGATACTGCTGCTTTTCACAACAGCCCCACTTCTGACATGGCTTCCTTTTTCCTCAACTGAGGAATTCTACGCATCCCCCCCACCCTGCACCCCATTCAAACATAGCCAACTATTTCCCGTACTCTTCTCCTGAAACACAAAAAGCGTTCCCACTTTCTTCATTTTCCACCTCTCCAGTCTCTATGTTCAAAAGGATCATTTCCACACCTCCAACATAATGCCACCGCCAAACGCACAATCTCCTTCACTCAAAATACTGACAAGGAGCGTTCACAATTCTATTGTATACACCTCAGTCACAGCCTCTTCCCATGGAATCACAGGAGGCATAACAATTTCTTCTTTATCATCTTCCCCCTCATTGTTCAAGTCTCTGAAGATTCCTTTCAGCTAAATCAATGACGTACTTGCTACAACTTACTGTACTGTATTTGCTGCTCTCAATGCTTCATGATAATTTTGACATTGGGGATACCAAGTGCACACTGGGAAACCTCTTTGTGGAACCCTCCACTCAGTCTGTGAGTTTGACCCCAACCATCTTTGCTTTTATGACACAGTCATATGACTGAAAAACATCAGACATACATTCGATGGTTCATTTACTAACTCTGCATAATTTTGCCAAGACAGAATGATTCCCAGGCACAGTATTCAGAAATAAAACTACTGCCAAGTGAAAAGGAAAGGATTTTTAAAAATTACTGTCAATTTACGAGAGGGAAAAAGTAGGTAAGTTGTTTTTGGCTTAATTAACTCCAGGAATTAGATTATCTTCTAAAACCTAGGGAAAAAATGTAGTTATTGGCCTCCTCCCAATGAAAGTAAAGTTTAAAATACTTCAAACAAGTCAGGATTGTAAAGATCATTATCTGTTTACCACATTTATAAAGGATTCAATGAGACAGCGTCTTTGTGCAATGCTGCTACAATGACAGCCCTCATTCATCTCTAATTTAATTCAGATTGTGTGTTTTCATTTAACCGAACAATCTGATTTTTGCAAAGAATGTTTTCCAACGGTTTCCACTGAATGGCAGATTGACTGAAGAGCTGATCTTTCCTCAATTTCCTTCGGGCTTTTCTTCTCCCAATGAGCTCGACTGATTTTGCTTTAACCTTTGTCATGCCAGTGTGAATCATCTTTCACCACATTTTCCTGTCAGAAACATCATGCTCTCAGAGCAGATACCAGATCTCTCTCACAATAGATTTTAGGCAATAGTTAGATGTTATAAATTACCATTAAAAAGAATTTACCAAACTTCAATACAAACTTCAGATTTCTTTTGGCTACTCTTTATCAAAACACGATACAAATTACAGGCCAGCTCCACACTGTTATCAGCAGCTCACTACAGTTGTGCCTTTACTATCAATGCCCCTATGGTCACTTAGTGATGTTGAAATGTTGGCTGCACAAAAGCAAATGAAGTGAAACTGAGTTGAAATTTCTATATTTCTGATGCACCACATGCCCTGTCACAAACATACAGAAAGTGTTTCAGAGACAGTAGGAACTGCAGATGCTGGAGAATCTGAGATAACAAGGTGTAGAGCTGGACGAACATAGCAGGCCAAACAGCATCACAGGAGCAGGAAAGCTGACATTTTGGGCCTAGACCCTTCTTCAAAAAGTTTTCTGAAGAAGGGTCTAGAAACGTCAGCTTTCCTGCTTGGCCTGCTGTGTTCATACAGAAGATGTATTGAGTCTTACCAGTATAACCTCCCCTCTTAATCCACCTGCACACTCAATCATGATTTTCATGGCAATGACTAACTAAATGTTTTGAATGGTATCAGCCATGGCTGAGTTGATTGATTTCTAATTTCTGCATCAGGCATTTGTGTGTTTGAACCCCATTTCTGATTCCTGAATCAGGCTAGCATTTGCAGCACTAGTCAAGAGACAGAACTGCATTTAGAAAAACAATGCTGACCAAATGCAGCACTATTAGATGTGTCATTTTTTTGGTTGAAGCATTAAGCCCAAGTCCCATCTATCCTCTTGGGTAGTCTAAGTGAAAGATTTCGCAGCCACAATTTCAAAGGACAGCAGGAACTATCCCTTAGCCAATATTTATCCCTCAGTCAATATCACTTAGTGGTAAAATAAAATGTTTTGCTTTTAATTAACAGCACCCCTCCCATCCCTACTCCATCCATCACCCCCCCCCCATAGCTAAAATCAACAGCTTACCAAGTGAGAATTTCCAAACACAAGCCTTTATGTTGATATTTAGATATCAAAAGGAATTCAGGGAACATTATTTTACTCCTAATTAGACCTGTAGCACTGTAGAACATTACGGATATTGCAATACCAGATTGTGTGAGTATTAATACAAAACTCTTTGTTTTTTGTGGCTTTACTCCAAAATGCTTTGCAGTATACAGTCAGTTTAGTACTGAGAAGTCATGCACAGCACTTCAGGTTTTTGTTTACGTACAACTTTTTTCTACTAGAAATAATCCTTGTTTAAAAGTCTGACACAATGACACAATTTTGCTTCTATATTAGGCTTCATTATAGCAGATATGAATAGTTCTGATTATTATACAACAATTTAAAGTGCCACAACAAGTTTAATTTTGTGGCAGGTTCTTCTAAAAATTAGTTTTGGTCCTGATGTACAATTGAGGCAAGGCCCTTAAAAATATTTTTTTAAAACACTTTAAAATCAATAAATTGAGAGAAGTGCAGGTAGCTAAATAGAAATATAAATTAACAAGCTTCAAATTCTAGCAATTTTGTCTGCTATTTATTTCAAAAACATTAGAATTTGATGGTTTTAACTAAGTGGTTTAAGTCAATAAACTGTGATAAATAATTTGGCCCAACTCCAGACAGTTTATTTTACAGCGTACTATATTTAGGATCAGGTACCCTGTGTTTCAGACAGTCTTGGCTGGGGAACTTTCCATTCTAGTCCCCTGAGTATACAGATGGTACATAGTACTACCTGCTGCAGCTAAAAAACAAGTGAGTGAGTGTCACTCTTTCAAAAAAATCCCCCAAAAGTCACTCTATAGAGAGATGCTGAAAAGACATTTAAAAAGCAATACAAATATGGTGGGAAGGTAGGAAACATTAATCAAAAAGCTATGAAAAATAACTAGTTGCATTTTACGAGTTAGTTAAAATAAAGACTAAAACATACATGGAAAACAAACCTATGCAAAGATAAGCATAAACGATCAAGCTACTCGATCAAGGGACTAAACCAGATGATTAGCCACATCATTTAATAAGTGAGTAACTTCCTTCAGACAGTTGGAAAATACCTTCCATTTGATTCCATGATAGTGTTTTCACTCAATCTTCTTGGAGGAAGATTTGTTTTGGGCTAGGATGGGGTGCAGAAGGCCAGGAAATAGAAACAACTTAAGGACATGCAAAAAGTTCTCTTTTCTCAATCATCTCATTCTGAACAAGTAAGGAACTATACAAATGGAGCTGGTAGACATTGACCTAAGTCACATATCTGATCAAAACCAGACTGGATACAAATGAATTCTTTCAGAAGGAAATAATGGAGGAAAAAGAGAAGAAAATTGGAACCTCAAAAAGCCTGCTTTTCTTAAAAAAAAAGAGCTTACAGCAATATATATATTTAAATTTTACATTTTTGGCTCACAGACATTTTCTCAGCATTCATTTTGAAAGGAAAACCAGACTCTGGTAAACAAAGAACAATAACATTGTTGACTTTATTTTAAACAGGTATTTCTATGTTGCAGACACTGGTGAACTTTTTGCATGGTAGATAAACACCAACTGAAATCACCTAAACTTCCACACTAATAGCAAGATGTTCTTAATTACAACAGTACATTTATAGTATCCATCATGCTAAGGAGGTGGTAAAGATATTAAAGCTATCAGGTTTTAAATTAAGTTTAGAGAGGCAGTCACTATTTAGTATTTTAAAAACTCAACCATTACTTCCGACAAATCTTGCTTCTCAAGTCCTTCCTTTTCCTGGCCTCCTCTTCCTTTCCCCACTTCCTGTCCACTTCAATTCCTTCTGCTCTGAATAGTTCTGTCCATGTGTGCATTGACCCTTCCCTTCATCCCACCATAGGTGGCTTAAGACATGGTCACCACAGTCCTATCCCCTAGAACTTTCTGTTTAAAACCTACTACTTCATCAGATCTCAGTGAATCTTTGAAAATCTTCTCAAAACCTCTTTTCAATGAGGATTCAATCAACTTTCCAAGCTATGGCTTGAGAATTAGGAAATCATTTCTTAATTTCATTCAACTGGATCTGTTCTTCCTTCTACGTAGTCAATATTCTTATGCCTTCTCCATTGAAGCATTACATCAACTCAATTATCGGGCAACTAAAGCGAATTTTAAACAATAATTTATGACTTTGTAACAATTTCTATTTGTTCTCTTTGCCTAAAGTAAAAATGTTGATTTTTGGATGAAACAAATTGTTTTGTTTTACTCTCTAAACTATATCTATCAACAAAAAGTGCCACAAAACAATTTGGAAAACACTGGAAAGAATAAAAAAGAATTACAAATACTTAAAAGCAACGTCACAAATTACATTACCAGGAGTCAGCATAAATCACGATTTCAGAATTGCTGCCTCCATGGAATTTCATTCAGCCACCCACAGGTGGTGCAATGTATGACTCATTTTGATGTCATTTGACAACATGGAGAGATGAAATGTTATTTCAATCAAAAAGGAAAGGTATACAATGACATGAGAAATCATAAATGTATCTTTTGAAGGCTAGTTATCAAATAGAATCCTAAAAAACACAAAGGTCCATTTATATTTTGTCCACTTCATAAATGTGTTTCTATTAGCTGCTAACTGTGACTTGGATGAACAGCAACTAGAATGCCTTTCATAATTCCTCCAGGGGAAAGACACCTTATCTGTAACCCCTGAATAGGAACGGAGTAACTGTGGTAACAATTGACTGCCTAAAACCATGGATTAAAATTTCCACTTTCGACAGAACAAACAAATTAAAACAAGGGCTCAATATCAGGGATTGTTAAGCTCTTTCACTCTTGAGTTAAAATGAACGGTACTTTTTAAATGATAAATGTAATCCACAAAGAGATGTGGATCTTAACCACTGCTGAAGTAGTATTCATGTGGACAAAGGTGCAGAATACAACTACGACACGGATGTTGATTAAAACAGCAATATTTACCTCGTCGTGTTGGAAAGCAGCCACATGACGAGGCTACATAAAAAAGTTATACTACAATGTTGTGCAGGTCGAAGAATTTATTTTTAAATTTGCATTACAGTGAACCCATCATAATAGGTCTTTGGTTGGAACTTTAATGAAGATATCTAAAACATTATTTCCTACCCTCAGATGAAGCACTGGCCTTTGCAAATGGAGAACAAAGCAAGCTATGGTTTGACATTCAGCTAAAACACAAACACTTCTTTAGAAAGCTTACACCAATTTCTTCGTTAACCACAGGATAAGTTCTTCGTAGCAAACTGTATTAACTGCTGCTATTACTAATCCCAACTAGATTAAACACTTATTAAAGGACAATGGCAAAATACTACAGAAGATGAATTGCATGTTAGGTAAAACATTGAATAAAAAGAATGATCAAAACAGCTTTGTTTCTAATTTCACATGACATAATAAAAATCACATGCACAAATGGAGTTCTAAAAAAAAACGCCATGTATTAATATAAAGCAAAGTAAGGGCAGTAATGTTATAATTAATGATTACCAGTCTTTTTAAAAATTGCATTTCTCCAATACAGATTAGTTGCTGTGCAGGTACACACACTCAGACTGCTTCCTCCATTAATTTTTATCCAAATCCCTCTCATCTCTTAGAAGCTTGTACTTCCCAATAAGTTGTTGTTGCAAAAGAACCAGGAACCCTCACCAAAAAGTGCTCATTCCTCAAGACCGCAGATATTAATTCTTAGCAGACCTCCAAACCACAGGCAAACCAATCTTGCCCTCTTCCAGATCGAAAGGCACGGATCTTCAACCAGAGATTGATGTACAGCCATTAGAAGTAGATTCCTAAGTAATTTTTCACCTTTCAACCTGCGCTTACAAAGCTAACGATAATGTTCACACTACCCCTCTGGTTGGGAACAACTAATTCGACATCGACTGGAATTCAAATACAATTCAAATTCAAACGGGGATCAATAAAATGCACTAACTGCTGGCAGACAATATGCAGAGGCCAACCATGCACAGTAATGTTCCCAAAGAAAATATATATGAGGTTAATAACAAGTTTTTATTTATAGTCCTTGAAGGATAAATGCTAGTCAGAATGCTAGAAAAACTGGCAGTTCTTCAAAAACCATGCTGTAGATTTTACATCCACCTGAATAAACACTCTCAGCTTCCATGCAAATGATGCACTTCTAACAATGCACCTCAAGGGGAATTGTACTGAAGTGTGAACCTGGACTGAATGCTCAGAGTAGGTCTGAGCTCATCACATTTTCATTGGATGCAAGCTTACTACCAACTGAACAAGTGGATACTCACCCTCAGATTACAGTGTGGAGTTAGAGGAACACAGCAGGCCAGGCAGCATGAGAGGAGCAGGAAAGCTGATGTTTTGGGTCGGGGTCCTTCTTTCTGAAGGAGCTTTCCTGCTCCTCTGATGCTGCCTGGCCTGCTGTGTTCCTCCAGCTCCACGTTGTTATCTCAGACTCCAGCATCGGCAGTTCTTACTATCTCTGGACACTCAGCCTAACGTGACAGGCCTCGCATCCTACATCCTCTGTAAATTTGGAACCCTGACGAGATTAAATCTCCACCAGGCACCTTCTTGACTGCCACCAGGCCTTTAAAAATGGTAGCATTCCTATCTCTGAGAGCTGCAGCACCAAAGTGAGTGATAGCTCCTGCTGGTGACACAAGGAAGTACAGAACAAGCAGCAGCCATGTGGACTCAGAGGAAGGCCAAACTGAACAGGGGCTCACCTCTGTCCCCCTACAACCACACATCAACGAATACCAGTCACGATTGGACATAGAACAGCTTTTCCGCCGCCTTCGCCTCCACGCCTACTTCTTCAACCGGGAACCTAACCCTCACTCCACTGACGCCTTCACCCGCTTCCAACACAAGTCCTCCTCCTGAACACCACCCCCAGGCCTCCTACCCTCCCTCGACCTCTTCATCTCTAACTGCCGTCGAGACATTAACCGCCTCAACCTCTCCACCCCTCTCACCCACTCCAACCTCTCCCCCGCAGAATGGGCAGCCCTCCGCTCCAACCCCAACCTCACCATCAAACCCGCAGACAAGGGTGGCGCAGTGGTAGTATGGCGCACCGACCTCTACATCGCCGAGGCCAGCCGCCAACTCTCCGACACCACCTCCTACCGCCCCCTCGATCATGACCCCACACCCGAGCACCAAACCATCATCTCCAACACCATTCACAACCTCATCACCTCAGGGGACCTCCCACCCACAGCCTCCAACCTCATTGTTTCCAAACCCCGCACGGCCCGTTTCTATCTCCTTCCCAAAATCCACAAGCCTGCCTGACCTGGTCGACCCATCGTCTCAGCCTGCTCCTGCCCCACCGAACTCATCTCCACCTATCTGGACTCCATTTTCTCCCCTTTGGTCCAGGAACTCCCCACCTACGTCCGTGACACCACCCATACCCTCCAGCTCCTCCAGGACTTCCAATTCCCTGGCCCCCAACACCTCATTTTCACCATGGACGTCCAGTCCCTATACACCTGCATTCCGCGTGCAGATGGCCTCAAGGCCCTCCGCTTCTTCCTGTCCCGCAGGCCCGACCAGTCCCCCTCCACCGACACCCTCATCCGCCTAGCCAAACTCGTCCTCACCCTCAACAACTTCTCTTTCGATTCCTCCCACTTCCTACAGACTAAGGGGGTGGCCATGGGCACCCGCATGGGCCCCAGCTATGACTGCCTCTTGGTAGGTTACATGGAACAGTCCCTCTTCCGCACCTACACAGGCCCCAAACCCCACCTCTTCCTCCATTACATTGATGACTGTATCAGCGCCGCCTCTTGCTCCCCAGAGGAGCTTGAACAGTTCATCCACTTCACCAACACCTTCCACCCCAACCTTCAGTTCACCTGGGCCATCTCCAGCACATCCCTCACCTTCTTGGATCTCTCAGTCTCCATCTCAGACAACCAGCTTGTAACTGATGTCCATTTCAAGCCCACCGACTCACACAGCTACCTAGAATACACCTCCTCCCACCCACCCTCCTGCAAAAATTCCATCCCCTATTCCCAATTCCTCCGCCTCCGCCGCATCTGCTCCCACGATGAGGCATTCCACTCCCGCACATCCCAGATGTCCACATTCTTCAAGGACCGCAACATTTCCCCCTCCCCCACAAGTGATCGAGAACACCCTTGACCGCGTCTCCCGCATTTCCCGCAACACACCCCTCACACCCCGCCCCCGCCACAACCGCCCAAAGAGGATCCCCTCGTTCTCACACACCACCCCACCCCACCAACCTCCGGATACAACGCATCATCCTCCGACACTTCCGCCATCTACAATCCGACCCCACCACCCAAGACATTTTTCCATCCCCACCCCTGTCTGCTTTCCAGAGAGACCACTCTCTCCGTGACTCCCTTGTTCGCTCCACACTGCCCTCCAACCCCACCACACCCGGCACCTTCCTCTGCAACCGCAGGAAATGCTACACTTGCCCCCACACCTCTTCCCTCACCCCTATCCCAGGCCCCAAGATGACTTTCCACATTAAGCAGAGGTTCACCTGCACATCTGCCAATGTGGTATACTGCATCCACTGTACCCAGTGTGGCTTCCTCTACGTTGGGGAAAACAAGCGGAGGCTTGGGGACCGCTTTGCAGAACACCTCCGCTCGGTTCGCAATAAACAACTGCACCTCCCAGTCGCAAACCATTTCCACTCCTCCTCCCATTCTTTAGATGACATGTCCATCATGGGCCTCCTGCACTGCCACAATGATGCCACCCGAAGGTTGCAGGAACAGCAACTCATATTCCGCTTGGGAACCCTGCAGCCCAATGGTATCAGTGTGGACTTCACCAGCTTCAAAATCTCCCCTTCCCCCACTGCATCCCAAAACCAGCCCAGTTCGTCCCCTCCCCCCACTGCACCACACAACCAGCCCAGCTCTTCCCCTCCACCCACTGCATCCCAAAACCAGTCCAACCTGTCTCTGCCTCCCTAACCTGTTCTTCCTCTCACCCATCCCTTCCTCCCACCCCAAGCCGCACCTCCATCTTCTACCTACTAACCTCATTCCACCTCCTTGACCTGTCCGTCTTCCCTGGACTGACCTATCCCCTCCCTACCTCCCCACCTATACTCTCCTCTCCACCTATCTTCTTTTCTCTCCGTCTTCGGTCTGCCTCCCCCTCTCTCCCTATTTATTCCAGAACCCTCACCCCATCCCCCTGTCTGAAGAAGGGTCTCGGCCTGAAACATCAGCTTTTGTGCTCCTGAGATGCTGCTGGGCCTTCTGTGTTCATCCAGCCTCACATTTTATTATCTTGAACATTCCCTACCCCTGGTTTAATCAGGGGGTATGAGAAAAGTGATAACAAGGTGTGTCGAGCTGGATGAACACAGCAGGCTAAGCAGCAGAGGAGCAGGAAGGCTGATGTTTCAGGCCTAGACCCTTCTTCAGAAATGGGGGAGGGGAAGGGGGTTCTGAAATAAATCGGAAGAGAGGGGGAGGCAGATAGAAGATGAATAGAGGAGAAGATAGGTGGAGAGAAGACATTCAGGTCAAAGAGGCGGGAATGGAGCCAGTAAAGGTGAGTGTAGGTGGGGAGCTAGGGAGGAGATAGATCAGTCCAGGGAGGATGGACAGTACATGGGGGCGGGATGAGGTGAGCAGGTAGGAGATGGGGTGGGGCTTGAGGTGGGAGGACGGGATAGGTGGGACGAAGGACAGGTTCAGGAAGCGGGGACAAGCTGGGCTGGTTTTGGGATGCAGTAGGGGGAGGCAGATTTTGAGGCATGCGAAGTCCTAACCACCACCTCTTCCTCTGTTAAATCGATGCCTGGATCGGCGCCACCTTGTGCGCCCACAGGGAGCTCGAACAGTTCATCCACTTCACCAACACCTTCCACCCCAACCTTAAGTTTACCTGGACCATCTCTGTCTCCTTCCTGGACCTCTCTGTTTCCAACTCCGGCAACCATCTAGAAACCGATATCCGTTTCAAGTCCACCGACTCCCACAGCTACCTAGAATACACCTCCTCCCACCCAACTTCCTGCAAATATGCCATCCCCTATTCCCAATTCCTTCGCCTCTGCCGCATCTGCTTCCAGGATGAGGCATTCCACTCCCGGACATCTCAGATGTCCTCATTTTTCAAAGATCACAACTTCCCCCCCACCCCCGTCAGTGGTCAAGAACGCCCTCAACCGGTGTCTCCCACATTTCCCGCAACTCATCCCTCACATCCCCTCCCCACAATAACAACCAAAACAGAATCCACCTCATTCTTCACGTACCACCCCACCAACCTCCTGATCCAACACATCATCCTCCAACACTTCCGCCATCTGTAATCTGACCCCACCCAGCAAAGACATTTTTCCCTCCCCACCCTCATCTGCTTTCTCGAAGGACCACTCTTTCCAGGACTCCCTTGTCTGCTCCACACTCCCCTCCAGCCCCACCACACCCGGTACTTTTCCCTGCAAGTGCAGGCAGTGCTATACTTGCCCCCACAACTTCCCCCTCATCCCCATCCCAGGCCCCAAGAAGACTTTCCACATTAAAGCAGATGTTCATCTGCACTTCTGCTAATGTGCTATACTGTATCTGCTGTTCCCGTTGTGGCCTCCTCTAGATCGGGGAAGCCAAGTGGAGGCTTGGGGGCCACTTTGCAGAACACCTACGCTTGCTTCGCAGTGAACAACTGCACCTCCCAGTCGCGAACCATTTCAACTTCCCCTCCCATTCCTCAGACGACATGTCCATCCTGGGCTTCCTGCAGTGCCACAACGATGCCACCCAAAGGTTGCAGGAACAGCACCTCATTCTGCTTGGGAACTCTGCAGCCCAAATGGTATCCAGAAGCTTCAAAATCTCCCCTCCCCCACCGCATCCCAAAACCAGCCCAGCTCATCCCCGTCTCCCGAACCTGTCCTTCCTCCCACCCGTCCCTTCCTCCCACCTCAAGCCCCACTCTCCATCTCTTACCTAGTAACCTCATCCCGCCCCCTTGACTTGTCAGTCCTCCCTGGACTGACCTATTTCCTCCCTAACTCCCCACCTACACTCACCTTTACTGACTCCATCCCTGCCTCTTTGACCGGTTTGACTCCTCTCCACCTATCTTCTATCTGCCTCTCCCCCCTCCCAATTTAATCCAGAACCCCCTTCCCCTCCCCCATTTCTGAAGAAGGGTCTAGACCTGAAACATCAGCCTTCCTGCTCCTCTGATGCTGCTTAGCCTGCTGTGTTCATCCAGCTCCACACCTTGTAATCTCAGATTCTCCAGCATCTGCAGTTCTTACTATCTCTGGTATAAGAAAATTGACAAGTTCTCCACCCAATGTATTCTTGACTGATTAAACATCCTAGCCACTCTAAAGAAGAAGAACAGTGAACTCTGCTCACCATCACTGCTGCCCTTGAAAACATTCAATAACAGAAAATCAGAGGGCACGTAAAGGACACAAAAATCTCAGGCTTCGATGATAAGGATGAAAGCTGAAGATAGGGAGTGTGAAATAAATTCTGTGCATCAAGATAATTTAATACAGCTCAGCCAAAGAAGAGATATTGACAGTGTTCTGCTACACAGTCCTGCTTTGCTTTTGCAGCATAAAGTGGGAAAGCCAACTTGGAGAGCATTGAGGGAAACTGCCCCACATGTGATTTAACACATGGTTTGTGGTTTCAAATGCAGAAAGGGTGGAGGGCACTGTAGAAAGCCAAGCAGATGCAATTAGCTCGTTCAAAGATTGAAGTGGCTTAAATGCACTGGAGAGGTTGGACTTGGGCTCCAACGTGGAAGCCTATTTTTGGTAGTATTTCAAGAATAGTACTGACACGGAAGAAAAGGAGAGTACTAGGGAAACGCTTGACAAAGTTTCACATTAGTGATTATAGTACAGGTAAGAAGTAAAGGGAGAAATAATGTTGTTTCTAATTCAGACAACCAAGAGGAAACCATTTTTCAAGCTGGAAAGAATTTACGAGCAGATCAGCTCATGGGTCAGGGATAGGGCATTTGTTATTTTTAATATATTAATCACCTGAGCATTTCAAACCGATCCCCAAGTTTTCAAAAATAATAACTCCGAGAAGAATGCAGCATCTGTAGTTAATTTACAAAGATAAGAATGTTGTTCCGACAGCAACTGCCTTTAAAATTACCCACCTACCTGTTTCAAATTTTCAAACCAAGATTCACACTGTCTGGCGTGTCCTTTGATGATGCCCAGGAGAAAGCCACTCAGTAACGAAGCAAGCCAAAACACAAACCCTTTTTCTTTGACAACTGCTGCTATTTTTCAGGAACTAAATGGTCCCAAAGGCCCTTTGACAGCAACAAAGGGCAGTTTATAAGGAGTAGGGTGGCAGATGTTCGGGAGTAATGTGCCAGGAGAATGAGGGGACAAGGTGCCAACTAAGTGATGAGCACTTATGGTCCGTTTAGGGGATGTTAGGTCAGGTAGGGGTACCGGGTTCAGCAAGGGCTTTAACGGAAAAAAAAAAATCAGTTGCCAACGGCAACATAAGCGGGAAGGTAAATTATCGAGAGGCCCAGTGTACAAAGGGATTCAGAGATAGGGAGCGAGAGGAAAAATGTGCGTGCGCACGAGCGTGAGCGAATGGATCAAGTAATCGGTCTGAATGGCACAGATAACAGAACAGAAGATGGGTCATGGGTTAAAAAAGGCCTGCTCTTCTAAAGTTTTTTAAAAAGGTCACTGCTGTTACAAGAAACAAAGGAATGTCATCAAGTTTGCATTCGCATTTTTATAGACCGTAGTTCTAGATGCCCCAAACTGGAAATTTAAACATTCAAAATCGTACCGAATTCCATACGTAATCCTCAGACTGTAAGAAAAGCAACCCATTCCGTCTTGATCAACGCTGCAGTTAAAATGGTACAAGATATGTCCTTGTCTAATAATTTATTACATTTTCTTTCCTTTCATGAAGCATCTAGTTTTGAAGATACCTAACTTCATGTTCGCCTTTTAATTCATTATCCCACAAAAACTACGTAAAGTTTAACAGTGAAGTACTGGGAGCCGACAGATGTGTACAGTGCTTCCAGATTCACTAAAGTTCAGCACGCAAGTAAATGACTTTTATCACGTAGAAACAAAGACTCACCTTCATAGCGCCTTTCACAGCTCGGGTCATCCCAACTTTCAAAGTGCTTTAGAGTAAATAAAGTAATTTTGTGATGCAGTCATTGATATGTAGCTGGCACAGTGCATCAAAACAAGTACTGATACAAAACAGATCAGTAGTAAATGGGTAAACATGCAGCATAACATGATTGCACCTGAAAAGTTCTTTTTAATGGTCTACAGTGTCTCATAAGCTAAAGCCCCAGTAAGCAATAGTAGGAAATCGTCATCAATACGTCTGGCCTGATTAATATTTATGGTTGAATTTTTAAAACAGATCCTGTATTCCACTGTAGAGATCAGATGTTATCTCACCTAAATTTCATTGCTATACTGCATGCCTTCATCAATTCCCATAACAAATAGGCTTTGTATAAAAAATATAGCATACAAAGAAACTCATCTAAATCTAAAAGAAAGAGACCTTCAAATGTTAAAAATTTGCCAGTGTCAAAAAGATTACTGATGATTCTTGAACTGAATATAAATTCAAAAACTAAATCAAGACGCTGCAGTTCTATAATCAAATGGAGTTGGGGGGTGGGCGGAGATGTCAATGACAACCAAAGCCTATAAAGAAAGCATTCAGCATGCGTATTTAATTGAAAGCTGTTCCTCCAGTTTTACTGCTTTTTTGGCTCTCACACATACCTGCCCAGAATAAAAAACAATTTTATACCGCATCAAATTTTACATCTCAACTAGGCTTTTCTCATGTAGTATCTCAATTATACTTAATGGCTTCATAATAACTGCAATGAGGTTCTACACAGTATTTTCAATTTGAACTCGTCTTTTGGATGTGACACACTGCATTAGCACGGCAAACATTAGCTAAATGTTCTGTGACACAACTAATCTTAGTTAAATGATTTCCAGTTTATATTTTAAAAAATTTACGCAGGTCATTTTTAGCAGCGTAAGCAGGTCATTTTTAGCAGCGTAAGAAGTAAAGCAATGAAAATAGTAAAAACAACAAAAGCTCGGCCAGCAACTCT